>NC_090647.1:284598828-284906328 GCF_040937935.1 Hyperolius riggenbachi
AATGTGGACAAACATGTTTTTGATTAAAAAAAACCCATTCAGTGTATATTTATTGGTTTGGGTAAAAGTTATAGCGTTTACAAACTATGGTGCAAAAAGTGAATTTTCCCATTTTCAAGCATCTCTGACTTTTCTGACCGGGCTAGAATTCCAGGATAGTATAAATACCCCCCAAATGACCCCATTTTGGAAAGAAGACATCCCAAAGTATTCACTGAGAGGCATAGTGAGTTCATAGAAGATATTATTTTTTGTCACAAGTAAGCGGAAAATGACACTTTGTGAAGGAAAAAAAAAAAAAAAAAAAGTTTCCATTTCTTCTAACTTGCGACAAAAAAAAATGAAATCTGCCACGGACTCACCATGCTCCTCTCTGAATACCTTGAAGTGTCTACTTTCCAAAATGGGGTCATTTGTGGGGTGTGTTTACTGTCCTGACATTTTGGGGGGTGCTAAATTGTAAGCACCCCTGTAAAGCCTGAAGGTGCTCATTGGACTTTGGACCCCTTAGCGCAGTTAGGGTGCAAAAAAGTGCCACACATGTGGTATTGCCGTACTCAGGAGAAGTAGTATAATGTGTTTTGGGGTGTATTTTTACACATACCCATGCTGGGTGGGAGAAATATCTCTGTAAATGACAATTTGTTAATTTTTTTTACACACAATTGTCCATTTACAGAGACCTTTCTCCCACTCAGCATGGGTATGTGTAAAAATACACCACAAAACACATTATACTACTTCTCCTGAGTACGGCGATACCACATGTGTGGCACTTTTTTGCACCCTAACTGCGCTAAAGGGCCCAAAGTCCAATGAGTACCTTTAGAATTTCACAGGTCATTTTGAGAAATTTCGTTTCAAGACTACTCCTCACGGTTTAGGGCCCCTAAAATGCCAGGGCAGTATAGGAACCCCACAAATGACCCCATTTTAGAAAGAAGACACCCCAAGGTATTCCGTTAGGAGTATAGTGAGTTCATAGAAGATTTTATTTTTTTGTCAAAAGTTAGCGGAAATTGATTTTAATTGTGTTTTTTCACAAAGTGTCATTTTCCACTAACTTTTGACAAAAAATAAAATCTTCTATGAACTCACCATACTCCTAACGGAATACCTTGGGGTGTCTTCTTTCTAAAATGGGGTCATTTGTGGGGTTCCTATACTGCCCTGGCATTTTAGGGGCCCTAAACCGTGAGGAGTAGTCTTGAAACGAAATTTCTCAAAATGACCTGTGAAATTCTAAAGGTACTCATTGGACTTTGGGCCCTTTAGCGCAGTTAGGGTGCAAAAAAGTGCCACACATGTGGTATCGCCGTACTCAGGAGAAGTAGTACAATGTGTTTTGGGGTGTATTTTTACACATACCCATGCTGGGTGGGAGAAATACCTCTGTAAATGGACAATTGTGTGTAAAAAAATCAAAAGATTGTCATTTACAGAGGTATTTCTCCCACCCAGCATGGGTATGTGTAAAAATACACCCCAAAACACATTATACTACTTCTCCCGAGTACGGCGATACCACATGTGTGGCACTTTTTTGCACCCTAACTGCACTAAGGGGCCCAAAGTGCAATGAGTACCTTTAGGATTTCACAGGTCATTTTTGTTTCAAGACTACTCCTCACGGTTTAGGGCCCCTAAAATGCCAGGGCAGTATAGGAACCCCACTAATGACCCCATTTTAGAAAGAAGACACCCCAAGGTATTCCGTTAGGAGTATGGTGAGTTCATAGAAGTTTTTATTTTTTTGTCACAAGTTAGCGGAAATTGATTTTAATAGTTTTTTTTCACAAAGTGTCATTTTCCGCTAACTTGTGACAAAAAATAAAATCTTCTATGAACTCACCATACTCCGTACGGAATACCTTTGGGTGTCTTCTTTCTAGAATGGGGTCATTTGTGGGGTTCCTATACTGCCCTGGCATTTTAGGGGCCCTAAACCGTGAGGAGTAGTCTTGAAACCAAATGTCGCAAAATGACCTGTGAAATCCTAAAGGTACTCATTGGACTTTGGGCCCCTTAGCGTACTTAGGGTGTAAAAAAGTGTCACACATGTGGTACCGCCGTACTCAGGAGAAGTAGTATAATGCGTTTTGGGGTGTATTTTTACACATACCCATGCTAAGTGGGAGAAATATCTCTGTAAATGACAATTGTTTGATTTTTTTTACACACAATTGTCCATTTACATAGAAATTTCTCCCATCCAGCATGGGTATGTGTAAAAATACACCCCAAAACACATTATACTACTTTTCCTGAGTACAGCGGTACCACATGTGTGACAATTTTTTGCAGCCTAGGTGCGCTAAGGGGCCCAACGTCCTATTCACAGGTCATTTTGAAGCATTTGTTTTCTAGACTACTCCTCGCGGTTTAGGGCCCTTAGGGCCCCTAAAATGCCAGGGCAGTATAGGAACCCCACAAGTGACCCCATTTTAGAAAGAAGACACCCCAAGGTATTCCGTTAGGTGTATGGCGAGTTCATAGAAGATTTTATTTTTTGTCACAAGTTAGTGAAAAATGACACTTTGTGAAAAAAAACCAATAAAAATTAATTTCCGCTAACTTTTGACAAAAATAAAATCTTCTATGAACTCGTCATACACCTAACAGAATACCTTGGGGTGTCTTTTTTTCTAAAATAGGGTCACTTGTGGGGTTCCTATACCGCCCTGGCATTTTACAGGCCCAAAACCGTGAGTAGTCTGGAAACCAAATGTCTCAAAATGACTGTTCAGGGGTATAAGCATCTGCAAATTTTGATGACAGGTGGTCTATGAGGGGGCGAATTTTGTGGAACCGGTCATAAGCAGGGTGGCCTTTTAGATGGCAGGTTGTATTGGGCCTGATCTGATGGATAGGAGTGCTAGGGGGGTGACAGGAGGTGATTGATGGGTGTCTCAGGGGGTGGTTAGAGGGGAAAATAGATGCAATCAATGCACTGGGGAGGTGATCGGAAGGGGGTCTGAGGGGGATCTGAGGGATTGGCCGAGTGATCAGGAGCCCACACGGGGCAAATTGGGGCCTGATCTGATGGGTAGGTGTGCTAGGGGGTGACAGGAGGTGATTGATGGGTGTCTCAAGGTGTGATTAGAGGGGGGAATAGATGCAAGCAATGCACTGGCGAGGTGATCAGGGCTGGGGTCTGAGGGCATTCTGAGGGTGTGGGCGGGTGATTGAGTGCCCTAGGGGCAGATAGGGGTCTAATCTGATAGGTAGCAGTGACAGGGGGTGATTGATGGGTAATTAGTGGGTGTTTAGGGTAGAGAATAGATGGAAACACTGCGCTTGGGTGGTGATCTGATGTCGGATCTGCGGGCGATCTATTGGTGTGGGTGGGTGATCAGTTTGCCCGCAAGGGGCAGGTTAGGGGCTGATTGATGGGTGGCAGTGACAGCGGGTGATTGATGGGTGGAAGTGACAGGGGGTGATTGATGGGTGGCAGTGACAGGGGGTGATTGATGGGTGATTGATAGGTGATTGACAGGTAATCAGTGGGTTATTACAGGGGAGAACAGATGTAAATATTGCACTGGCGAATTGATAAGGGGGGGTCTGAGGGCAATCTGAGCGTGTAGGCGGGCGATTGGGTGCCCGCAAGGGGCAGATTAGGGTCTGATCTGATGGGTAACAGTGACAGGTGGTGATAGGGGGTGATTGATGGGTAATTAGTGGGTGTTTAGAGGAGAGAATAGATGTAAACGCTGCGCTTGGGTGGTGATCTGATGTCGGATCTGCGGGCGATCTATTGGTGTGGGTGGGTGATCAGATTGCCCGCAAGGGGCAGGTTAGGGGCTGATGGGTGGCAGTGACGGGGTGATTGATGGGTGATAGGTGATTGGCAGGTGATTGACAGGTGGTCAGTGGGTTATTACAGGGAAGGACAGATGTAATTAATGCACTGGCGAATTGATAAGGGGGAGGGTCTGAGGGCAATCTGAGCGTGTGGGCGGGTGATTGGGTGCCCGCAAGGGGCAGATTAGGGTCTGATCTGATAGGTAACAGTGACAGGTGGTGATAGGGGGTGATTGATGGGTGATTGATGGGTAATTAGTGGGTGTTTAGAGAAGATAACAGATGTAAACAATACATTTGGGAGGTAATCTGACGGCGGGTTTGCGGGCGATCTAATGGTGTGGGTGGGTGATCAGATTGCCCGCAAGGGGCAGGTTAGGGGCTGATTGATGGGTGGCAGTGACAGGGGGTGATTGATGGGTGATAGGTGATTGGCAGGTGATTGACAGGTGATCAGTGGGTTATTACAGGGAAGAACAGATGTAATTAATGCACTGGTGAATTGATAAGGGGGGGTCAGAGGGCAATCTGAGCGTGTGGGCGGGTGATTGGGTGCCCGCAAGGGGCAGATTAGGGTCTGATCTGATAGGTAAAAGTGACAGGTGGTGATAGGGGGTGATTGATGGGTAATTAGTGTGTGTTTAGAGGAGAGAATAGATGTAAACAATGGATTTGGGAGGTGATCTGATGTCGGATCTGCGGGCGATCTATTGGTGTGGGGGGGTGATCAGATTGCCCGCAAGGGGCAGGTTAGGGGCTGGCTGATGGGTGGCAGTGACAGGGGGTGATTGACGGGTGATTGATGGGTGATTGACAGGTGATTGACAGGTGATCAGGGGGATAGATGCATACAGTAAACAGGGGGAGTGGTCTGGGGGGGGGGTCTGGGGAGAATCTGAGGGGTGGGGGTGATCAGGAGGGGGCAGGGAGCAGGGTGGGGGATAAAAAAAAAATAGCGTTGACAGATAGTGACAGGGAGTGATTGATGGGTGATTAGGGGGGTGATTGGGTGCAAACAGGGGTCTGGGGGGTGGGCAGGGGGGGGTCTGATGGGTGCTGTGGGCGATCTGGGGCAGGGGGGGGGGGGGAAAATCAGTGTGCTTGGTGCAGACTAGGGTGGCTGCAGCCTGCCCTGGTGGTCCCTCGGACACTGGGACCACCAGGGCAGGAGGCAGCCTGTATAATACACTTTGTAAACATTACAAAGTGTATTATACACTTTGTATGCGGCGATCGCGGGGTTAACATCCCGCCGGCGCTTCCGTATGGCCGGCGGGATGTTGCGGCGGGTGAGCGGCGCCAGGCGGAGGCGGAGGATCGCGTCACTGATGACGCGATCGCTCCGCCCATGCCCCTACAAGGACCGCCGCCAATTGTCAATACGGCGGTCCTTGCGGGGTGCACTTCCCGGCCGCCAATTGTACATACGGCGGTCGGGAAGTGGTTAAAATAACAGGTGCTTGTCAATCCTGCTGATCGCTTTGGATGTAGCAGTGGCTGAATCGCACCTGAAACAAGCATGCAGCTAATCCAGTCTGACTTCAGTCAGAGCACCTGATCTGCATGCTTGTTGAGGGGCTGTGGCTAAAAGTATTAGAGACACAGGATCAGCAGGAGAGTCAGGCAACTGGTATTATTTTAAAAGGAAAAAATCCACATCCTTCTCAGTTTAGGTTGTATTAGAGCTCACTGCAGCTTTATCAATGTAAACTTCAAGATACTCAGTTAATTCATCGCTTTGTATTTCAGAGCCAAACCCCCCTATAGATGAAGTGATCAATGCTCCTGGTGTTGTAGAGCGGTTTGTAGATTTCCTTAAAAGGAGTGACAACTATACGCTTCAGGTTTGTTTGATATTCTTGAATTTTATATTTTAGTTTGTGAAGACAAATGACTTTTACAAACTGAAATGACACTTCCTTCTTTATTTGCAGTTTGAGGCAGCCTGGGCCCTGACAAATATTGCATCTGGCACTTCACAACAAACCAAGATAGTAATAGAAGCCGGAGCTGTGCCAATCTTTATTCAGCTGCTAAACTCAGAATATGAAGATGTACAGGAACAGGTTAAAGCACAGGCCAAGCTGAAAATTCCTTTTGCACAATTCTTTCATTTTCCATTTTTCCGGTCTTTCACTGTAATAATTGCTGTGCATTCTCCTTGTTGCTTTTTTTTCAGGCTGTGTGGGCATTGGGAAACATAGCAGGTGACAGTTCAGTGTGCCGAGACTATGTGCTGAGCTGTGACATCCTTCCTCCTCTCCTCATGTGAGTATATGTTAGAGCAGCGCTTCTCACACTTGCCTCAGTGCATCCTTTTTGGATATCATTTCCAAATGGGTCAACGTTGAGTGAATTGGGTCTAGATTTCCTCTTTAGAGATGGCCCGACCGGTTCGCTGGCGAACGGTTCCCGGCGAACTTCCGGTGGCTCGCATTCGCCATGTAAGGCGAACGTTTCCTGAAGTTCGGTTCGCCCCCATAGTGCACCATTAGGGTCAACTTTGACCCTCTACATCACAGTCAGCAGGCACATTGTAGCCAATCAGGCTACACTCCCTCGTGGAGCTACTCTTCACCCCCCCCCCCTTATATAAGGCAGGCTCCGCCGGCCGTTACACACTCGTGTGCCTGCAATAGTGAGAGAAGGGACAGCTGCTGGCAGACTCTCATAGGGAAAGATTAGTTAGGTTGTTGTAGGCTTGTTAGCTTGCTCCTTGCTGATTTCTTATTGCTAAAATAGCACTCCACAACAGCTCTTTTGAGAGCTAATATTGTTTTTGTGATCTTTTTTTTTTTTCTCGGTCCCACTGACACTTGTGTTGCATAGACAGCCTTGCTAATTCATACTGTGTGTGTGCCACTGCCAGGCCCAGCACATTCAGTCACTACCTGTGTGTGTGACAGGTGCACATTGTAATACCCAGTACTGCATATACCTACCTGTTGTGTTGAGTGAACCCACCTCATCACTGCATATACCTACCTGTTGTGTTCAGTGAACCCACCTCATCACTGCATATACCTACCTGTTGTGTTCAGTGGCACGCTTTGTGGACATTCAGCAAAGAAACAACTTTCCGGTGAGACGCTTGATATGTGATAGCCCGACTCGCTGGAATTCGACCCTGGTCATGTTCTCTCGCCTGCTAGAACAGGAGAAAGCCGTCACCCAGTACCTGTACAATTACAGTAGAAGGACACAATCTGGGGAGATGGGGATGTTGTGGCCCAACAACTGGACACTGATGCGAAATGCATGCAGGCTCATGTGGCCGTTTGAGGAGGTGACCAACCTTGTGAGTCGCAGTGAAGGCACCATCAGACTTGCCCTCCATAACAGATTCTCGTTAAAGGATTTAAAGTTGATTCATTTCAATTATACAGCAGGACCTCGAAAGTCCTCCTGTATTGTTATTTTTGGTCACTACCTCAGGACGTGCATGCCTGCCTGCTGCCTTCCTTGGATGTGCGGGGTGGTAGTCGTTTCTTAGGCTCCAACTCCGGACCAGAATCGAACCAATATTCCCCGGCCATTACCGTGGTCACCATGGTACTGAGAAAGTACCATAGAAAGTTTCACACAGTTGAATGAATGGCAGACTTGTCCTTCATAATAACACATTCTTGGCAAATGCTTTCGATTTGGTTCGTCTTGTGCTGGGTCAAGGGTCCATCTGACCACAGATGCCTGGTCTGCAAAGCACGGTCAGGGCAGGTACATTACTTATACAGCATGGGTCTCAGGCTCCCACTCTGGACCGGAATAGAACCCTGATTCCCCAGCCATTACCCGTCACTCACAATGAAAAAAAAGACTTGCCCTCCATAACAGATTCTCGCCTCCTTGGGGAGGTGACCAACCTGGTGAGTCGCAGTGAAGGCACCATCAGACTTGCCCTCCATAACAGATTCTCGTTAAAGGATTTAAAGTTTATTCATTTCACATATACAGCAGGGTCTCGAAAGTCCTCCTGTATTGTTATTTTTGGTCACTACCTCGGGACGTGCATGCCATTCCTGCTGCCTTCCTTGGATGTGCGGGGGTGGTAGCCATTTCTTAGGCTCCCCCTCCGGACCGGAATCGAACCAGGATTCCCCGGCCATTACCCATGGTCACTCACAATGGCAGACTTGCCCTCCATAAGATTCTTGTTGCAGGTACTGAACAGCAAGCAGAACAAGTATTTTAAAAAAATAGATGTAAGCTTTAACAATGGTAGAGAAAGAACCATTGAAAGTTGATAAGGCAGTCAGACATTACCTGACATCACTGAGCGAGGAAGAGCAATCTGGCCATGGTGCGCACAGGTCCAGCATGGCCGTCACTACACAATCAGCTGTTTGCGGTGCGTTACACAGTGAGTTTGGTGTGTCAGTGTGAAGCAGTACTCTAATTACACTCCCTGATTGACGTATACACATGCAAGATGTTTTAAAGCACTTTAGGCCTGCAATTTAGCATTCAATGGGATTTCTGCCCTTAATACGCTGCTTTGCGTCAAAACCAGATTTTTTTCCCCCGGGATTTTTGGCGGTTATCCCACTCCGCCATGCCCCCCTCCAGGTATTAGACCAATTGAAACATCTTTTCCATCACTTTTGTGGCCAGCATAATTTTTTCTAGTTTTCAAAGTTCGTTTCCCCATCGAAGTCTATTGCGTTTCACGAAAGTTTGTGCGAACCGAACCTTTCGCGGAAGTTCGCGAACCGAAAATTGGAGCTTCGGGCCATCTCTATTCCTCTTGCTGGAAATCTGTAAAACATCCACAATAGGACAGGGACCGACTAGTAGTGCTTTTCTAAGCCCTTGTGATTTGAAAAGCTCTTGCTAATGCAATGCTATAGGGGATTTTTTTTTTTTTTAAATACCATCCCTCTAGTGCAGGTTTCTCAACCAGGGTTCCTTGAGCACTCTGCAGGAGTTCCCTGGCATTTCCCCCATCGTAGGGGAAGCATCACAGACCACATTATAATAGAGGGATACTGTAAAAAGAAGCACTAAATCGGGGATCAGAATAATAATGAGCACACTAATTAAAAAAAGAAAAAAAAGCACTAGAATAAGTAGACAGTATAATGAGTGGCAGTGTAATAGGGGTAGTGAAATAAACAGCTGCACCTACTTTTAAATACTGTACGAGTGCTCTGCGCCAACAGGCGTGGCCGCGGCAGCAGCCCCAGGACCGCCCAACGCTAATTGGCGTCAAGTCCTAGGGCTGCAGTTTACAGGAGATCGCGTGCAGGCTGCGCGCGCATCTCCTACTTGGGGGCGGAGCTCCGCCCTGCCTTCAGTCTCCGTTCGCCGTCTTTTCTGTTAGTACAGCGCCGCGATCAGCAGCAGTGCTGTACTGTGGACAGCCGTGTGACAGGGGTGTCCCCGCACTTGAGAGCGATTGGCTCTCAGACAGAAGCCTATGGCAGCCGATCGCCAGGATTGGCCGGCTGGGGGTGGGAGGGGTTTTTGACAAAAAAAAAACTAAGCAAGCAAAATGTATTACCGTAATAAAAATGTAATGTAAATATTTATTTACAAAAAATAAACACTGTGGGGGGGATCAGACCCCACCAACAGGAAGCTCTGTTGGTGGGGAGAAAAGGGGGGGGGGGGGGAATCACTTGTGTGCTGAGTTGTGCGACCCTGCAGCTATGCCTTAATGCTGCAGTGGTCAATTATGAAAAAATTGGCCTGGTTTTTACAGGGAGTATAACACTGCGGTCTTCAAGTGGTTAAAGACCATGCCGCCTCCTCCAAAATAGATGCAGAGGCTCATCCAGATCAAACAAGTGTTCCAAAAGTTATTTTCAGGGTTAAGAAGTTGAGAAAGGCTGCTGTAGTAGGATCACACCCATAGCATTACATTAGCAAGAGCTTTACAAAGCATGTTACTTCACTTATAAAATCACTGCTAGTGGGTTCCAAGTGGTTTGCTTTAGAACCAGAAGTTGTTTTGTTGTTTGTTTTTTTACTTTTTGTTTTGCTGGGTGCTTCATGCACCTAGAACATTATAAAATGTTTTCATTTGTCACCTCTTTATAGGCTCTTTAAATGGCATCATGAGAGTATAGTAATTGCACATTTTCCCAATTTAACAGATTAATTTCCCAGTGGTCTGTGTGGCCTTTGACCTTATGAGCGCACAGGATCTTCTGATCCTAATTTAATACTATCATTCTGATGTCAATTCTTCTATAAGGTTTTTTGTTTTTTTTTTAAACCCCCAGAACATTGATTCAACACATGGGAGCCAATCACTCTACTCCAACAACACCTTCCCCTATTTCTCTTCATTTCCATACTTCTTTATAGTAGTTTTGCCCTCCTGTGCCTTAAAGTTACGAATACTTGCAGAAGTACAATCTATACTCAACTTAGTGAACACCAGTTATACGTTAACATTTATCTAACAGTTATGGCTTTATCTGTTTCTCAATACGATTGTACTTTGTACACCTTAACAATATGTTTCTTTTGTCTGCACTGTGAGTCAATAAAAACTGTATTTAAAAAAAAAAAAAAAAGTTTTCTATCAGTTTATGGTATTTTTCAAATTTTTTGGTTTTCTAGTCTACTCACTAAGTCAACGCGCCTCACCATGACTAGAAATGCTGTATGGGCCTTGTCCAATCTGTGTAGAGGGAAGAACCCACCCCCGGATTTTGATAAGGTCTCCTACTGGTTTGTTACTTTCTGCTAATAAAATACCTATTTGAGTTGATAGTTGCAAGAATCTTGTTTTTCATTTCTGTCTGTTTAGGTGTCCCAGTGTCTTCCGGTGCTCTCCCGCCTCCTGTTCAGCAGCGACTCTGATCTGTTGGCGGATGCTTGCTGGGCGCTGTCTTATCTTTCTGATGGTCCCAATGAGAAGATCCAGGCAGTCATTGACTCAGGTGTTTGTAGAAGACTGGTAGAACTTTTAATGTGAGTTTAATATAATACTAGGGATACATATGGTATAGTCTGTAGTTATCCAGTTATATTACTAGTTGAAGAGTGCGTTATTTAAAAAACACTTTAGAATGTTACAGTAAATTATGGCAACTGTCAAAGCAATGTTGATCTACACTTCGCACTTAAAGGAGTCATCAGGCAAATAGGAATTCTCCAGCCCCTTGCAGCCGACTGTCCCAAGATGTCACCTCTGCTACCCGCCGCTGTCCCGCTCTCGCCACACGGTGCAGTGGACGACGGCGAGGTCGCCCTTACTGCGCCTGCATCAAGTGCCGCTGTCAATCACGGCCATGTTGTCAGCTACTTACTGCGCAGGCGCAGTAGTTCTGCGCAGTGCGCCGCGGACAATATGGCCGTGATTAAAAGCGGCGCTTGATGCAGGTGCAGTAAGGGTGACCTCGCGGTCGTCCTCTGCACCTTGTGGCGAGAGCAGGACAGCGGCGGGGCGCAGAGGTGACAGCATGGGACAATCGGCCGCAAGGGGCTGGAGAAAATCTGTACAACCAAGATTGTATGGTGTGTGTTGAGCTTAACACTGCTTCTCAAACTTTTAGTCACTCATTTAGAACGACTAAGCAAATCTGGTTTTCTGGCTTTAGTCTGACTTTACTTTCTGCATGCTTGTTCCAGACAAGTACGCAATACTGAAGCCAAAATACACATGCCTGTCACAGCCAGGCTACTGCCATTTAGGGGTTGAAGATGGCAGTCTTTATTTCTATCACTGGGGGTTTCCTTTAATTGTTAGAATGAAGGTGTACACAATTTGCACATATCGGTGCATGTATTCATACACTGAATTTCTACAGCACATGTATTCGGTGCAAAAAGATGGTATTAGATGCACAGCTAGTGCTATTAATAAAAACCAGAGTGAAAATAGCTCCTGGCTCTCAATTCAAACATTGTAAATTGATCATGTGTTTGTGAAGCAAATAGCTGATACTGGATTGCATATCGCTGTCAGAATAGCTTTACCAGCTATTAAAGAGTACTGTTGCTTTCTTTTTGTATTTATAGGTTACCAATGAAGACTTAGAAAAAAAATATCTAAAGTCATTTTGGCTTTTTGCTGTGGCTCCTACCCCCAGGCCCAGTAGTTTGTGCTGCAAATGCAGCTATCCTGAAGTTCTGCAATGTACCCAAGCCATGTGACCATGCTTCTGGCCCACTCTATGCAACCACTCTGCCCTCCACCTTGATTAGTGCAGAGGTGAGGTGTAAGTGCCTCCAGCCTGTTGGCTTCCAAGTGTGCAGGGAATGCAAAGTAGAGAATTGTGGCCAGTACTGGTGAGAGCTAAGTGTTCAAGTGCTGCTTTGTCGAGCCATTTCTTTTAATAACTTGAGATGAGATGGTTTATTCAGGTCTATGGGAACGCAGAAATTGCCAATGCAAGCACCTCCCAATCGTGGTGGTGGGGTTACCGTTTGTTAATTCCAGACTCTGGTCACGGCCATTGTTTCCAGTTAGGGAATGGTATTCTCCTGCTCTCATTAATCAGTTACTTCATATGATATTTTAAACCACACTTACGCATATTTGCATCCTGTTTTTAGCCAGAAGAGAATTGGAAATTGAGGATTACAACAGCAGCCAGGGCTTTTTAAGTGCAGAGTAGAGGTAGGGGAGCAGTATCAATCACAACTGTTTTTTCTTCCTGCTGGATGAATCATCATGCCCTTTTACAGCAGGGACAATATTTAGCTATTTAACTGAAAACATTTCCATTTGTATTTTTTTTTTTTTGTTTTTGTTTTTTTGTTCAACAAAAGACCTTTATTGAGGCCACCAATAAAAAAACCAGTATCTACATTACATCCTTCAGTATCAAATCAAAAAAGTTTTCTGTTAATTACACAAAGATAGGATACATTCCATTTGTATTTTAGTGCCTAAATTTCTCTAATATCGCTTCTTAGGCACAATGACTATAAAGTGGCATCGCCTGCATTGAGAGCTGTAGGGAACATTGTCACGGGAGATGATATCCAAACACAGGTGAGAGAGTGCAGGTTATATGCTTGTGTATATGTTTGTTTCTACTAGGGGCATGTTCATGTGGTTATTAGAATGCCAGGACTGGAGGAAATGTTTATTCTTAGCATTTGTAAAGCAACATGGCTGCTTAAGTGTAGATCCAACAAGGGGTCTACAGCTACCCTTTTTATGCTTTCAATCCACTGAGTGTCCACAAATCTTAGTCTACACTGAATAAGAGACAATAACTTGTTACTTGGAATTCCACTCCAACCTTTCTTAGGGCCAGTTCACACCAAAAACCTCTAGCAGATCCGCAAACACTAACAGTTTTTGAAGAGGTTTTTCAGAGCGATTCTAGGCATGTTTAGATAGATTTTCTAAACATGGCTAGCGTTTTTGTGTAGCGGTTTTTATATTTTGTTACCGTGCAGCTGTATCTGAGCAGCTGCTGTAACAAAAACGCTTGGAAAACTGCTCTGATCTAGCATTTTTCAGAGCGGTTTCCACTTTCCTATACTTTACATTGAGGCAGAAACGTCTCAGAAATCTCAAAAATGCTGCAGGAACTGAGTTTGCATTTGGGGGGAAAAACTAGCTGCTCTGGTGTGCACCATCCCATTGACTAACATTAGCCAAGTGGTTTTCCCCAGAATGCTTTTTAAAAAACACTCAGAACCACTCTTGGTGTGCACCAGCCCCAAGTGTTCAGAAATCACTGATATTGCCTCTGTAGAGTTCATGCTGGTTTGTGTAGAGCAGGAAAGGGTGGAGCAGAGCTCTATTGTCAGGTATCAAATGCCATTCTGTAAGCCTGAGTTTTGTCAAGACTTCAAGGATTTCAACCATAACAAATGGGGTTGCAGGTACCTTGTAGTACCTAACCTTAAAGGAAAGTGTGGTGGAAAAGTTGATATTTACTTGATTCTTCCAACTCCCTGTTGTCCTTCAGATCCCTCACTGTCCTCCTGGTCTGCTGAGCTGTGCCACTGTTATTAAATGCGATGTCCTGGCAGTGTGCATCTCCTTGCTCTCATGGCCGGCAGTGTTCTGCACATGCACAGTTTATAAAACTTCCAACTGAGCATTTGCAGAATGCGATTGAGGTGCTCTGCCAGGGTCGTGTATGCGCAGTAGCCAATGACTGAGCCAGTTGCAGGCTTTATATGGTGGAACAGCGGCACAATAGTGCGGACCAGGAAGACAGTGAGGGACCTCATAGACTGCAGGGGGCTGGAAGAAGCCCCAAGTAAGTAACACAAAATACCCATACAGGTTTTGTAGTTTACTACAATGTGCCATTTCTCAAACCAAGCATAGACTGCAGCTTTACAGAGACGAGACCATACTGGTCCCAGCGGTCACAGTGTTGTACTGTTCCTCACTTCACTGTGATCATTGTCAGATTTTGGATCTTCAGATACAGTAAAACATCCATCTAGTGAGACAAAAACCATGGTTGGCGCTGGAAACTTGTGGAAATACAGTGGTTTGCAAAAGTATTCGCCCCCCTTTGAAGTTTTCCACATTTTGTCACATTACTGCCACAAACATGAATCAATTTTATTGGAATTCCACGTGCAAGACCAATACAAAGTGGTGTACACCTGAGCAGTGGAATGAAAATCATACATGATTCCAAACATTTAAAAAAAATAAATAACTGCAAAGTGGGGTGTGCGTAATTATTCAGCCCCCCTGAGTCAATACTTTATAGAACCACCTTTTGCTGCAATTACAGCTGCCAGTCTTTTTTAAGGTATGTCTCTACCAGCTTTGCACATCTAGAGACTGAAATCCTTGCCCATTCTTCTATGCAAAACAGCTCCAGCTCAGTCAGATTAGATGGACAGCATTTGTGAACAGCAGTTTTCAGGTCTTGCCACAGATTCTCAATTGGATTTAGATCTGGACTGTGACTGGGCCATTGTAACATTGTTGCCCGGTATTTGGCTCCATCCATCTTCCCATCAACTCTGACCAGCTTACCTGTCCCTGCTGAAGAGAAGCACCCCCGAGCATGATGCTGCCACCACCATATTTGACAGTGGGGATGGTGTGTTTTGAGTGATGTGCAGTGTTAGTTTTCCGCCACACATAGCGTTTTGCATTTTGGCCAAAAAGTTCCATTTTGGTCTCATCTGAACAGAGCACCTTCTTCCACATGTTTGCTGTGTCCCCCACATGGCTTGTGGTAAACTGCAAACGGGACTTCTTATGCTTTTCTGTTAACCATGGCTTTCTTCTTGCCCCTCTTTCATAAAGGCCAACTTTGTGCAGTGCACGACTAATAGTTGTCCTAAGGATAGATTCCCCCACCTGAGCTGTAGATCTCTGCAGCTCGTCCAGAGTCACCATGGGCCTCTTGACTGCATTTCTGATCAGCGTTCTCCTTGTTCGACCTGTGAGTTTAGGTGGACGGCCTTGTTTTGGTAGGTTTACAGTTGTGCCATACTCCCATTTCTGAATGATCGCTTGAACAGTGCTCCGTGGGATGTTCAAGGCTTTGTAAATCTTTTTGTAGCCTAAGCCTGCTTAAAATTTCTCAATAACTTTATCCCTGACCTGTCTGGTATGTTTTTTTTTGGACTTCACGGTGTTGTTGCTCCCAATATTCTCTTAGACAACCTCTGAGGCCGTCACAGAGCAGCTGTATTTGTACTGACATTCGATTACACACAGGTGCACTCTATTTAGTCATTAGCACTCATCAGGCAATGTCTATGGGCAACTGACTACACTCAGACCAAAGGGGGCTGAATAATTAAACACCCCACTTTGCAGTTATTTGTAAAAAAAATGTTTGGAATCATGTATGATTTTCGTTCCACTTCTCACTTCTCAGGTGTACACCACTTTGTATTAGTCTTTCACGTGGAATTCCAATAAAATTGATTCATGTTTGTTGCAGTAATATGAGAAAATGTGGAACACTTCAAGGGGGCCGAATACTTTTGCAAACCACTGTACATACATTCAGTAGATTTATTTATGCCCTTTATTCTCCTAATGCATGGTGGCTCCAACTTTATTGTTGTCACTGGGATGTCTCATAGCCAAACATTATGTATATAGTGCTGTTAGTAACTGACACTGCTTCGGCAATTGTTATTTACTAAGTACCTTTATTCTTGGTACACACAATACAATTTTTTGACAGATTTACTGTCTGATCGATTATTTCCAACAGGTCCGATCTGATTCTGGAACTATATTCCGTTCACTGCTATGGAAAATCGATAGGAAATCCGATCGGACCTGTTGGAAATAGTCTATCTAACAGTAAATCTGTCAGAAAATTGTATCATGTGTACCTAACATTAAAGAATAGGCACACCACATGTCCCTGGCTAGTAGTTAGTTATTCATTCATGCAGCAATATAGGTTGGGAGATATCCTGTAATTCCTTCCATACAATTGCAATGAAAGCAAGCAGACTATACTGCAGTGTATTTTACTAGTCTACTTTGGTGCAGGTCCTGCATGTTTACCATTCGTATCTATTACTTATTTAGTGAGCCATGCAGCAGTGATCAGCACTGAATACAAGACTGTGAGGTTCTTCCCTTGTTAACTGAGTAGGTTTTTTTTTTTGTTTTGTTTTTTGTACCTAAGCAAAGTTGCACACAGGCCCTGAAGGAAACTTGCCTCTTCCTGTTACCGGAATTCTTCAGCCCTGGTTCTCTCTTGTACTTCTCTTCATGGTAAAGTACATAAGACAACAATAGTCTGTTTTCAGGCAAAATTGGTTGAATCAGGAATCGTATTACTCATACATGTGAGACTACCTGATGACGACCTGATAATCAGAATGGGTGTTTGTTTGTTTTTTTTTGTTTTGTTTTTTCCTTTCAGTCAGTCCAGCTGCTTTTCTATTTTCAGGAATGCTTATCCCAATTTCCAGGACACAGTTACAAAATACCTATTGCTTTTTTTTCCGTTATAAGCTTTAGCAGCCAATTTACAGTATCTGAGGGCAAATCTAGGCATGGTTGTTGGATAAATACTGGAGCACCGACAAGGAAATGGCACACAATACTCATCCCTCCACACATAAGTCCCTAACCTCCCCCCCCCCCCCCCTGGATTTGTGCTTGCATGTCTAGTGTCTGAAGACTCCAGTGCCATCCACGGCAGAGTCCTGTTGGTTACAAGCCCTTCATAAGCTGGTCGGCATACCTAATGACTTGTAATGGTAAAGTCCTATCCCCTAAGTCTAGGCTTGTAAAAAGGATGCAGTGTCTGCCATTGGATCTGTATAGAAACTAACATAGAAATACATAAACAAGAATTCAAAATTAAGAATCTTTTCATCTCTTTATTAGGTCATCTTAAACTGTTCTGCACTCCCTTGTCTACTGCATCTGCTTAGCAGTCCGAAGGAGTCTATTCGCAAAGAGGCATGTTGGACCATCTCCAATATCACAGCCGGAAACAGAGCCCAAATACAGGTAGTGCGCCCAATGCATTAGTAGTGGACAGAGACTGTAAGAACTTGTGTACACCAATGTTTGTGTCTTGCGAATGATCTGACTATTTCAGAATTAAAATGTTGTTGAAACGCAGATCAAACACTCATGTACTCAAGCCTTACAATTCTACAAGAACTATTCATTTTATGTAAAACTTAAACAACCTCACTATTTTTTTCTAGGCTGTTGCAGATGCCAATATATTTCCAGTGTTGATTGAAATTTTACAGAAAGCTGAATTTCGAACTCGTAAAGAAGCTGCATGGGCCATCACAAATGCCACATCGGGGGGCACTGCAGACCAAATTAGGTAGCCATAACACCAAGTGGACCTGAAGTCGTCAAAATGCAACGTGTTCATTTGAAACATCACATTTTAGCATCTCTGAAAAAGTGCTGTTAATAAAACTATAATCTCTATTTTTTTTTTCTTGGAAAACCTTGCTTGGGTTTTGCTTGGGCTTCCTGGATTAGTTTTCAGGCTGAATTCTTCTCTTCCTCTGTCTTCTCTTCTTCACATATCATTCTACATCTTGGTAGTTGTTTGGCCCCTACTACACTGAGACTATCCCCACAGAACAATTAGAAGCTGGTGGATGGGAGGGGGAGGAGAGGATGTATTTTCTTGAGTTACACTTATTTTTGTATAAAAAATCTCTCCTACAGGTTGAAAATGTTAATGTTATTAGTTTTAAAAGGATTAGGATATTTCCACGGCCAAAGGGATACCAGGGATGACATTCTGTGGTTACCAAATGCTCAAGTTGTAGCTATTGAGAGAGATTGTGAAACACCCTACTGAACCATCCATAAGTATATGGCAGTAATATTACATTTGGCCCTAGAAGGGACAGAAGAATTTCAGTATTCATAATGGAGAATTTCTCCTGAAAACATTGAAAATGTGAATACAGACTTTTTCAGCTTTAAGTATAATTAAGATGGTCCCTAGTAAAGTGAGTTTTATGTATTTCATTTATTTATAGGTACCTGGTAAACCTTGGCTGCATTAAGCCGTTGTGTGATCTGTTGACAGTAATGGATTCCAAAATAGTTCAGGTTGCCCTGAATGGACTAGAAAATATCCTACGGCTTGGAGAGCAAGAAGCGAAACAAGGAAGTCCAGGCATAAACCCGTATTGTGGAATTATTGAAGAAGCATATGGTGAGCAAATATGCTTAGTTCTAAGACCGTGAGGCACCATGATTCATTCTGATTAGAGTTAGCAAGAGGCACCATCAATACTGAATGTAGTGAAGCACTTTGTATTAGAACATAATTTCTGGAATGTGTCCTTTAGTTTCGCCAGGAGCAGGGTCACCTATGATTCAAAAAAAACAAACTACCTAATGAAAATGCAAAACTTCGAACTGTCTACTTCAGTGCTCTATCACAGCATCCTTGCGCAAACAGCATTGTTTTAAACCAGTGGTCCTCAAACTAAGGCCCGTGGGCCTAATGTGGCCCCCTGAGGCTTTTTTTTACCGGCCCCCACACAAAAAATATATTATAGAGGCAGTCAGCTACATCTTTAAATATTGGTGGTCCGCATGTAGAATGAAGCCAGAAAGCAGTAATTCGCTGGTTTCCAATTCAATTCCACATTATGTGACACTGTTGTTCAATTGGACTGCAGGTTGTCACCTGGGTATGCTTCACTGTCTGGCCCGTGAAAACTTTGCCATAATTTTATGTATACTCCGGCCCCCCAGCAGACTGAAGTATGTTGACCCGGCCCTCGACCCAAAATGTTTGGGGACCCCTGTTTTAAACAATCATTTTCACACCTTGGCAGTTTGACTTTGTTTTAAGTGCAGCAAAAGTACAATGTAAAAATTACGGGTCTTCAAAGTCTGGGTTGATTCAGTATTTTAGTGAAAGCAGTGAAAAAGTGAGCTGACTAGAGCAACTTGCTGTGCAACGCAATTCCTAAAGTGTTACTTCAGATGCACTTTTACGATCATATTTTCCTGGCAATGCAATTATAAAAAATGTGCATTTTGCAGAAAAGTTATTTGGTAAATATGAGAAATGTAAAGTTTTGACGGAATATTGTCAGTGGTCATAATGCCTGCCGTATACATACTTGCAGCTTTTTTTTTTTTGTCTACCTCCTCTTCTCTCCTAAAAGAATCCTGCAATGGTAAATGTGACATGGTGTGGGATGGGGCCAACTGTGATCCTGATGCCAAGTAAAGTCTCCTTGGTGATTTCCAGCCTATTCATGTAACTTGGGAGACGTGGCTTCAGCAGGGAGCACAGCTGTAGAAACATCCCACACATCAGTGCAGCAGATCACTGAGGGGAAACAGATGGGGGGAGTGGGGCCAGTTTGAGGGAGGAACAGGCTGCCAGTGGTGCAGACTAGGAATGATCAATGATATGTAAATACTTCATAGTTTATGTAAATTTTTATGCAAATATGATGCTTGAAATTGAATCAATTTAAACCTGGATTGGAACTTGATAGGTCTATTTTCAAGCTGCATATATTTGTGTAAAATTGACATCAATTTGCATAAGTACTTGCATGTCATTGATCATCCCTAGTGCAGACCTGGCCCCCACTGACAGTTTGCAGCATAAACATTACATTGTTAAATTGCAAAAACAAATATCTTTTGCTATATAAATTTTAAATACTCTTTATGAAATGAAATTGTGAAAAATGTGTCTGAACTGGTGTTTTAAAGTAAACATGAGATGAGAACCACCACAGGATTTTAACTTACCTGAGGCTCCTTCCAGTCTCTTGTAGTTTGTCAGCTCCCTCTGCATCCTCTCGGTCCAGTCTGATGAGTCTGCGATCCCAGGAGCTACTGCACTGGTGCGGCCCTGGCCACCTGCCTCCTCTATTGCACCCCCAAGGTCAGGAGGGTTCTGTGGCTGCGTAGTTAGTTAAGGCTTGTAACACTTCCATCCATGGGAACATGATAGAGGAGGCATGTGAGCATTCAGTCGATAGAACCGCACACCTGTTTGTGAGCTTTGCTGGTGCCGGATACCTGTTGCAGCAAACAGTCCAGTAATCCAAAGAGGGATCCGCACACAAATTTCAGGAACAAATTGTATTTATTGGTCCATATGCACACATATAAGACATCAACAGTCGTCTACACCGACGATCGTTTCGGGGCCAATGTGGTCCCCTTTGTCAAGGCATTAGCATCTATGTCAGTCTGCTAATGCCTTGACAAAGAGGACCACATTGGCCCCGAAATGATCGTCTGTGTAGACAACTGTTGATGTCTTATATGTGTGTATATGGAACAATAAATACAATTTGTTCCTGAAGTCTGTGTGTGGATCCCTCTTTGGATTACAAGGCATGTGATCAGTCAGACATTACCGGGGCTGACAGCGGCAGAACAGAAGGGCCCAGAGGACACAGAGGAAGCTGACACACTGCAGGGGCCTGGGAGAAGCCTCAGATAAGTAAGAATACTGTGGTTTCTCTCATCTCAGGTACACTTTAAATTTACCCCACTGTGTCCAGGAGTTGTAGGCACAGAAGTAGTTTCCAGTCCACGTACAATAAGAGATGGGGGGAAAAGTTTAGGCTTTTAAAGTACGTTAGTCTCTTCTCAGTCACAGGCAGAATATTTAATGTACTTATTCTAGAATAGTTAGCCTGGTACACACATGCTATTCTGATTGGCCAATATTACCACCTCCATGTAGTAAGAGGGCCAACAGATTCTGAATATTGTGGACAGATTGTTTGGTAAGCTCTCATTGTACATGGAGGTAGTGAGATTGGCCTATCAAAAATGGATGTGTGTACCAGGCTTTACTAAGTAACATACATGTAGTCCTATCCAGATGTGTGGAGAAAAGTGAGCCATTTCACCTGTACTTGTGCAGAACTAAAGTTAATAAACTGAAGTGTGCAGATTGGTGAGCTAAAATGCAGCTGTTGCTTAGTGCATGCAATCATGATTCATATTTTATTTCCCCAGTGCGGGATGAAAATTGGCTCATATGATTTTTTTTTTTTACAGCCAGCTGTAGTAGGGATTTTATAAGAGAACCAGAGGAAGAAATAACATGAAATCTTTTCTGACTTTATCCCTTCTCTTAGGTCTAGACAAAATAGAGTTCCTGCAGAGCCATGAGAATCAGGAAATATACCAGAAAGCATTTGAGTTAATAGAACATTACTTTGGAGTAGAAGATGATACCCAGCTGGTTCCGTCAGTGGATGAATCTCAGCAACAGTACATATTCCAGCCAACAGAGGCCCCTATGGAGGGATTTCAGCTGTAATGGGGATAGAACAATTGCAGCATCCTACCTACACAGGTTTCATTCAGTGTGTGGAACGAGAAGTTGGGAAAGCCGCCGTTCACGCTGGAGTCAAGTTGTTCCTGGTTTATTAGAAGAGATTCTTTCCCCTTCCTTTTACTCTTGCGCCTTGTACGTGCAGAGAAAGCTGTGATTCCAATGGCTATGTGAATGCCTTAGTTTAAACTCCATGAGCTCAACCTTCATGCTGCTTTTTGCGAGGTCGGTGTGTAAAACACATACTCAACTCCAACTTTCTCTGCTACAATGTCATTTTTTTTCCTTCCCTTTGGTTGGTTTAAAAAAAAAAAAAAAAAAGACTTGTTGAATATATAAACGCATTAGAATGACATGCGTTAAGCAATGTTTTCCTTTGTGCTGAAATAAGTGAAGCAAAAGGAATTGTACATCTTCCCCCCCCCCCCTTTTTTTTTGTTGTTGACTATAGCGGTATTTAAAGTTTAAAAAAAAAGGAATAAATAAGATGTCTGAATGGCAGTGGGTAGTGGTTATCTAATTGAAGCAGTCATTCTGGTACTCGCCAGTGGAAGCTGTACGTGCATAGGAGTTGAAGTGCCATTTCAGCAGGGACTTTTTTTTGCTAGAGGTCAAGCCACTTTGGAATTGGGCCGGGTGCTTGTTGGCAACACAAACGCCTGCGTGCCTTATTTACATGCTTCCCATTGCAGAAGTTTAGGAAGGTTAACGTGTTGCAGTTATTTTCTTAAGGATACTAATAGTGTTCTGATCCAGAATCTTGCAGAAAATCATATTACGTATCAATGTGATTTACACATAGTAAAGCTGCGGCTTCTGGTTTAAAGCAATATATATTTTTTTCATAAAATGTGGTTCATTAGAAACCAGTGGCCACTGTGGGTGGCTAGTGGCAGAGTTCCTACAGAACTTATGTTCTTAGTTTTGATAATAAGTTGGTTAATGCCCAAAGGTTGCAGTCAGGGTATATTAGTGATGCGCACTCCTGCAAGCTCACTTCCAGGAAGACAGGAGTTATTTTAGGTTTGGATATCGTGGAAAAAGGGGTAATTATATATTTGGGCAGTTGCTGAAGAAATTTTGTTGCTTTCTGTCAGTGCTAAAAACACAAACTTTTCCCCGCTACTGGAAATTAAATTACAAATTCTCCTGGAGCCGGACTGTAAGATGCGTTATCAAGCCCAGCCTTGGCATCCTGGAGAACTGCCCTGGTAACGGATGGTTGGAGATTTTCGCCTTCCCAGCAGCGTCACTAACATCCTCATAGTTTATTTCCTTTAACATTTTGTTACAATGGCCTGTGCTGGTGTGGAATGCAGAGAGAAATGTATCTACTTGAATTAAATTTATATTTAGCTGGCACATTATTCTTCTCTTGCTTTCTGTGCGTTGTTCAATTAGCAAAGCTTTGCATACAAGGTGCGGAACAAACTTCCTGAAATGGGACGAAATGAAACAGTCCCAGCCTTGTATAATCAGTGCTCTGTAATCTTTACTAACCTGGTCCTCAAGTCACACCAACATTACGAGCTGTTTTATATGACACACAATATTGATGCGGCTTCCAATTGCGTGCAAATCATGAAAAGCAAGGACATTAGCAACATCATGAAAATATAAAAATGTATATAAATATATTTTATATAAAAAAAATTCAGGACAATAAAGGCTTTGTCTGGGTAGCATTTCATTTTAAAAATGATTCTATTT
Organism: Hyperolius riggenbachi; assembly: GCF_040937935.1. NCBI lineage: Eukaryota > Metazoa > Chordata > Amphibia > Anura > Hyperoliidae > Hyperolius > Hyperolius riggenbachi. The sequence goes on from NC_090647.1 coordinate 284,622,027, forward strand.
TATAGGCATTGTACAGGGGAAAATAGACATAAAGGCAAAAAGAATATTTTTTTTCACCCTTTCTAATTTTTATATAACAATAACAATAATATTTATATAGCGCTTTTCTCCCTGGGGACTCAAAGTGCTGTGACCCTGCATTATGCAGTCTCAAAAGCTAGGGAAATGAGGTGAGTTTTTAGCCTTTTTTTAAAGCTGTCCAGAGAGGGAGCCTCTCGTACTGATTGTGGAAGGGAGTTCCATAGAGTAGGAGCTGCGTAGGAAAAGGCCCGAGCACCAAATGTTAACCACCCTGGCGTTCTATTAAGATCGCCAGGGCAGCTGCGGGAGGGTTTTTTTTAAATAAAAAAAAAACTATTTCATGCAGCCAACTGAAAGTTGGCTGCATGAAAGCCCACTAGAGGGCGCTCCGGAGGCGTTCTTCCGATCGCCTCCGGCGCCCAGAATAAACAAGGAAGGCCGCAATGAGCGGCCTTCCTTGTTTTGCTTAGATCGTCGCCATAGCGACGAGCGGAGTGACGTCATGGACGTCAGCCGACGTCCTGACGTCAGCCGCCTCCGATCCAGCCCTTAGCGCTGGCCGGAACTTTTTGTTCCGGCTACGCTGGGCTCAGGCGGCTGGGGGGACCCTCTTTCGCCGCTGCTCGCGGCGGATCGCCGCAGAGCGGCGGCGATCATGCAGCACACGCGGCTGGCAAAGTGCCGGCTGCGTGTGCTGCACTTTATTTGATGAAAATCGGCCCAGCAGGGCCTGAGCGGCAGCCTCCGGCGGTGATGGACGAGCTGAGCTCGTCCATACCGCCAGGCTGGTTAAAGGATACCCCAACTGAAATGTGACATAATGAGATAGACATGTGTATGTACAGTGCCTAGCACACAGATAACTATGCTGTGTTCCTTTTTTTCTTTCTCTGCCTGAAAGAGTTAAATATCAGGTATGTAAGTGGCTGACTCAGTCCTGACTCAGACAGGAAGTGACTACAGTGTGACCCTCACTGATAAGAAATTCCCCTTTTTTACCTCTTTCTTGCTCTCAGAAGCCATTTTCTGCTAGGAAAGTGTTGTATAGTTGGAATTTCTTATCAGTGAGGGTCACACTGTAGTCACTTCCTGTCTGAGTCAGGACTGAGTCAGCCACTTACATACCTGATATTTAACTCTTTCAGGCAGAGAAAGAAAAAAAGGAACACAGCATAGTTATCTGTGTGCTAGGCACTGTACATACACGTCTATCTCATTATGTCACATTTCAGTTGTGGTATCCTTTAAAGAGAATCTGTATTGTTAAAATCGCACAAAAGTAAACATACCAGTGCGTTAGGGGACATCTCCTATTACCCTCTGTCACAATTTCGCCGCTCCTCGCCGCATTAAAATTGGTAAAAACAGTTTTAAAAAGTTTGTTTATAAACAAACAAAATGGCCACCAAAACAGGAAGTAGGTTGATGTACAGTATGTCCACACATAGAAAATACATCCATACACAAGCAGGCTGTATACACCCTTCCTTTTGAATCTCAAGAGATAATTTGTGTGTTTCTTTCCCCCTGCAGTTCTCATGCACTGAAGTTTCAGGCTGCTCTTTTCTTCCTGCAAACAGCTTTGCCCTTGTCTGTAATTCCCCAGTATGTGAAAGCCCAGCGAGCTCAGAGGACGATTTATCCAGCTTGTAAAAGATAACAGAGAAGAGAGAAGCTGCCCTAATCTAAATAATACACAGGCAGTGTGCATAGAGGGGCCTGGAAGGGGGAGTTCATAGCAGAACCACAACACTGAAGAACTTGGCAGCCTTCCAGACACAGGCGGACAAGTCTGACAAGAGAGAGATAAGTTGATTTATTACAGAGACTGTGATAGTAGAAAGTGCTGCAGTAAGCCAGAACACATTACAATAGCTTTTGGAACTTGTAGGATGATAAAAAAAACAGGATGCAATTTTTGTTACGGAGTCTTTTTAAGTGTACCCTGGGAATAACCAGCTTCATCTTGATGGCAGAGCGGAGGATGCGTGGAGGGGCATAAAGTTCCAATAGATCTGCTATGTATTTGGGTCCCATGTGGTGCAGAGCCTTGAATGTCAACAGGCAGATCTTAAAATTGATTCTCCATTTTACTGGTAACCAGTGAAGAGTTTGCAGTACTGGGGTGATGTGTGAGCTGCGGGGGGCATTGGCTAGGAGTCTGGCTGCAGCATTCTGTACTAGCTGTAAGTGGCGCAGAACCTTTTCTGTAGATCCGATGAACAGGGCGTTGCAGTAGTCTAGGCGGGAGGATACAAATGCATGAACCAGGGCAGGTAGGTCTTCAGCTGGGATAAGGTGTTTGATTTTTGCTATATTTCTTAGATGGAAGAAGGAAGACTTGACGACAGCTGATATCTGCTGTTTGAGTTTTAGATTTCCATCCAGGATCACCCCAAGGTTTCGCACAGAGTCTTTATACTGTACAGTATCTCCCCCAATTGCTAGTTTGAGGTGGTGAGCGTTTTGAACTTTATCCATCATGTGTGGACCACCTACCACCAACACCTCTGTTTTGTCAGAGTTCAACCTCAGCCAGCTGGTGTTCATCCAATTTTGTAAATCCACTAGACACGCATTTATGGATGCTGATGGGTCTTGGGTGCCAGGCTTGAAGGACAGATACAGTTGTGTGTCATCTGCATAACAATGGTATCCTAGGCCATAGTTCTGGATTATTTTGCCCAGTGGGAGCATGTAGACTGCAAAGAGTAATGGTGATAGTACAGAACCCTGTGGAACTCCATAGGGAAGTGGCACTGGATTTGAGTAGTGTGTGCCCAGACATACTTGCTGTGTCCTGCCAGATAGGAAGGTCTGAAACCAGCTAAGAACAGTACCCCTTAGGCCACAGTAATTCTTCAGTTGCTGGATTAGTATTTCATGATCCACAGTATCAAATGCTGCAGACAAGTCAAGAAGAATCAAAATTGAGCAATCACCCTTGTCCCTTGCAGTAAGTAGATCGTTCATTACTCGGACTAATGCCGTTTCAGTGCTGTGCCTTTTCCTGAATCCTGACTGAAAAGTATCAAAGATGTTGTTATCTGTAAGCCTGGCTTCCAGCTGGTTGGCGACTACTTTCTCGATAACTTTTGATAAGAATGGTAAGTTCTGTAGTTGGTTACAGAATCAGGATCTAGTGATGGTTTCTTCAAGAGGGGTTTTATGATCACTTTCTTTAGTTCTTCTGGGAAAAGTCCACTTTGCAAGGAGCACTGAGTGATTTTGTGAAGTGCTGGCCGGATCAGCTCTGGGCACTGCATTAAAGAGGATCTGTAACATAAAAAGATCCCCTGGGGGGTACTCACCTCGGGTGGGGGAAGCCTCCGGATCCTAATGAGGCTTCCCACGCCGTCCTCCATCCGTCAGGGGTCTCGCTGCAGCCCTCCGTGGAGTCCGGGCAGCGGTGACGTCATTATTTACCTTCCTGGCTCCAGCGCAGGCGCTCTGACGGCTGTCGGCTCCGAACTACACGGAAATACCCGATCGCCGTCGGGTCTGCTCTACTGCGCAGGCGCAAGTTTCCGGCGCCTGCGCAGTAGAGCGGACCCGACTGAGATCGGGTATTTCCGTGTAGTTCGGAACGGAAAGCCTCCACAGCGCCCCCCGCTGGAGCCAGCAAAGGTAAATATTAAACTAACAGTCGGCACAGTCGCCGGCTGTTCGGAGGGCTGCGGAGAGACCCCCGTGGGACAGAGGACGGCGTGGGAAGCCTCATTAGGATCCGGAGGCTTCCCCCACCCGAGGTGAGTACCCCCCAGGGGATCTTTTTAATGTTACAGAGTCTCTTTAAGGATCCAGTTGGGCCAGGATCCAGGTCGCAGGTAGTGGGGCGGAGACTTTGAATGAGAATTCCAAAATCTTCTTCACTCAGATTTTCAAAGACTTGCCATGGTGGTACGGTAGTAGGCAGATGCAAAGTCCAGTGGTCAATTGATGTTGGTGTAATGCTGGCACGGATGGTAGACACCTTGTTTGTGAAGAAGGCAGAGAATTCTTCACACCTTTCCCTGGAGAATGTGGTTGGGGCTTTTAGGCAGGAAGGATTGCAGAGTGATTCCACTATGTGGAAGAGTTGACCAGCTCTGTTGTTGGCTGTAGATATTTTTTGTGAGAAAGTCTGATTTTTTTTCTTGGTTATTGCTTGTTGGTATTGTCTGAGGTGTTGCATTAGGCTAGATTTGTGCTCCTCAGACCCCGATTTACGCCACTGTCTTTCAAGTCTGCGCCCTTTCTTTTTTAGATCCATGATGGTTTTGTCAAACCAATTAGCTTTCTGCTTTTTGGTTGCCGATTTGGTGCGCCATGGGGCAATACTGTCCAGTGTTTCATATATCGTGTTGTTGTACTGGGTTACTAGAGTGTTTGGGTCCATTTGACTGTGGAGCAGATTTGTAAAATCCAGGTTGGCAGTTATCCTCTCCGGTGTTAATTTATTCAGGGGACGGATTTTGATAGTTTTTTTAGGGAGCTGCTTGATAGGGTGATGATCAATAGTAAACTGTATTATGTGATGGTCTGACCACACCACTGGGGCTACTGTTATGTTACTAATGTCCATTCCAAGGTGGAACAGTAAGTCTAGCGTATGCCCTCCTCTGTGGGTAGCAGATTTTACAACTTGTGTGAAGCCTAGTCCACCCATGAGATTTATTAGTTCATTTGCATTTTGTGATTGAGTGTTTTCAGCCCAGACGTTGAAGTCACCAAGGATGATCCATCTCGGATAAGACAGAGTTAGCATTGCCAGGAGTTCTGAGAATTCCTGTAGGAATGGGTCAGCATCTTTGGGGGGGACGATAAACCACTAAAATTCTGAAGCCTTTACCAGCTGAGATCTGGGCACCTATACATTCAAAAGACTTTGTTGAGCCAACATTCAGGGCTCTGAGCTGCAGAGTTGTTTTGCCACAAATTGCTACACCCCCTCCTCTGCGGTCTCGTCTTCCCTCACTTAGGACTGAGTAATTGTATGCAAGTGCCACTGCCATAAACACCTCAAAAGATTTTATTTGGCTTTTCTCAATTAAAATGACCATACATATACCTCATTTAAATATAAGTTGGGCGTGTAGCGGACTTTTATCCCCGGCCTGTGGGTCTGTAGGGATCAGATCTGATTGGTAGGGTGACAGATCAGGGACTCCTGATACTGTAAAGATGCATCGCTAGGCAATGTCAGAGCAATGCATCTGTGCAGCATTTGGGCCCTGAACTGTCAGATGGCAGTCATTAGAGGTTTGCACGCATGTTAAGGCCAAATGCAGGCGACGCAAGGGGATCATAGGCTAGGTAGGGGGTAACACTTCACTACGGGGGGAAAACACTATTTTTTTTACTGTGACACTATGCTATTGCTATGCCAGCAATCATTCACTTTTAAATGGGCACATGTGCACAAGCATTGGTACCTGGCATATGCCCATGCATGTACCGGGTGTTTTTGTCTGCGGATTTCATTCCTGGACAGAATCTGAAATGGTTAACTACCTCTGTGGAGTTCCACATAACATGCACTGTGGGTGGGCTTTGAGGACTGGGTTGGGAAACACTGATCTAGTATTAGGAAACCCCTTATATTATGAACATTCCTAAAAATAAGATAAAGCCACACCACTGGTCCACAGTACCCACAAATACAGACAAGCCTAAAGTCAGTTTAGCATCACAATTGACTTTTTGATGGTATTAATATTTAGATAGATGAATTTTACTGATTTAAAGCTAAAGAATAAAAACATGCAGCTGCTGTTGCTAATCCCTGAATTGCACGAATGAAGAAGATCAAGAACATAGGTGTCAAACTCTGGCCCACAAGCCATAGAATTTGGCCCACTAGTGGTTACTCAAATTTAATCGCTTTTGGCTCGTTTGGCTGTGCTTTTGCTCTGCCCACTCCTGCCCTCTTTCCTTGCATATAAAAGAGCTCCATCCTCTTCATACAGTACACAGTGATTGAACATGCCCATTCCCATTATCTGATTAATTACAGAGCACTGAGCATAGCCACGTGTTTTCTCCACCCACTACCATGCTTGCTGCCCACTTCCTGCCATCCAGACTTGAAGCGTCCACCTGAATGATTTTCATTACACCGAATAGCACTTGTTTGTAACAGATGAGGCCGTAAGCTTAGGCCACAGCATGGGTGGACAGGTGATATATCTTTTCCCCAAAAAAGAGGGGCCGCATGGGAAAATGCTTTGAGTGGATAGGCGACTGTCTTCCCTCCCAAAAATTGGTAAAGGGGGGGGGGGGTGCTTGGGCAAGTGACATGTCTCCCAACATACAGGACATGAGAAAGGAATACTGTCATCTAGAACAGTGAGTGGGCTATATATTGTAGCAGTCAACGATTGTGTGCATCCCTCCTAACGCCAGGGATCAGGCATTGGTAGGTAGTATGTGAGGTTTCCTTCTGCTGCTCCAACATTAGATTCGGGATGGATAGCTCTGTGTGTGCCTTGTGCATGCAGCTGCACCCAAGACCTAAAAAGAGCCATTCATCCCACATCTTATGCTGGAAGAGCAGAAAGAAGCCTCACGTACTCAATACCAGCACTGGGTCCCTGGCGTTAAGAGGGATGTGCACAATCTCTGGCTGCTATAATGCACAGCCCACTGTATCAACAGACTTTTACTTTTGTCCACTGTCCACCTCTAACAACACTCTGTGAGAACTGTTATTTGTATCATTTTTGCGTTACGATGCAATCTCTGTTTACTATTATATCAGTGTTCTGCCCAGGCTCTTTTAGCCGGGTGCTGCACCCAGCTAGTTTTGGTGAGCACCCGGCTGTTATCGGCTCATCACCTCCTGTTGTAAGCAGAGTTGTGCAGAAAACCACTGGCCATCCATTCCCTCATCTCTCCCCACCCGGCTGGAAAAAACGTATGAGGAGAACACTGTTATATAGAGGACATTATAGAGAGAATATTGCTTTTGACCACAGTCCACCTATACCCACACTCTGGGAGCATTATCGGTTTTTCCACGTTACGCGCACTCATTGAGTGTTAATTTATACGTCCGCCAATATGAAAAACAGACAAAAGGACAATGCTCCCAGAGTGCGAGTATAGGTGGCCTGGGACAAAAGGAATAGTTTACCCTGATGCAATGGGATGTATATTATAGAAGCCAAAGATTGCGTACACCCTTAATATGAGCAGCCGCATACTTTCAGTGTTGGCCCTCAGCTTGGTCTAAGATTTTTGTTTGGTTTGTTTTCAGCCCATTGTCTATTTGACATCCCTGATCTAGAAGAAGAGACACTGGAGTCCTTATGTTATACATTTCCATTCTGCCTGTTTTCTATTCAAACAGACAATTAGGTTACTAGAACATTTTTAATATTGGGGGGAACCTTTCTTTATAGCATTGGAGCTTTGTCTTTTTCTGTTGAATAGGAAATCCACTTGTTTACTGGATGCTTGACAATGATGGTTGTAAATAAGAAGCTGAGATCCAGAAATAGTTGTGAATTCTAGGCCCAGTTCACATTAGCTGTTAGCTGTTGTTTCAGCCATTCGCTTACGGTTTCTGTTCTGCTGAACGGACAAAAAAAATACAGCAGGACCCAATTTTCCTGATCGGAACGGTCAGTGGAACGGAAATGGAAGGTTTTGCAGCAAAATCGGAACCAATGAAAATGGACATTTTACAGCACACTGGCTGTAAAAACTAACCGGTTTCCAGGATCCAAGATGGCCGGATCCGTACGGCCCAGTCCGAAAAAAATGCAGATGTGAACCGGGCATTCGTTACTTTTAATTTCAATGGACAAAAGGTCATATGTATGTATTGCGTAAACACCAATGTACTGCTCACTGAGACTCTGCTCAGGTTCCCAGTTAGGCATACAAATATATTTAGTTCTCAGCCCTTGATTTATTGTAAATGCATAGGTCAAATTAAAAATAGTAAATCATCAATGGAAAAAGGGAGAGCAAAAGAATCAATACATTTACCAGAAATTGCATAATCCATGCTCTTCTTTGGCTGGGGAACCTTGACTGCTTGAGTGCGAGTAAACCGAGAATCGGGGAAAGCGCTGGTTACCACACAACACGTCTGCCCATGTTTAAAGTTCCAAAGTTTAAATGCTTTCCCAGATTATTTTATATCTCTTTCAATGGGTGTGCATGTGCCATGTACTTGGTTATTTATGCTATTCACGAGCTGACATGGAAACACTTCAGAAATATACCATATTTCCCGCCTAATAAGATGCACTTTTTCTACCCAAAAATGGGGAGAAAAAGTCCCTGCGTCTTATACAGCAAAGGCAGGGAATCCCCGACTTACAAACTGCCACCGATATGAACCGCCGAGATTCCCTTCCTGTGTGTCCACTCCCCCGCGTGACTCTGCTCCCTCCCCCTTAGGTTTCCTGGCCCCTGTGTGTGTAGCTGCAGTTTACCTATTCCATGTACCTTCGGGGATTATAGACCTCTGACTTCTCCATGCAGCTTTCTTAGTGAATGACTTGCACTGATCACATCAGCCGGGAGAAGTGCAGAGGAGATGGAGGTCTGCAATATTTTATTTACAGTGGGTTGCAAAAGTATTTGGCCCCCTTGAAGTTTTTCACATTTTGTCATATTACTGCCATAAACATGAATCAATTTTATTGGAATTCCACATGAAAGACCAACACAAAGTGGTGTACACGTGAGAAGTGGAACGAAAATCATACCTGATTCCAAACATTTTTTACAAATAAATAACTGCAAAGTGGTGTGTACATAATTATTCGGCCCCCTTTTGATCTGAGTGCAGTCAGTTGCCTATAGACATTGCCTGATGAGTGCTAATGACTAAGTACAGTGCACCTGTGTGTAATCTAATGTCAGCACAAATACAGCTGCTCTGTGAGGGCCTCAGAGGTTGTCTAAGAGAATATTGGGAGCAACAACACCGTGAAGTCCAAAGAACACACAAGACAAGTCAGGGATCAAGTTATTGAGAAATTTAAAGCAGGCTTAGGCTACAAAAGATTTCCAAAGCCTTGAACGTCCCACGGAGCACTGTTCAAGCGATCATTCAGAAATGGAAGGAGTATGGCACAACTGTAAACCTACCAAGACGAAGGCCGTCCACCTAAACTCACAGGCCGAGCAAGGAGATCAGAAATGCAGTCAAGAGGCCCATGGTGACTCTGGACGAGCTGCAGAGATCTACAGCTCAGGTGGGAGACTCTGTCCATAGGACAACTATTAGTCATGTACTGTACAAAGTTGGCCTTTATGGAACAGTGGCAAGAAGAAAGTCATTGTTAACAGAAAGCATAAGAAGTCCCGTTTGCAGTTTGCCACAAGCAATGTGGGGGACACAACAACCATGTGGAAGAAGGTGCTCTGGTCAGATGAGACCAAAATGGAACTTTTTGGCCAAAATGCAAAACACTATGTGTGGCGGAAAACTAACACTGCACATCACTCTGAACACACCATCCCCACTGTCAAATATGGTAGTGGCAGCATCATGCTCGGGGGTGCGTCTCTTCAGCAGGGACAGGTAAGCTGGTCAGAGTTGATGGGAAGATGGATGGAGCCAAATACAGGGCAATCTTGGAAGAAAACCTCTTGGAGACTGCAAAAGACTTGAGACTGGGACGGAGGTTCACCTTCCAGCAGGACAATGACCCTAAACTTAAAGCCAGGGCAACAAAGGAATGGTTTAAAACAAAACATATCTATGTGTTAGAATGGCCCAGTCAAAGTCCAGATCTAAATCCAATCGAGAATCTGTGGCAAGATCTGAAAACTGCTGTTCACAAACGCTGTCCATCTAATCTGACTGAGCTGGAGCTGTTTTGCAAAGAAGAATGGGCAAGGATTTCAGTCTCTAGATGTGCAAAGCCGGTAGAGACATACCCTAAAAGACTGGCAGCTGTAATTGCAGCAAAAGGAGGTTCTACAAAGTATTGACTCAGGGGGCCGAATAATTACGTACACCCCACTTTGCAGTTATTGATTTGTAAAAAATGTTTGGAATGATGTATGATTTTCATTCCACTTCTCACATGTACACCACTTTGTATTGGTCTTTCACGTGGAATTCCAATAAAATTGATGTATGTTTGTGGCAGTAATGTTACAAAATGTGGAAAACTTCAAGGGGCTGAATACTTTTGCAACCCACTGTATATAGCGCCAACATCTTCCATAGGGCTGTACATAATACACATCAAATAATGGGGAACATAGATACATGAGAGGTTAAACTATACAATCAGGACATCCAGCAATACAAAAACATTGTTGAGTGCTTTGAGACATCACAAATATTGGTACAAGTTAATATGATCAATTACATCATAATAAGAAACACTAGGAGGAGGTCTCTGCCCTTACGAGCAGGAATGGGCGCACAAATAATCACGAGTCCGTAAGGACTCGAATTCGTAATTAAAATGAGCCGTAATTGCCGCAGCTGTGCGGCGGGATGATAAGGGGTTATTTATCTAGAATTCTGCCGTCCTGCCTGTGCTCCAAATAGCTTGCATGCGTCCTGTTGGACGCGTTGCAAGCCTCTCTAAGTGCACTTCCTCCTTAGTTTATACTCAGCCAAGGTCGCCATTAAAGACTACCAAGATTCAAGTGTGTGTATGGTGTCCCTGACACTTTGGCAAGAGATCCTGCCCGAGTGCAGCCCAATGCAGTTGTTCTCTCCCTTGCCCCATCCCCTTCATTGTGTGCCATACATCATCACCTCAAACCCCTCCTTCCCATAGTGACAGAACATAGAAGAACATTTTCATTCTTTGTTCGTGGAGCTGTTGGCACTCCTACCCCTGCATAGCAACAAAACTAGCCTGCAGACAAGCAATGTCTCAGTACAGCCTCAGCCCGAAATATCACCCAACGGGATTGTGTTCTTATCCCAGTCAGGTGACAGTAATCTGGAGTGTGTACCCATCTTTACTTTAGGACACCTGAATGGAGAGGGGTATGGATTCTGATATACTTATTTCCTTTTAAACAATATCAGTTTCCTGGCAGTCCTGCTGATCTTTTTGGCTGCAGTAGTGTCTGAATCACACATCTGAAACTAGCATGTGACTAATCCAGACAGACTTTAGTCAGAAACACCTGATTTGCATTCTTGTTCAGGGTCTATGGCTAAAAGTTTTAAAGGCAGAAGCTCAGCAGGGCAGCCAGGCAATGGACCACTATTGTGAAATGTATAAAAGATAAAACCAAACATTACTGATACATAAGAGAAAGAAAGTAGTAGGAAAAGTAAGGTTTGGTTCACACTACAGCAGATGCAAAACAAAAAACGTAAGCGCATCTGCTAGGCGTTCCTGAATGTTTTACACCCGTTTGCAATAATTGTACCGTCTGCTTTGATCACGTCTGCCACTAATCTGTCACACCAATGCTTGGTCTGTCTATATTCAGCCCGGAGACCAGCAGGAGTGTGGGGCTCTCCGTAGGCTGCATTAGGCCAATTCTCCCTAGCACCTAGCGACAGGGTGAATTTTGCCTGTTGCTGAGGATTACCATTGGTCTTTTTCAGCCCAAAGGAGATCTCCATGCTTCTGCTGGCCAGTGAGCTGTGTAGGAGGAACCAAGCAGCAGCAATCAGAGACGGGACATGGAAATTTTACATCACAGCGGTGATCAAAAAGGGCAAAGTGGACGCAGCAACTAGCCTAGTTAGAACGTCTATTCTCATAGGCTTTCATGGTCTGGGAAAATGTGCCAAGTTCGGACTCCAAGTTCCGCTTATAGTTACGCTGCCAGCAGTTTTTTTGTTTTTTTTTTGTTAAAGTGGAGGTGGATCCTATTTGTAAGATTAGGATCCGCTTCCTGCGCTAAGCTAAACGTCCAGAATGGGTATGTTTTTTAAAGCAATTGTAAACTAAGGGTTAGTACTAAGATAGAAATAAATCACTCCTGTTGTTTAGATTAACATGACATTCTGCATGAGGCAATGTTACCACCAGGGCCACTTCTAGACTTTTTGCTGCCTGAGGCAAACTTGTGGGGATCCGCCCCCACCCCCTGATTTGAAATGATCGCACAGCACCCGACAATTTACTCTGCTTCATTTAATGTTCTCACATGACATGCTGCAGCTCAACACAATAGCACACTGGCTGGCTGTGAGTCTGTGACAAACTGCTCATCCTCAGCCACTCCATTCCTCCTCAGGAAGGTACACAGTACAAAAATGCTGCCCCTGAAATCTCTGCGCCTGATGCAAATGTTTCACCTTACTTCATGAGAGAACCGGCCCTGGTTACCACCAGACTTCTGGGTCGTTTTATTGTCTGCTGCGGTGGAACAATTAGTTGTTCTTTTGATGCACGAAAAGATTTCGCTCTCATTGAGATGATAGTTGTTGGACCTTCCCAAGACATATACAGGTCCTTCTAAAAAAATTAGCATATTGTGATAAAGTTCATTCTTTTCTGTAATGTACTGATAAACATTAGGTTTTCATATATTTTAGATTCATTACACACAACTGAAGTAGTTCAAGCCTTTGTTTTAATATTGATGATTTTGGCATACAGCTCATGAAAACCCAAAATTCCTATCTCAAAAAATTAGCATGTAATGAAAAGGTTCTCTAAAGGAGCTATTAACCTAATCATCTGAATCAACGAATTCACTCTAAACACCTGCAAAAGATTCCTGAGGCTTTTAAAAACTCCCAGCCTGGTTCATTGCTCAAAACCGCAATCATGGGTAAGACTGCCGACCTGACTGCTGTCCAGAAGGCCATCATTGACACCCTCAAGCAAGAGGGTAAGACACAAAGAAATTTCTGAACGAATAGGCTGTTCCCAGAGTGCTGTATCAAGGCACCTCAGTGGAAAGTCTGTGGGAAAGAAAAAGTGTGGCAGAAAACGCTGCACAACGAGAAGAGGTGACCGGACCCTGAGGAAGATTGTGGAGAAGGACCGATTCCAGACCTTGGGGGACCTGTGGAAGCAGTGGACTGAGTCTGGAGTAGAAACATCCAGAGCCACCGTGTACAGGCGTGTGCAAGGAATGGGCTACAGGTGCCGCATTCCCCAGGTCAAGCCACTTTTGAACCAGAAACAGCGGCAGAAGCGCCTGACCTGGGCTACAGAGAATCAGCACTAGGCTGTTGCTCAGTGGTCCAAAGAACTTTTTTCGGATGAAAGGAACTTTTGCATGTCATTCGGAAATCAAGGTGCCAGAGGCTGGAGGAAGACTGGGGAGAGGGAAATGCCAAAATGCCTGAAGTCCAGAGTCAAGTACCCACAGTCAGTGATGGTCTGGGGTGCCATGTCAGCTGCTGGTGTCAGTCCACTGTGTTTTATCAAGGGCAGGGTCAATGCAGCTAACTATCAGGAGATTTTGGAGCACTTCATGCTTCCATCTGCTGAAAGCTTTTTCCCAAATAAACATGGCGGCATACTAGTGGGTTAGGCTCCACCCCGAACCGATAGGACAGACTACTCTATAAGAATTGCGGTCCCGCCCCATTCCATCACAGAGTGCGCAGCCTCAAATGGAAGAGTCTGGGACTCAGAGTGACTTACCTCCTCTCGGCTTAGATTTTGCCTTAGTCCCAGCCTTCCTAACAGCTATTAAATCGGCGATTGACTGGCAGGAGGAGGGAGACTCATCCCAAGAACCAGATAAATATTACCCACAATTACAAGCACAACAGAAAGCTTTTCCTTTCATGAAAGTTATCAAAGACATATTCTCTAATAGAGAAGTTATCAAAGACATATTCTCTAATAGATTTAATAAATTGTATCCACTGAAAGAGGAAGATGCAAAGTTACTAGATGTGGCACCTATAATAGATGCGCCTATAACAAGACTGGCAAAACACGTCACCCTACCAATGGATGACGCGGTGTTATTCAAAGACCCATTGGATATAAAGATCGATATGGACATTAGGAAGGCTTTCATAGCGGCAGGTGGAGCCTGCAGACCTGCCGTTGCTCTTACCTCTCTGGCGAAAGCAATAAAGGTCTGGGTGGATAATGTGGAGACAGCCATAGATAATGATACAGATAAACAAGATATTATAAAGGCGCTTGACGAACTCAAGCTGGCTGGTGATTACGTTGGAGAAGCAGCAATAGATACAATTCGTTCATCGGCAAGGTCGATGTTGCATTGTGTTACTGCTAAAGGAGCACTTTGGCTCAAGCCATGGTCGGCCGACCAAGCCTCACGCAATAACTGGTGTAAGATTCCGTTCGACGGAACTCACTTATTCGGGCCAGTAATAGATAAAGCGATCTCCATGGTTACTGGAGGCAAAACAGGTCTTATTCCTCAGGACAATAAGCGGAAAGACTTTAGACAGCAAGGTTCTAAACGCTTCTATACAAACAGATTTCAACAAGCTAAATCTTACAGGCCGGGTAGACAGTTCAATAGGAACTGGAAAGGTACGCAATCCTCATTCTTGAAGAATAAGGGTAAATCAACCACTTCTTCTCAGGATTATCCAGTGGGTGCCAGGCTTCGCCTCTTCTGGAAGTCTTGGATGGAAAAGATAAAGGATCCCATGGGTATTGAATACCATAAAAAATGGACACAGATGGAGATTCCTAAGGAAATGTAACGATCGGTGTAGCACAGAGAGGATCTGATTACCGGTGATCTGCAGTATCACTGGGAATACAGATATATACCAGATTATAGATGATCTGCAGTATCACCGATAATCCGATATACAAACTAACCTCTGGACACCTGAGTGGAGTGTTTGGTGCAAACAGTAATAATGAGAGGACTGGGCCTCAGAGCAGTAAGAAGTACTGCCCAATTCCTTCTGGACTCTCCCGGAGGGAGGAGTCAGGCTGAGAGAAGGAACGACAGAACTAGAGTGACACTCAAGTGGGAGTGTCACTATCAGGACTGGGAACCGCCTCCAACAGTAAGGTCGGTTCTCGAGGTCGGACAAGCCAGGTTGTAACACACAGACAGACAAAGTACAGATTCAGAAGGCAGAGGCGAAGTCTAAGGTACAGGCGAGGTTCGGCAACAGGGTATCAGAAATATCGAGGTACAAAATCAGAAGGCAGATGCAGAGTCTAAGGACGAGCCGGGGTTCGGCAACAGAGTATCAGAAAGACAAAGTACAGGATCAGAATTCAGGAGAATGGTCAGGCAGGCAGAAAGGTCATAACAGATAAGCACAATCAAACTAGTACTTTAAACTATCAACAAATCTAGCTAAGTGTAGGATTACAGCTCCAGCTGGTCCCGGCACACTTTCGGATCTGACTCAGGTCTGCGTGCTACCACGTAGTGATCGCAACGCCAGACAACCAGCAACTGAACAGCCAGCAGCATATATACCAGAATACCCGGCCCCTCCCTAAGTGCTGGACCGATGAGAGGTGTAAAAATTGTCAGCTGACCATCATGGTCAGCTGACTCACTTCTGGCTGTTATGTAAGCTCTGCCTCTGTGTGCGCGCGCGTCACTCTGAATCCTGGTGGACTATCAGTCCCAGCCACACCAGTACTGTCTTGCAATGTATCCAGCGAACCGAGCGTGGGAGCCGCCGCACCGCTTACTACACCAGCGGCGGCTTCCCCACGCTCAGCCCCCTTGTCAGGGACACTGCCATGCGGCAAGTTCGCCGCCTTCAATGCGGATTCCGCCGCTCCCAGCCGCCTTACCCTTAGAAACGGCGGCTTTTCCGCGTTTCTTCACAGTAACCCCCCCCCGAGGAGTGGACTCCGGACAACTCCTCCCAGGTTTCTCGGGATGTAAGGCATGAAACTCCTTCCTTAACTCGTCCGCATGCATGCGAGTCCCTGGTACCCATTGTCTCTCCTCAATGCCATACCCTCTCCAATGTACCAGATATTGTACCGAATTCTGGACAATGCGTGAGTCTAATATTTTCTCTACTTCGTACTCAGGTTTGTCATCCACCATCACAGGAGGAGGAGGAGCGGGACCCACATGGACTGCAGGTTTAAGCAGGGACACGTGGAAAGATCTTACGCCCCGCATGCTGGCCGGAAGATCTACGGCATAAGTGACGTTGATTTTCTTGGTCACAGAAAACGGACCCACAAACCTGGGGCCCAATTTGGCTGAGGGCTGCTTCAGGGTCAAATGACGTGTGGAAACCCAGACTAAGTCCCCTGGTCGAAACTTCCATTCCCGAGACCGTTTCTTGTCAGCTTGACCCTTTTGACTTAGAAACGCCTTCTCCAAATTACTCTTAACAATTCCCCAATTGTCTCTGAGTGACTTCTGCCAAGCCTCCAGTGCTGGAAATGGAGTGGAGGCCACTGGCAATGGGGCAGACTTAGGCAATCTCCCGGTCACTACCTGAAACGGAGAGAATCCCGAGGAGGAACTTCTCAAATTATTGTGCGCAAATTCCGCGAACGGCAAAAACCTGACCCAATCGCTCTGCGCCTCAGCAACATAGCATCTCAAAAACTGCTCTAGTGATTGATTGACCCTCTCCGTTTGCCCATTGGTCTGTGGGTGGTAGCCCGACGAGAATGACAGCTCCATACCCATTTGATGACAAAATGCCCTCCAAAATCCCGACACAAATTGGACTCCCCTATCTGACACGATGTTCTCCGGGATGCCATGCAGCCGGAAAACGTGAATGATGAACAATTCGGCCAGTTCCTGAGCCGAGGGGAGTCCCTTCAGAGGCACGAAATGGGCCATTTTGCTAAAACGGTCGACTACCACCCAAATGACCGACATGCCTTCAGACCTGGGCAGTTCCCCCACAAAATCCATGGACAGGTGGGTCCATGACTCACTTGGGGTGGGCAAAGGCTGTAACCTTCCCACAGGTGCCAGCCGGGAGGGTTTACTTTTAGCACATACCGCACATTCTCTGACATATTCCTTGCAGTCTGTTGCCATAGAAGGCCACCAAGCACACCTGGCAACCAGATCCTGCGTTCTGGCAGCTCCGGGGTGACCAGCATTCTTATGTGCATGAAACATTTGTAGAACCCGTAGACGAAACGGTAATGGGATAGACATAACCCCCTCAGGTTTTCCCTCAGGGACCTCTTGCTGAAAGGGACCCAAAACCTCTGTCCAATCCTCCCAGGTCTCTGTGGCTGCTAACACTAACCTCTGCGGGATGATGGACTCAGGGGCGGGGGGCTGTGCTGTCTCTGGTTCGAAACATCTGGACAGGGCATCTGCCTTGATGTTTTTTCTGCCTGGAGTGTACGTGATTATAAATCTTAACCTTGTAAAAAATAAAGGCCAACGGGCCTGACGGGGACTCAATCTCTTAGCCCCCTCGATGTATTCTAAATTCTTGTGATCAGTGTAAACCGTGATCGTATGTTCTGCCCCTTCTAACCAATGGCGCCATTCTTCAAATGCCAATTTAATGGCCAGAAGTTCCCGATTGCCTATATCGTAGTTTTTCTCTGCCGGTGAAAACCTACGGGAGAAATAAGCGCATGGATGTAATCTGCCCTGCAACCCTGACCGTTGAGACAGCACCGCCCCCACCCCAACCTCCGAGGCATCAACCTCCACAATAAAGGGGTAAGACGTGTCTACATGTCTCAAAATGGGCGCTGAGCAAAACAATTTTTTCAGATGAGAAAAGGCTGCAACAGCCTCAGAGGACCAGTGGTTGGTATCTGCCCCCTTCTTTGTAAGACTGGTAAGGGGGGCAATTATTGTGGAGTACCCCTTTATGAACCTCCTATAGTAGTTCGCAAAACCCAAAAATCTCTGCAAAGCCTTCAACCCCACTGGCTGTGGCCATTCCAAGACAGCTGTGACTTTGGCAGGATCCATCGACAGGCCTGCGGTGGAAATCACATACCCTAAAAACGTGACGGTGGTCACCTCAAAAATACACTTCTCCACCTTGGCATAAAGCATATTTTGTCTCAACTTGTCCAACACAAATTTAACGTGGATCCTGTGCTCAGAGAGGTTGTTGGAATAGATCAGTATATCGTCGAGATATACCAGCACAAATCTACCCAACACCTCCCTGAAAACCTCATTGATTAATTCTTGGAAGACGGCTGGCGCATTGCACAACCCGAAGGGCATCACTAAGTACTCGTAATGCCCGTCTGGTGTGTTGAAGGCCGTCTTCCATTCATCGCCCTTTCTAATGCGGATCAGGTTGTATGCACCCCTCAGATCTAACTTTGAGAAGATCTTAGCGTTTGTGACCTGCGTGAACAAATCGTCTATCAATGGTAACGGATAACGATTCTTTATTGTGATTTTATTCAGGCCACGGTAATCGATGCAAGGTCGAAGACCTCTGTCTTTTTTCTTAACAAAAAAGAAGCCGGCCCCTGCAGGCGACCGGGAGGGGCGAATGAACCCTTTGGCTAGATTGTCGCGGATGTACTCCTGCATAGCCACTTTCTCGGGTCCAGACAAGTTATACAGGTGACCCCGGGGGGGCATACAACCGGCACGGAGATCGATAGGGCAATCGAAAGGGCGATGAAGAGGTAACTTATCAGCCGCCTTGGGACAGAATACATCCGAAAATTCTGAATATTGCTCGGGAACCCCCTCCACATGAATCTTAGCCTGCCCTAATGTCACTTTCCCTAGACACTGCTGGGAACAGAAACCTGACCAACTGGTTAATTGTCCTGCAGCCCAACTGATCTGTGGCGAATGGAGCTGCAGCCAGGGCACACCTAAGACAATCGTGGAGGTAGTCATGTGTAATACAAAAAAACTTAAACTTTCCTTATGCAGTACCCCGATAGTGACTTCCACCTCTGGTGTCTGAGAAAGCGGACGGTCCCTTTGTAGCGGGGAGTCGTCCACGGCAGTAACCTGAATAGGTGGTTTTACTGGGGTGAGTGGAATGCCCAACTTCTCTGCAAACTCGGAACTCATAAAATTAGCCGCTGAGCCTGAATCAACAAAGGCCTCCGTGGCTTCAGATTTGTCCCCCCACGTAATTGTACATGGAAGGAGCAAACGTTTTTCTTTTAAGGGTATGAGTCGGGCGCCTAGGGTGCTACCCCCTACAACTCCTAGGCGGTAGCGTTTCCCGGCTTATTAGGACAGTTTCGTACCCTATGCCCTCCTTCAGCGCAGTACAGACAGAGTTGCTCAGTCATTCTCCGTCTTCGCTCCACCTGGGTCAATTTTGACCGATTGATCTGCATCGGCTCAGGAGGAGGCAAGACCGGAGAAGATGAGACAGAGGAGGATGGCGTTACCAGGGGTGCAGCGGGAGGTGCCGCGTAAGATGTGTACCGGACACGATGACTACCCCTGGTCTGTCTCTGATGGCGCAGCCTGCGGTCGATACGAATGGCCGACGAGATGGCCTCATCGACCGTTTTGGGCTTGGGCTGGCTCAACATTAAGTCGGAAACCTCATCCGACAACCCAGACAAAAAACAGTCCAAGAGGGCATAGGTGTCCCACCTGGCAGTAACTGACCACCTTCTAAATTCGGCCGCATAATTTTCGACTGGACCTTTGCCCTGCCGCAAAAGCTTGAGCTTCCGCTCAGAGGTCGTGGCAAGGTCTGGGTCGTCGTAGATTATCGCCATGGCTTTAAAGAATTCCTCTACAGAGGTAAGAGCTGTGTCTCCGGGAGGTAGGCTATACACCCAGGTCTGGGAATCGCCGGACAATAAAGTTTTAATAAACGTGATTCTCTGGGTCTCAGTACCAGAGGATCGGGGTCTCAATTCAAAATAGGATAACACTCTACTCCTAAAATTCCGGAAGTCAGATCTGTGGCCTGAGAACCTCTCGGGTACGGGCATCCGTATATCAATGCTAGGAGGGTATCGCACCTCATCCACTGACGTCTGGAGGGTTCGTACAGAGCATGACAAAGCCTCAATCAATGCTTTGTGTTCACCCAGCACTCGATTGACATTATCCACCGAAGTGGCAAGTTCCCCCAGAGGACCAGTGCGTGCGTCCATTTTGTTTTATGGTCTGGCGTTCTGTAACGATCGGTGTAGCACAGAGAGGATCTGATTACCGGTGATCTGCAGTATCACTGGGAATACAGATATATACCAGATTATAGATGATCTGCAGTATCACTGATAATCCGATATACAAACTAACCTCTGGACACCTAAGTGGAGTGTTTGGTGCAAACAGTAATAATGAGAGGACTGGGCCTCAGAGCAGTAAGGAGTACTGCCCAATTCCTTCTGGACTCTCCCGGAGGGAGGAGTCAGGCTGAGAGAAGGAATGACAGAACGAGAGTGACACTCAAGTGGGAGTGTCACTATCAGGACTGGGAACCGCCTCCAACAGTAAGGTTGGTTCTCAAGGTCGGACAAGCCAGGTTGTAACACACGGACAGACAAAGTACAGATTCAGAAGGCAGAGGCGAAGTCTAAGGTACAGGCGAGGTTCGGCAACAGGGTATCAGAAATATCGAGGTACAAAATCAGAAGGCAGATGCAGAGTTTAAGGACGAGCCGGGGTTCGGCAACAGAGTATCAGAATGACAAAGTACAGGATCAGAATTCAGGAGAATGGTCAGGCAGGCAGAAAGGTCATAACAGATAAGCACAATCAAACTAGTACTTTAAACTATCAACAAATCTAGCTGTATGCCAAAATCATCAATATTAAAACAATAAAGGGCTTGAACTACTTCAGTTGTGTGTAATGAATCTAAAATATATGAAAGTCTAATGTTTATGAGTACATTACAGAAAATAATGAACTTTATCACAATATGCTGTCTGGAGTTGTCATGGAGACGGGGGCGAGGCTTTTACTCCGATTCTGAGTGGTGTCCAGTGATATTTAATGAAGAGCCGATTAAGAGCTGTAAGAGCCGGCTCTTTAATGGGAGCCGATTCAAAAGAGCCGATTCTATGCGAAGAGCCGGAAGATGTTACTTGGGCAACCTGTACCGAAACAGACTAGTTTCCTGTCCAGAAAATAAGTATTTATCAGCCCCGTTTCTAGGGGCGTGAGGCCGCCCGAGGCGCCGTGATGGAGGAGGAGCCGCGGCTGTGGGGAGGGTGGCTCAACCTCTCCCTCTTCCTAGGGCCGCCCTCTGGGCTCCCCCCTCCGCTGCAGAGTTAGTGCAGCGGGAAACCTAGTATACAGCAACTCATCTTCCTGCCGTTCCAATCGCTGATCACTTGGCGCTGGTCTCCTCCTCTGCATAGCAGCGTATACACACTCTACTTTCTGTTTAGCATAGCCGCGTATGCACACTCTACTTCCTGTTTAGAAGGTGAGTTGCTGTATACAAGGCTTCCTGCTGCGCTAAGCTGGCCACTAACGGTCCAATTTCTAGCGAAAAATCGTTCGAGCGATCAGAAATTCTGATCGGATTGGTTGTAAATAATCTCCATTGGTGGACACAATCGATTATGAACGAGTGAAAAAAATGTCGCCCGAATGTAATTTTCGTCGAACGAAAATTTGGATTTTCTTGGTGGTCGTGATAGATAGGAAGCAATGATTGGTTAGTTGATGGTGTAGTGCAGTGTTTCTCAACATTTTATAAGTGTGTACCCCTTTTAAAACCCTGTACTCATCGAGTACCCCCTAGCATAGTAAACATGATCACAAGTACCCCTTGACAAATATATATTTAATCGTAGTACATGATAATTGGTTCTAAACAATGTGCAAGCATTTATTATTGCTTTTAATTAGCTAAAATACTATTTTGATGTTGTTTAAATAAGAGTTATAATTTTCTAAATCTCTAAATTTGTTATTCTTGGTCAAGTATATCAAGCCCGAGTACCCCCTGGACCCATCAGAAGTACCCCCTGGGGTACGCGTACCGCATGTTGAGAACCTAGGGTGTAGTGAACGATTTTTCATCCGATCAGAATTTCTGATCGCTCGAACGATTTTTCACTAGAAATTTGACTGTTAGTGGCCAGCTTTACTCTACAGCGGAGGGTAGAGCACGGAGGGCGGCACCGGGGAGAGGAATGGAGGGACAAGTCGGGCCACCCTCCTCATGGCTGACTCCCCCCTCCATTATGGGAGAGGGGGCAAGTACCTATCTAACCTATATTGCAGGCTCCTACCTAGCCTGTACTGGGGGCACATACCTATCTAACCTATACTGGGGCACCTACCTAGCTATCCTATACTGGGGGCACCTACCTAGCTTATACTGGTGGCAACTATACTAGCTACCTATATTGGAGGCACCTACCTATCTAACCTATCATGGGGGCAACCATACTGACTACCTATATTGGAGGCACCCACCTGGCTAACATACACTGGGGGCACATGCCTATCTAACCTATACTGGAGGCACCTAAATGGCTAACCTATACTGGGGCAATTATACTGGTGCACCTATGCCTGGCTACCTATACTGTACTAGAGGGACCTATACCTGGCTAATACTGTAGGCACCTATACCTGGCTCCACAGGGGGCGCAATTTTTTCACACTCCTCCTGGGTGCATTTTAGCCTCGAAACTGGCCTGGCATTTACATTTGGTTTTAATAATTGATAGCTGATTGCAAGCAAAATTTGCATCACTATACACGTTATAGCAGATCTGTAGCATACGTGGGATTTTTTCATGTAAGTTTAAAATATAAGGTTGATAAACTGAATGGGGTTTCCACTCTACTGACTTCACCTGCCTCGTCATTAACTACAAGATCTTGTCACTGCGCTGCCAAGGTCACTCAGTCGGCGCACTCCGCCGAGAAATGTGCTCAGTGAGTGCAGTACGCAATATTCCTGCGACAAGGGGTTGCGTAGAGCATGTCGGGTACTGTAGTTCCCGCAGTACCGCTGCGTATCCCGCCCTGCCTGATCTGGTCAACGCTTCTAGTTGGACTCCAAACACAGCAGGGAGAAATCGGATGAGTATTTCCGTTAGCCCCTCCTCCTGGGTATGATTGGCTGAGGAAGTGTAAAGTCGGTCTCTGATTGGACCTTTGCTGTCCGGCTCGGGGCCTGGGATTTAGCTGCGGGCTTCCGGAACAGAGTGTACCCAAGGTAGCAGGATTAGGTGAGGTTGGGCTGGGATGTGTAGATGGTAGGATGTGGTAGAGATACACAGCGACGTGCCAGGGGAGACGTGCATATAGATCGGTAACTACAGTGCAGTGTATAACTACTATCACCTGCTGGCTGCTGTGTTATAAGTTACTTAGCGAAAGGGTGAGCTCTTCCTGCGGATACTCCACTAGCTACACCAGAATTCTCGTTTATATCAACCATTGTATGCAGGCACTGTGTATTCGTGCAGCAAGTCATCTGTGCTTTGCTTTCACTTGTGTAGTAAAAGAAGTTGACAATGAAGGACCAGGAAGTGCAAAATTGTACAAATCCAGAGCTTCCTCAGACCTCTTCCAGTGGGGCACTGCCAGTTGTCTCCTTGCCAAACTCCTCACAAGCACTGGATGCTCAGGGTACCTCAGAGGCATGTGAATCTGCCAACCCTGTCACTGAAGGTAAGCATCATCTGAATGAAATATTCAAGTGTTTTATTTGTGAATTGCCACAAAAATATTTATTGCTTACGTTATGTATAGCTTTCTCATTTAGATCTGCATAGTTATGTACACATGTTGGATCATTATCTGAAACAACCATTCATGATTGTTTTGGCTGACAGATAAGGAATGAATGTGCACTGCCTAGCCATGCGTGTGCGTTACTTTGTGGAGTGGGGAAGATAAGCAGAAAGTCCCCCATTGTGAGGTGAAAAGAGGAATTAATGCTGGGAATACACAATACATTTTTTTTTTTTTTGGCAGATTTACGTTCCGATCAATATTTTGATTGTTTTTCTGATAGATATCCATTCACTTATATGAGGAAATCTATCAGAAAAACAATCGAAATCAGATCGGACCTGTTGGAAATTATGTATCGAGCCACAAAAACTCATGATTTATTCCCAGCATTACAGTCGGTTGGTAAGATCTGTTGACATGTTTGTTTGCTGGTCAGTAAGACATGGAAAAAGTTCCTGTGTTTCGGAATAAAAATGCCAAAAATAGTGTCCCAAAATATATGTAATCCCCCCCTCCCCCCCCCTTTATTTATTTTTTTAAATAGGTCCCTATATGTGCCCCCCCCCCCCCTCTTATTTTTCTTCAACCTGATCTGGATGCCTTTGCCTAACTTTCAGGAACTGTTCAGTACCAGAGGTAATGTGGGAAGTTTTTTTATTTTTTCCTTATCTACAGTATCGAGCTTATCCCAGCATGCAAATAACAGACAGCTTCCTGCAGATAATATAAGGACACTAAAGGTGCCCATACATCAATCGACTTTGGTAGACGATTGACCAACCAATTCGATTATTATCGAATCGGTTGAAAATTGGTGCTGCAAAGTGCAGACCTGATCGACGATACGACCAATTTTGGGCTGAAATTGGTTGCGTTAGTCGATCGCGCCTGGTGCAAGATGTCAGCCTGAAGTTGGTTGCTCGGGTGTGCGGCGGTACGGCAGCCAATTTTGGAACAAATGACGAACCCCCCACTGTTGCTGCCGTAATGTATAAATGTCCCCCCTGTGTGTACATTATACATTAGTTGTCCCATGCCAGCCTCTACACAGTGTCGGTAACCTCCGGGAGGCCTCCGTACACGCCACTTGCGCATAGCGTCTCATTTCGTCGCATAATGTCAGACGCTGATGTATGGGGACCTTTAGAGCAGAAGAATGTTATTGAATCCCCCCTAACCTTTAAAGAGTTTACGCATTGATGCAAGCCTGTCGTTAATACCTGGTACACCCCATGCAATTTCCTGTCAGATAGACTGGTCGAAGCGATTTATTACCAACAGGTCTGATCTGATTTCCAATTGTTGTTCTGATCTATTTTGTATATAAGTGATTAGAAAATCGATCAGAGATCAGATTGGACCTGTCAAAAATAATAGATTTGACCAGTCTATCTGACAGGAAATTGCATGGTGTGTACCAGGAATTAGGTGATGTTTGCTGTGGCAGTAGGGAGGGGAAATTATCTCTGAACTGGTTTAAAATAGAAAAACTGCAGAAGTGATGACATATTTGGCTTCACAGAGAAACAGTAAAGATGGAAACCAGAAGAAATATTCTTCTCTTTTTCTCTTATGACGTTTCTCCTAATTGTGACAGTGAACACTAAAACATCTGGATAGGTTGGATAAATATGTGTGTTTATTCTATACCAATAACGCACAGTATTTATTTTGTTCCAGCATAGGCGACAATAGTGGTAGAGTTGTGGCAGCATGTGCTTTGTACTGCATTGAGTGCTTCCAGCATTTTGATTGATTTTTCAGACACATTACTGTTAAAAATCAGGTACAAGGTGCTATTAAGATATACTCCCTACACTTTCATGAGGGAGATTTTTATTGTGATGAATGTAAGCATAATGTATACTTGCCTTTACTTTATTTACAGACTTTACTGCAATGCAAGGCCTTTTAATGGGGTGTATGCACTAAACTGCGGGAGGCAGAATAATGTGCGTAAAGTCTTACTGCACAATGAGTAGAGCAGAATGCAGTGCATTAATCTCTCTGCTCCTTGTGTATAAGGCTGGGGTCACACTTGTCTTTCAGTTTCCTGAGCACATTTTTCTGCATGCGTTTTCAGCACCCCATGTGTGTTTGTATGCAGAAAAACGGGTAAGTTTGTTTTCACAACAGCTAATGTAATTGATTGAGAAAAGGCACACAATGTGCAGGATTATGCTGCAGGATACAATTTCTTCTGCATCCGAAAACGCATTCACGTGTGAACAAACCCATTGATTAACATGGGTTCTCGGTTTGAATTCATTTTTCTGAGCAGAAAACTGCTCAGAAAAAAAACAAAAACAGACAAGTGTGACTTTTGCCTAAAACTTAATGCATGTAATTCTGCTTAACTCAGTGTAGTGCATACACATTACAGCTCCACGGAATATGGTGGCCCTTTATAAATCGATGATAATGATAATAATAATAATAATACACCCTGGTGTTACACGGGGCAAGGGCTGCTATTTGATGCTAGCTAAAACATTTGGTTTGCATGCTAGGCTGTGATCATTAGCTGATATCAGGGATTCAGCTTTATTATCACATCGATGCCCAAAACTTAACAGCTGCTGCCAAAGATTGAAGGTGAGTATCAGTTCGGGTTCATAATTATCTTAAAAGAGTTGGTGTTGGAGACTAGAGCACGGGTACAGAACATGCAGATAAAGCCACAAATGCAGCAATAATGAAAAACGTCAGTCCATGTCATGTCTGGCGGTTTCTAGGGGGTATGGGGGTGGCGGTAGGCACCTATTGCCACCTCCATACCCCCTAGGGACCACCAACAGACTTTGTATGGACGTTTTGCATTATTGCTGCATTAGTGACTTTGCTGATGGAATAAATTACTTGACAGTGCCAGACCTTATACCTCATTTCGATTGTATCAGATGTCTGCATGTGTAGTTTAGAGCACGTTTAGTATAGAGTCTGGGTTGCTGCACACCTGCTGTTTCTTCTGGTCCCACTGGGCCCTGAGTGCCTGTTGAACCTCTTTACTAGTAGTCCCCAATAGTGGACAGCACTATACACCTGTCATGCTGTCCTCACCATGCTCCACTCGGCACGGCTGCCTCCTGATCTTTTGGAGCCGTAAAATTTCGAGAAGCTGGAAGGAGCATACCTTCTTCCTTTGCTTCCTCCTGCTCGCCGGCCATTCTCAGCCTCCTTCCAGCCCTCCTCTCCTCGATGAGGAGAGGAGGACTGGTTGGAGGTGGGGAGTGGGCGGAGAGCAGGAAAGAGCAGGGGAGAAGACCTGCCCCTTACTACTTAATGCACAGGCACGGTGGGGTCAGGAGGCATGAATGGACGGTGTGGTCTGATCCAGCACCCCCACAGATGCTGCACCTGGGGACAGATGCCCCGCCCCCACTATGCCACTGGAGAGAGGTTGGGGATGGGTGTGAGAGCTGGAAGGTTAGGATTAAAGCGGTAGGATCAGCCATACTATGCCAGGAAAAAAAACACATATATAAATAGATAAATACTTGATCTACTTACATAACACATGCATTATTATTATTATTTATTGTATTTATAAAGCGCCAACATATTACGCAGCGCTGAACATTAATTTAGGTTACAGACAATATTTAGGGGTGACATACAGCAATATGACAATACAGGAATACAAGAAAACCAGATCACACACCATAGTATGAGTACAAGGTAATGCTTAGTCAGTCACTGGATGGAGCATGGAGATTAGGCAGGTTAGGTTCACTCAGATGCATAGCATGGGTGCACAGTAATGGAGGTGCAAGATCAGGTAGGACACAAAAGGAGGAGGACCCTGCCCAAAGGCTTACAATCTAGAGGGAGAGGTAAGGACACGAATGGTAGGGGACCAGAGTTCAGCTGTAGCTTTAGAGCACTTGTGAGGGGTGGTAGGCCAGAGTGAAAAGGTGAGTTTTGAGGGCTTTCTTGAAGATGTTGAAGGAGGGGGCTGCCCTAATGGGTGGAGGTAGGGAGTTCCATAGTGTTGGAGCAGCTCTTGAGAAGTCCTGGAGGCGTGCATGGGACTGGGTGATTCGGGGGGCGGTTAGGCGAAGTTCATTGGAAGAGCGGAGTGAGCGGCTAGGTGTGTACCTCTGAGTAAGATCGGAAATGTAGGTTGGACAGGTTTTGTGGACAGATTTGTAGGTCAGACACAGTATCTTGAATCTGATTCTGGACTGGATAGGAAGCCAGTGGAGGGATTCTAGGAGCGGATCCGCCATGGTGGAGCGATGGGAGCAGTGGATAATTCTGGCTGCCGCATTCATGATGGACTGCAGTGGGGCTGTTCGGGTCATAGGGAGACCAGACAGCAGGGCATTGCAGTAGTCAAGGCGGGAAATTATGAGGGCATGGATGAGGAGTTTGGTGGTGGCAGAGGTCAGGAAAGGGCGAATCTTACAGATGTTACGAAGGTGGAAGTTGCAGGACTTAGTGAGGTTTTGGATGTGGGAAGTGAAGGAGAGTGCGGAGTCCAGGGTGACACCCAGACAGCGGGCTTGAGAGGTAGGGCGAATGGTAGTGTGGTTAACAGTGACATGCACATCTGGGAGGTTCGTGGATGGCCGGGGTGGGAAGATCATAAATTCAGTTTTGTCTAGATTTAGTTTCAGGAACCTAGCGGACATCCAGGAGGAGATGGCTGATAGGCAGGAGGAGACCTTGTCCATGGTAGTGGTGGATATGTCAGGGGTGTGGAGGTAGATCTGGGTGTCATCTGCATACAGATGATAGTTAAAACCCATGGAGGAGATAACCTTGCCAATGGAGGATGTGTATAGGGTGAACAGTAGGGGGCCAAGGACCGAACCTTGGGGGACTCCCACCGAGAGGTGGTTGGGGGTGGAAGAGGACTCATTGAAGACGGTCGTGAAGGAGCGGTTGGAGAGGTAGGATGAAAGCCAGGACAGGGCGAGATTGTGAATGCCCAAGGACTGGAGGGACTGGAGGAGTAGGGGATAATCTACTGTGTCAAAAGCTGCTGACAGGTCAAGGAGGAGGAGAATGGAGTATTTACCTTCAGCTTTAGCTAAGGCAAGGTCGTTGACCACTTTGGTGAGAGCAGTTTCGGTTGAGTGGGCAGGCCGAAATCCAGATTGGAGTGGGTCTAGCAGTGAGTTGGCATTGAGGTACTGGGTCAGGCGCTTGTGAACCAGGCGCTCAAGGAGTTTTGAGGCAAAGGGGAGGAGGGAGATAGGACGGTAGTTGGAGGGTAGCGAAGGGTCGAGGGAGGGTTTCTTGAGCAGGGGTAGTACAGTGGCCTGCTTGAAGTCTGAGGGGAAGGTGCCTGTGGATAGGGAGAGGTTGAACAGGGTAGTGAGGACTGGGGCCAATTCCGTGAAGTGAGGCTGGAGTAAATCGGAAGGGATGGGGTCAAGGGGGGAAGTAGTGGTATGGGAAGTCTGCAGTAGGTGGTTGACTTCCTCGGTCGTAGTAGGAGGGGAGGATAGGGTGGAGGAGGAGTTGGGTGGGAGGGGGTTGGAGGTGAAGATTGGAGATTGGATATTTCCTGGCGGATGGAGACAATTTTGTTGGTGAGGTGGGTGGCTAAATCTGTGGCAGAGAGGGAGGAAACGGAGGGTGGGGGGGTGGGTTTAAGCAGGGAGTTGAAAGTGGCAAAAAGACGCCGGGGGTTGGAAGCTTGTGCTCCGATGAGCTTGCTAAAGTATTCCTGCTTCGCATGAGCAAGGGCAGTGTGGAACTGCAGCAGGTTGGTCTTGTACTGTAGGAAATCCTGGTTGTCTAGTTTTTCTCCATTTCCGTTCAGCGGCGCGTGTTTTCCTCTGGAGGTTGCGAGTATGGGTAGTGCGCCAGGGCTGGGGGTTAGGGGGTCGGTTGCGGCGAAATATTGGTGGAGCAGCTTTCTCTAGGGCTGATGAAAGAGTTTGGCGATACTGAGCTGCTGCGAGATTAGGACAGGTTAGGGTGGGGAGAGTGGAGGAGAGGGCATGGAGGGGGTCAGCAAGGACACTAGGGTTGAGCTTGCGTAGGTCTCGCTGCCATCGACCAGGTGGGTGGGTGGCTAATTTAGAGGTGCCTTCCGTGAGGAGGTTGAAGGTGATGGTCTGAGGGTGGAAAGGGTGCGATGTCAAGGTCTGCAATGGTGGTAGATTTAGTAGATATAAGGTCGAGAGTATGACCTGCAGTGTGAGTGGGGGTGTTGGCGTGTTGTACTAGTCCAAGTAAGTTGGCAATGGTGAGTAGCCGGATCACAGCGGAGCTCTGGGCTTCATCGATGGGAATATTGAAATCCCCAAGGATGATGGTGGGGAGGTCAGAGGAGAGGATGTGAGGGAGCCAGGAGGCAAGGTCATCGAGAAATTGTGGGGTGGAGCCCGGAGGGCGGTATAAGACTGCAACAATGGCAGGGAGGGGGTGGTAGAGGCGGATGGTGTGGGCCTCCAAATGATTTGAATTGTAGAGAGGTAGGTGGGGTGAGGACACGGAAGGTGCAGGATGGGGAGAGGAGCAGACCCACCCCTCCCCCAGTCCTGTTGTCTGGTCTGGGGGTGTGACTGAGGTGAAGCCCCCCATAGGAGAGGGCAGCCTCTGCGGCAGAGTCAGAGGGGGTGAGCCATGTCTCAGTGAGTGCGAGGATGGTGAGGGATTTGGAGAGGAAGAGGTCGTGGACTGCTGTAAGTTTATTCTGGCATTCCAGAGACCACAGGGTAGGGGGAGCATGTGTTTGTGGGTGGGATGGATGGAAATAAGGTTGGAGCGAGGATGGTTGTTGAGGTTATTTGTGGACAGAGGGCTGTGAAGTGTATGAAGCAGGTCTGCAGGGGATGCTTGTCTGGCAGCAGGCTGTGGCCCAGGATTGGGTGATATATCACCAGCTGCAAGTAAGAGTAGGAGGGAGAGAGTAAGCAAATGTGAATGGGATTTAAATGTTTGTGAGGTTTTTGAGCTGCTGGAGGGAGAGAGAGATTTCAGGAGAGCTAACAGTTCATGAGAAGCTGAGTAAGGTGAGGAAAGCAGAGCAGGTGAAATGAATATGGAGTGTGGTACACTGGGAGGATGCATATTGCAATGCAACTTGTAGATATTTGCAGACAGGCAGAGCATAAGAAAAAGTGCAGTAAACATGGTAATGGTCTCTGATTATAACCAGGAAGTTTCCAACCACTAAGCAGTTTAAATTAGTATACAGTTAGTGCAAGCAAACCTGTGTAAAGAAGCAGTCTACTTGGCCGTGCAACATATGTCCAGCAGTGGCATTTTTAGCAACAGCATTGGAGGCAGTTGTGGATGCAGAGTAGTTGTTTCCAGCAGAGTCCTGTGGCTGTTGAATCCTGTTTGAATTCCTGGGTGAATTCTTGGTAAGTTGTGAAGCACTTTGTAATAAATGGCACTTCGGAATTAAATGGCACAAGTGATCTAGGCCACGAATGACCAAGCTCCAGCGCTTAAATAGGTATGGTAGCTGCCATGGCTGAATCGGAAGTGATTCTCATTTAGAAATTGGGAAAACAGTTCAGCTGAGGATGGGAGTGGCTACCAAAAACCAGGCCTGCTGCAATAAATAATTACTGCTCACTGGGCCAGAACACAAAGGATTCACAAATGTAATATGGGAATTTACTAACACTGCTGAACTACTTAAATTTATATTAAACAATCTTAGTAGCAATGTATGCAGCAAGCATCCCAATTAAATTGTGCAGATATCGATTGCAGTCACAGATTGTACAGCAGACTTTGCAAGGGAGTAGCAAGCATACCAATTAAATCGTGCAGATATCGATTGCAGTCACAGATTGTACAGCAGCATTATACTGTCCACGTTTTGATTTCAGTGAATGTTATGTAGTAAATTACGAGAATTCTGTTCCTGGTGGGGGCCATGTCTTTTGCCCACAGTTAAGGCTAACTCGTGATGTCATTTCTGCCCTTTACTTTTTTTTTCTTGTCTCCTCCAATCGCTGAGTCGCCTCAGCCTTGCTTGTAAACACAAGTGAGTAGGGGATTAGGTTTCAGATAAGAAGCTGGCAGGGAAATAAAGGGAAGAGGAGGAATAGATTATAGATAAAAAGAACCCCCAGCATGCAATTCTTTGGCACGACTACTAAAGGGCCAGTGTTCCTTAAGTATGTGATAACCCCAAATAGACCAGCAGAGCTGCCAGACAAATGGTGTTGCTTAAAAGAAAGTAAATATGGCAGCCTACATATACGTCTCACTACAGTTGTCCTTTAAAGTGCATCTAAACTGAGTGCTATATGGATGTTTCCTTTTAAACAATGCCAGTTGCCTGGCAGTCCTGCTGATCTGCAGTAGTGGCTGAATCACAAACCTGAAACAAGCATGCAGCTAATCCAGTCTGACTTCAGTCACAGCATGTGATCTGCATGCTTGTTTAGGGTCTCTGGCTAAAGGTGGGTACACACATCAGATAAGTCTTTGGAAAATGAAAGATCACAGACCAATTTTACCCCCTTCCATGTAGTATAAGAGCCATACTCTAGACCAGCCTTTCTCAACCTTTCTACAATGGAGGAACCCTGCTAATAACTTTTTGATCTCAAGGAACCCCTGCAAACAATTTTTTGGTCTCGAGGAACCCCTGCATTTATTTTGCAGGAGGCACGGTCTTTAAAAGTATGTGTGGCTGTTTATTTCACTACCCCCATTACACTGCCACTCATTATACCATCTCCTGAGCCCCCAATTTAGTGCTTCTTGTTACAGTACCCCCTATTATAATGTGCTCTATTATACTTCCCCCACGATGGGGGAAAATGCCAAGGAACCCCTGCAGAGTCCTCAAGGAACCCTGGGGTTCCAGGGAACCCTGGTTGAGAAAGCCTGCTCTAGACAGTCTATTCTATGAAGCTGAACTCCCCATCAGATAGAAATCTTTGCAAGATGCTGCACACAAAGATGCTGTACACATGCAACAGATGAGTATCTGCAAAACATAAGTTCCTGCAAAAGATCCGTTTCTGCAAATTGCATTCATAGTCTATGAGATCTGCAGATCATCATACACACCTTGTTTAACGGACATTCATCTGCAGATCAGACAATTATCTGCCGATCTGAAGATCCAACCTGGTGGATCTGATCTGCAGATAATTGTCCGTTAAACAAGGTGTGTACAAGATCTGCAGATATCATAGACTATGAATGCATTTTAGATAATCCAATACTGCTGCGCTTGTACTTCACAGGAATCCAGCAAGCTCACATGGGGAAAAAAACACAGAGAGAGGGACATGGGGTGTAACGTAGGAGCTGCTTCACCCTCAGTGTAACTCCACACACTACCAGAGTAAGTGAATGAGCCCCAAACGTACCAGAACTGCCACCACCTCTCCCTATGAATTGGCTGCTTAACCCCAAAATTCTTGCTAACATGCACAATCCCCGGCAGCCATTGCCATCAAATATACGATCCTTGGCATTTCACAACTTCAACATGGTCAACACTTTTTGGAAATTCATGTTGGCCCTTGACTTTTTGAGTTGAGATGTTTAATTATTTTGGAGAAAGGAAGTCCTATGGTGGAGATTTTCTGAGGGCACGGATATTATCCCCAGAACTTAGAGCTGCAGCTTCTGGAAGAATTGAAGACTTACACAATGGATCCTAGATGTTCAGTTTACATTGTTCAGAACACTAGGCAAGACAGGTCCAGAAACAATCCAAAGGTCATACACAGAGAATCAGAGGAGTCAGTCCAGGCAGCGATCAAGCGTAACCCCAAAATACAGGCAAGAGTTGTAACGGCAGATCCAATCAGAGTACAAGCACCCAGCGCGTCTCCAAGGCAGCTAAACGCTACAATGGCCCATTGTGGTTTGAATGCAGTTTTAATAAAATATAATATACAGCTTTAACCACTTTCGGATTTCCCAGACGCTTAACTACGCCCCTATTGATTTAATGAGCGGATCAGGGGCGTTGATAAACGCCCCTGCCGCTATTGTGCTGTGCAGACACGATCGCGCGCGTGCACGCGCGCGCTCCCGCGCGCCCCCGATCCCGCCCGCGGGTGCGCGCCCCCGTGCGTGCACATGCGCGTGCACCAGCTTCATTTATCTCTGGGTGGGATTGATGAATGGGAGTAATTACTCCCATCACCAATCAGATGCCTGTAACCATGAATGAGCACTGCTATAAGCCAATAGCAGTGCTCATTCATTTGTGAGGTTTACAAACAATGTTGCCAGCACTTGAGAAGATACAGTTACCTTGTAATCACTCCTGAGAGGATTACAAGGTAACTGGATCTTCTTTACTTGTATTCTGACTGCCACCTAGTGGATTTTATAAATAAACCAGGACTTATAAATAAATATACCAGGACTATATACCCCTGATCTACCCTGATCAACCCTGATCAACCCTGATCTAATCCTAGCCTCCCTTGCTTTTTTTTATGGTTGGAAATATAGAAATAGTGTATCTTTTCATTTTTTTCTCTTTTTTCTTTTTAAAATGCATAGAGAATAACATTATTACTAAAATAAAATATCACCCTTGAAAAGCCTAATTTGTGGCGAAAAAAACAAGCTATAGATCATTCACATGTGATGAGTAGCAATAAAGTTATCAGTGAATGAATGGGAGGAGCGCTGAAATGTAAAAGTTGTTTTGGTTTTAAGGGAAGAAAACCTGTGATCCTGAAGTGGTTAATCTTGACCAAATAGTTTCAGCAGGAAGTGAATCTTGACTGGTCCAATTTCAAGCTGCATACATTTTGCATGAGATTTACATGCAATCCAGAATTATTTGCATCTCATTAACCATCTGTTGTCGTCCTTCATAAAGCTCTGTAACTTTTTAAAGAGACCCTGAGCCAGCGTTATCTTGTACAAAAAAATGAAAAAAAAAAACAAGGGGCAAACCGCATCAGGTAGCATCCATCACCACCACTCCACGATGCTTCTGAAGCCTTTAACCTCCCTGGCGGTAAACCCGTGCTGAGCACCTATGCCGCGCAGGGTGATTTCTCAGGCCCTGCTGGGCCGATTTTTATAATTTTTTCTTTTGCAGCACGCAGCTATCACTTTGCTAGCTGCGTGTGCCCTCTGATCGCCGCCGATTACCCACCACTCGCTTCGCCGTGCCGCCCCCCCCCCCCCCCGACCCCGTGCGCTGCCTGGCCAATCAGTGCCAGGCAGCGCTGAGGGGTAGTGCGGGACTCCCAATGACGTCGGTGACGTTATACCGCCCGTCGCCATGGCGATGGGGAAGCCCTCCGGGAGATCCCGTTCTTTGAACGGGATCTCCTGATCGGCGATCGGAGGGGCAGCGGCTATCATGTAGCGAGACTTTGTCTCGCTACATGGAAAAAAAAATAAATACAAAAAAAGACTTTGCTGCCCCCTGGCGGATTTTTAATAAACCGCCAGGAGGGTTAATGGCTTAGTCATGCTGTCAGGTGTCACGACATTGTATACACAGCTCAATGCTCTCATCTGAGATGCACAGAGCTCATAAAGGCGGAAAGAGGCGAAGAAGGGATGGGATTCCACAGTGAAGGACGATTGAGAGGAGGGATGGTGCATTCCTGATGCCCAGAGGCACTCCTGCAAAGGACTCCCCTTACCCTTTTACATACAAACTGCATGGATTGGGGGGGGGGGCTGAGAGTGGCATAAAGGGGACAAATAGGCATGGCATAGAGCAGGGAACATGCCTCTGTTTCCCATCTGCCCGCCCTGAATCCGCCTTGGGTACACTTTGACCATTCAGTCAGAAAAAACTTCAGCAGGTGCAAGCAGGGCTGTGGAGTCGGTACAAAAATCCACCGACTCCTCTAATTTGCATATTACAATCTTGTTGATTGAAAGTATGTAACATGAAATTCGTCTCTCAACTGCCAACACTAGGAATTTTAAAAGACAACTGAAGTAAGAAGGATATGGAGACTGCCATATGTATTCCCTTTAGTCATAGACTAAAACTAGTCCTTGGTAAGAGTACTTGTAAAAGGTACAGACCGGAACAAAGAACATCTATCAGGCCCTAGGCAATGTAACTGTGGGTACATGTAAGAGTGATGTGCAGGTGCTCTGCAGGGGAATAAGGAGATTCTTCCTCTATTACACATTCTTCGTGCACAATCTGAACCAGGTATATGGGTGATAGACAACATCTCTGTGTTCAATGTCCACAACATTCTCAGTGGATTCCCTGCAGCTCTGTGTGGAGTGCATATGTAGAGTATAGTACTACTGTGTAACAAAGTAAACCTGAGACAGATGAAATTAAAGTTTTATACATACCTGGGGCTTCCTCCAGCCCCCTTCAGGCTAATCAGTCCCTCGCTGTCCTCCTCCGCCACCTGAATCTTCTGCTATGAGTCCAGGTACTTGAGCCAGTCTGGCGTAGTGCGCATGCACACACTCCGCCACAGAGAGCGTACTACACCTGCGCAGCACTATTGCGCAGGTGCAGAACGCTCCTGGCTGTGGAAGCGGCATGCGGCCGGACTGCGCTGACTGGCTGAATTACCAGGACTCATAGCAGAAGATCCAGGTGGTGGAGGTAGACAGCAAGGGACTGATTAGCCTGAAGGGGGCTGGAAGAAGCCCCAGGTATGTATAAAACTTTTCTTTTCATCCTTCTCAGGTACCATTTAATTGTAGTCACCAAACCAAATTTTAACAACCTATCAAATTATTTGATTTCATGAGCAAAGAGATTTATACATTTGTATAAATCAGAATCAATGCAGAATTATTTCCATCTCATTGACCATCTCTATTAGTGACACAGCTACACATCAGGCTTTATAATTAAAGCATAGATGTTATTTAGTATATATGAGATTCCTGTGTACACATCATATATACAGTCACAATCAGATCTGTATATCGGACCTTAAAAATATGGGACTGCTTTATTGAAGCAGCACAAGTAACTAATTTTGATTGGTTTATTTCATTTTTGTGGACTAAGCACAGCTATTACTGTATGTATAAATTATGTATGATGACTATTATCTGAGAAATAGAACATTTTATCATATTTTCTATTTTAATTACAGTTTAAATTCATTCGGAGTCGGTGCATTTTTTTCTGACTCCGACTCCAGGCACCCAAAATTGCCACAACTCCGACTCCACAGCCCTGGGTGCAAGACTGTCTCACCTATGGTTCCCTATTTCTTTCTGGGGAGTTGCATGCTTTACACCCATTAAAGCTGACATTCTTCAGTTTGTAGGGCGCATTCACACAGGAGAAGGCTGTTAGGCCTCTCTTCATATAAGTAGCTGAAAGCGGTGCATTCACTGCCTATCATCTGCTCTTGTTCACCTCCCGGGCACTTGTTATCGCTCTGTGCTGGCGATGTACATGTGCCCCTTGCATGGAAATGCAGCCGAATAACGTTTGTGGGCAGACCATGGGATACCAAACTGTCTGACAATGTTCAGCCTTGTGCCTGAAAGAGGTCTTACATAAAAAAGCACTGTAAATAGTAGCTTCTACTGTTAAAAAAAAAAAAAACATGAATGACCCCTCCTATGAGAACCTGCTCAGCTTTGAATTTTTTCTACAGTTGAGCTACTAATTGAACTGCCTAGAGGAAGTAGATTTGTTTATGGGAACAGTCACTTCTGACTTTTGTTGAAAGGCTAGTCAGCTGGCTACAATGGCAATCCTCTGGTTATAATGTTGTGAGTCACCTCGAAAAAGCATCAAGAGAAGGAGGAGAGACACCTGACCTGCACA
Organism: Hyperolius riggenbachi; assembly: GCF_040937935.1. NCBI lineage: Eukaryota > Metazoa > Chordata > Amphibia > Anura > Hyperoliidae > Hyperolius > Hyperolius riggenbachi. The sequence continues at coordinate 284,659,204 of NC_090647.1, forward strand.
CTTTTGACAAAAAAAATAATTTGGATAAGCTTGCAGTCAGAAAACTAACCGACATTTTAGTTTTTAGGTGCACGACAGCAGTGAACACTGCTGTAGTTGCAGCAGCTATGATACCTTGGCTATCATTCATAAAGCATTACCGCATGCGGTAATGCTGAAAACAACTGACTTTACCGAGCACTTAGCAAAATGTAAATTCATAAAAGCTGTAACCGCATGAAAGGCTCAAATTACCGAGCAGTGAGGTAAATTACCACCTTGGGCGGTGATTATCTCCACACATGTCACTAAGTGTCAATTCATAAAGCTTGGAGCAGGCGGTATTGGGACGGAGAATACCGCTTGCTTGGAGGATGCGATAAACATGCGGATAAGAGCAAAGTAGGCTGTGCAGGCAGCGTAAGTCTCTGCAAGTCTGTGCAGGGAACCGTAATTACAGCTTGTAACAAAAGAGAGAGATCACCACGCTTCTGCTGTACCGCTCAATGGGCTGCAGTAATTTACCGAAATCCAAAGGCAGCTGTGAAAATCTTTATGAATAAGCACACAAAGGTCTAAAATACCGAATGCGTTATTTTCCCGCCCAGATTTTTTTTTTTGACAAACACACTTTTATGAATGATAGCCCTTGTGTACAGACACCCTGACGCATCACTGAGAGATCCGGGATGCCATGTAGCCTCAGCAAAGTGCATTGTTCCGCTCTTAGGCCCCGTTCACACTTGCGGTTCTCTGCCAAACGGACCGGATGACCTGACCGGATCCAGATCGGAACCGTACGGTTCTGATCCGGATCAGATCCGGATCCGGTCAGGTTGCATCAGGTGTTCATCAGGATGCAATCCGGATCCGTTTGGCAAAAGATAGTAGAAATAAAATAAAAATGTTGGGGTCTGGGAGGTCAGCAGAAGGTGGACCTGTGGAATCAGGCCCTCCGCTGTTTAGCACTCACCTCCACCTCCGACATACTGCCAACATCTCCAGCACGTTTAAAGTCACTGCTGCTCCACTCCAAAATGCTTGCCCATGTGTCCCCATCCAAAATCGCCGCTACAATACGCATAGGAAGTGGGGTAGAACATCTGTATTTTATAGCCAGTGTGTTGTGCGCTCTCCAGTTCTCATTGGTTTGTATTGGCCGGATGGTGCAGTCCGGCTCCGCTCCGGATACGTCTGCCGGAGGAGCCGGACCAAAAAATAGCGCATGTTGGGTCTTACGCCGGAGTCCGGATCCGGTCCGGACGAAACGGACGCATGTGAACGGACGCATAGGCTTTCATTGCTATGCCGTGCGTCCGTTCCGTCCGTTCCGCATACGGTCCGGCTCCGGCACGGCGATTCCGGACGGCGACCGCTAATGTGAACTGGGCCTTACTCCTCCCACTGGAAGCTGTGCTATTGTCCCTCCTCCCCACTCTGCAGCCTCACTATGCTTCTGTACCGCACTTGATCAACCGTTGCCAGAGGGATCGAGACCCAATCTCTGCAGGCGACCATGTTTGTGAGATGATTTTTTTTTAATGATTATCTTGATCAGAAATCTAGCATCTATCCAAGTGCTTTGCAATGTCATTTTGTTGATGGATTATTGAACCACCAACAGAAACAAATTGATTGACCTGTCCCTTTTGTCCTCCACTAGTTTCCCACTACCATCACCACCACCGTCTTTGGTTTGAGAAACACTGGTCTATGGCTAAAAGTATTAGAGGCAGAGGATCAGCAGGACAGCCAGGCAATTGATATTGTTTAAAAGGAAATAAATATGGCAGTCTCCATATCCCTCTTACCTCAAGTTCTCTTTAAAACCCACGGTCACATAACTGGAGGCCCTCATTTTGGTCCTCTCTAGTGTCGGTCAGTAACTAGGTTGGCCCTTGCATAGTCCTTCGGTCCTAATGGAGCCCAAGCTCAAGTCTGGGTTAAAAATAATAGATGCATTCCTTTTCCTGCCCTGCATTGGTGTGAAAAATTTGTTTTGTTTATTTTTTCCACTGGGCAGATGAGGGAACCATTTCTCAACCTGCTTTGTGTAATGTTTCAGAGGAACTTAGTCGACAGTTGGAGGACATTTTGAATACGTATTGTGTGGATGCTAGGCAAGAAGGGGTGGCAGATCCTGACGAATCAGACAAAGGACCTCCAGAGTCTACCAGAAATGGAGAAGCAGAACCAGCGCTACCAGAAATCAATGGAGAGAAGGAGGAGTTGCGGGTTGCAGAAGATAGCAGAACTGTTAATGAAACAGACAAAGATCAGAAACGTGTACAAGATAAGAAGAAGGCAAAAGGGCTAGGTGAGCGATCTTTGTAGTGGCACGACTGTATGCTTTTGTACCATGAATATATTTGTCACAGCGCTGTTAATGTAATCTTTTAGTAACAATCACTTCTCTGTGCATGATAGTTTTGCATGTAGTCTCTGAGAAAATGAAACCATATTCTACTTTCAGAGAGAAAAGAAACTTAACTGAGCACTGCACATTCTTGTGATACTAGCTGTCAACGCCCTTATGCAGGACACAAGAAAGTATACCTCATGATGAAAACAAACTGAAACACAATTTCAGTGAGCTTGCCAACAGATGATTGTTTTCTAAGCTGAGCTATTACGGTTCTTAACTGTCTTTTTATGCAAGGCATACACAGCTCGATTTTGCCGCTCGATTTTTCCGCTCGATCGTTTCGCAACTTGATTCAGCAGTCAATTCTCTTATCTCCCGCTTGTTTTTCTTATCTTTTTCCATTCATTTCAATTTGGAATTGAGCGGCAAAACGTTCGGGCGGGAGATCGGACTTATCGGAAATTATCTATGGAGTCCTCTTAATGGCTCAAAACCGAGCCGTGTATTCCCAGCATTAGAGAATCTAAAGCCATCTTATGTAGTTCTGGTCTTATTCATTACTGAAGAAACTGCATAGGGTTTTTTTTTTTTTTGTTAGCTCTTAAAAGACATGTTTACCTTTCTGCTTAATATTGCTTGTAGTCCCGCTTACTAGCAAGATTTGAGATTCATAGTTTACCCAAGTAAAGCTATATACACACTGTTAATTTTCTTTGGCTAAAATTATAGTTTGTGATCATGTTGGCTGAAAATCCTAGAGTGCACACAGGTGTCCCCCTGATAACACAATGGGGTTGTTAGTTAGGCTTGATGAATGACAGGCTGCCATTGTACATGCCATTAGATGCAACTTGATATATCTTGGTAGTAATTTCAGTCACTGATAACATAAGTGATAATGGCCTCATATTCTGGTAGCTATGTGAGGTAAATATTTTTTCGTAGGTGAAATACCTCATGAGGTATTTTCCTCTTTTTTTTTTTTTTTTTTTTATAGCAATTCTGAAAATGTTTTCTCCATTTCCAAACATGAGGTGAATACATAAAGTGAGATAAAACATGGGGTATTTCAGTGGTAAGCATGCAGTAAATAAATAATAGTAGTCTTTAATTGTCTTCCATAAGTTAGGATAGTCTTTAAGCTGGCCATACACTAGGCCGATTCCTGCCAGATCGACAGCAGATTCGATCACTGGGATCGAATCTGCTGTCACATCGTTCCCGCTACACGCCGAATTTCGATGTATTTCGACCGATCCCGTCGATCGCTCCGTGCGGAAAATTACCGTCGATCGCCCGCGGGTAGGGAGCGCGTCGCTAGCGGCGTTCGAGTGCCCGACGACCGACGCAATTGAGCGGCAATACATTACCTGCTCCGCCAGCGTGACTCACCCCGGTCACCGCTGCTCCGTCTCCGCGCTGGTCTCCGGGTCTTCACTTCTTCCTGCCCGGCAGGAAGTTTAAACAGTAGAGGGTGCTCTACTGTTTAAACTTCCTGCCGGGCAGGAAGAAGTGAAGCATGCCGGGGCCGGAGACCAGAGTGGAGACGGAGCAGCGGTCACCGGGGGCAGTCGCGCCGGCGGAGCAGGTAATGTATGCGGGGGGGGGGGGGGGGGAGCGACGGCAGCACCACCACCACAGATTGTGAACGGTTTCAGGATGAAATCGGTTCACAATCTGTTTGCAGTAAAGGTAGCCATACGATCCCTCTCTGATCAGATTCGATCAGAGAGGGATCTATCTGTTGGTCGAATCTGATGGCAAATCGACCAGTGTATGGCTACCTTTAGAATGTGGTTTTTTTTATTTGAGGGGGGGGGGGGGGGGGAGGAAGGTGTATTTGATTATGTAGCAACCTATGGAAAGTTTATTTATAGGCATCCCTTATAAAAAAAATACAGTAAATATTTGGAGTTTTATTTCTACTATTCTTTTCTATTACACAACCTGACTAGGAACGACACGAAAACAGCAATAGGAACTCCACTAAAAACTGCGAAATGCATACAAATTGAATTTACCTCCCGGTACAAGCAGGTCTTAATGGAGTTATCAGGCGAAATTTAACAAAATAAGCGCTAATTCCCCGGGGCTTCCTCCAGCCCCAAGCTCCCAGCATGTCCCTCGCCGCAGCTCCCTCCCTGTCCCCGGCGATGACGTCAGGCCGATCTCCAAGTCGGCCTGTGCCACGTGGACCAAAGTCCGCTCCTGTCCACGTGGCGGTGATTGACAGCGCCGGAGGTTTGCCTGACGTCATCGCTGGGGACTGGGAGGGAGCTGCGGCGAACTGCTGTGGGCAGAGCTGTGGCGAGGGACATGCTGGGAGCTTGGGGCTGGAGGAAGCCCCGGGGAGTAACACTTATTTTGTTAAATTTCGCCTGATAACTCCTTTAAAGGGGAACTGAAGTAAGAGGTATACGGAGGCTGCCATATTTATTTCCTTTTAATCAATACCAGTGGCCTGGCAGCCCTGCTGGTCTATTTCTCTGCAGTAGTATCTGAATAACACCAGAAACAAGCATGCAGCTAGTCTTGTCAGATCTGACTTTAAAGTCTGAAACACCTGATCTGCTGCATGCTTGTTCAGGGGCTATGGCTAATGGTATTAGAGGCAGAGGATCAGCAGGGCTTCCAGGCAACTGGTATTGATTAACCACTTAATGATCGCCTAACGGCGATAGGCGGCGGCTGGTCATAAGTGGATTTCCATGGAAACGAATGAGCGGCCGTTCCATGTCAGTTCACGGAGGGTGTCTCCGTGAACAGCCTGCGAGCCTCCGATCGCGGCTCGCAGGCTAAATGTAAACACGCAGGGAGGAAATCCCTGGTGTTTACGGCGTACGCCGTAAAGGAGATCGGCGATCCCCGGCCTCAGATTGGCCGGGGATCGCCGGCATCTGATTGGCTGAAGCCTATCAGAGGCGGTACAGGACTGATCGCCATCCTGTACCGCCCATGGGAAGGAGAGGGAGGGCGGAATAGCACTGCGGAGGGGGGCGTTGAGGAGCCCCCCGCAAGGCACAACAGAGCGGCGATCAGACCCCCCCAGCAGGACATCCCCCTAGTGGGGTAAAAGGGGGGGGGGGAAGTCTGATCGCCCTGCCTGCAAGGTGGTCTGTGCTGTGGGCTGGAGAGCCCACGCAGCACAGATCAGTGAAAACAGCCCCGGTCCTTAAGTGGTTAAAAGGAAATAAATATGGCAGCCTCCGTATACCTCTTACTTCAGTTCCCCTTTAAACTGATCAGTAAATTATGTGCTAACATACCCCCTAATTTCCATGAGCTCAGCGATTTTCGGTAAAATGAATGCAAATTACCTCCATAATATACCTCCATGAGGTAAAACATGACTCAAACCTACCAGGTTTGCTAAATGTCATTACCTCATGAGGTAAATTACCTCACATGAGGTAATTTGTTTGATAACCCTACCAGAATTGAGGCCAATCTGTCCAGAACCAGAGCTTGGCTGATGGGGGTACAAACCAAAATATAAAGATTTTCCAGAAGAACATTTTATTAATCACCTATTTTAATACAGGTTTTGATTGGTGTTCTTATTTATATACCGTATATACTCGCAAACAAGCTGAATTTTTGACCCCCAAAAAGGGGGTCAAAAGTTGGGGGGGTCGGCTTGTATGCGAGTCTCTATTGTGGTGGTGGTGGTCCGGCGCCCCCCGCCCGCTCGCTCCCTCCCTCCCGCTCGCTCCCTCCCTCCGCGGCCGCCGCTGCTATTACCTCTTCAGCCGGCGGCCGCTTCCTCTACTGCGGGTGCCCCTCTCGCTCTGCTCGCCGTGTATCACAGCAGCGCGCCCGGCGCTGCTGCTGTGACGAGGCAGGAGAGAGCGGTTCCCCTGGTAACGGCGTCGCACATAGTGTTTGCACATATTTTAAATTTTTCGCCTTAGTGCCTCTTTAATGCACTTACCACAGTCTAGGGCTTGGTTCATTTTTACAAGAAAGGTTCATTAACTTATTAGTATCTTTTGGGACAGGAATGAAAAGCGGGTCCCTAATGGAAACTCGTGTTGGCATAGAAAGAACATACAAACTCCATGCATATGGTGACTTATAGCTGATGATAATGGTAGTATCCGTTATTTGTGGGATTCAAACCCTAGACTAGAGTGCTGTAGGGCAGAGTTCCCAAATCTTGTCCTCAAGGCCCACCAACTGGTACATGTTTTGCCGAAAACCACATACAATCACAGGTGTGGTAATTAGTGTCTCAGCAGAGGTGATTAACTACCTCTGTGGATATATACAAAACATGCAGTGTTGGTGGGCCTTGAGGACAGGGTTGGGGAACACTGCTAGGGCAACAGTGATTACTGCATAGCTACCTATGGTAGCCGTTTTAGCTGTACTTATCAGCTTTGGTCTTAACACTGCAACTTGGTAGGTACTTATGAATTTTCATTGGTAGGATGATTTTTTTTCCCATTTCCCCCAATGACTTTTGTAATATAGTCAGTCTTTCTGCACCCAGGCAAGGAGATCACACTACTTATGCAGACTTTGAACACACTGAGCACACCAGAAGAAAAATTGGCTGCCCTTGTGCAAGAAATATGCAGAATTGGTGAGAGGAGATGTCAGTCTATTATCTATGGGTAACATTGCCAGCAGTGGCCAACATTCTCAGCTAATGCCTTTTGTCCTCTCCCCAAAGCTGGAGGAACACAGGACTTCCCAGAAGCAGATGAGGGGTTCTTCAGAAGAAGCAGACACAGCTTATCCAGGAGAAAGACCAGCTCCGTAATGAACATAGCAAGGCCATCCTCGCCCGCAGCAAATTGGAGAGTCTGTGTCGAGAGCTGCAAAGGCACAATCGCACACTAAAGGCAGGTGCAAGTCTAAGTGAACATTGACACTGTCGGAAAGAGTGCTTATTAGAATCATTATTGCATTACAGTTGTATTTTTCACATAATTTTTTTGTTTGTTTTTTTTGTTTTGTTATAAAAATGGAATAGTATTATAATTTGGAAAAGGGTATCAATAACAACTAAAGTGTACCTGTTGGGAAAAAAAGTGGAGGATTTTCCTGTCCTCCACCACAGGCCCAATCCAGCGCTGGGACCTCATCCCCCCCGTCCCCCAGTCACCTGTCTTCATGCGCAGGCACAGTGTGGGTACACATCGGGGGTCTCATCGCTGGATCGGCATGGCTGAGGAGGATGGGGGAAGCCTTCCCAGGATTCAGAGGCTTCCCTCTCCCAGGGTAAGTATTCAAAATAGGCCACAGCACACCTATAGATTTGTTTTAACCTCTCTGGCGTTCAATTTCTGATGAATATCTGTGCAGAAAGTGGTTCATTTAAATTTCATGACATTTTTACCTGTAACTTACCAAAATGTGCCAAGCAAGGGTATATTATACATTTTGAGTATAATAAAAATGTCAAACACAAAATTATGTCAATAAATGTAATTTAATTTTCCCTTTCAGCCAGGCTACACTTTTCCCACACTTCAGCTTCTTGGCAGAAGTGTGGGAAAAGTGTTTTCACATTTTTTTTTGGGGGGGGGGGGGGGGGGGAGATTAAAATTTGCGTTCGTGTGCGAATTTTCGCATGCATGTTTAAATTTGAATGTGAAAACTGGAACCCTGCCTTTGAACTGCTGGGTGAGCCTGACTCGTCTATATGGGTTTCAGCTAGCTTTCCCTGGACGAGTCAGGCCCATCCATTCCCCCAGGGAGGTTAAAGTGTGCCTGAGAAGAGAATAAAGATTCTTGCCATCCTCCCGAGTGCCTCCGTTCTCCGGTTATGGGTCCCAGTAACTGGCTCCGCTGCGCCAGTCGTGGTCTTTTGTGAATGTGCAGAAGAGCCTGACTGGCGCAACTGAGCAAGATTACTGAGACTGATAGCCGGAGGATGACGAGGGACTCGGCGGTGCTTATGGGGTTGGAGCAAGCCCTGGGTCAGTGTCTAATCCTTTTATTCTCGCCTCAGGTTTACTTAAAGGCATTGCAGACCAACATGTAAATGTGAAGTACAATATAAAGGGGGTTATCTGTTTGTTCCTAACATTTATATTGGTCTGTGATATGAATGTAAAAAAACAGCAGTTGAAATTTATGTGAAGCTTTTGGGTTTTTGTCAAGTCTTCTCTGTAACTAGTGGACATCAGGATACATGTCGGAGTGTGAAAATGTATCTGCACCTTTCTAATTTCCTTTTCAGACTGAAAATTTCTGATGCATGATCAGGTAGGACACAAAAAGAGGAGGACCCTGCCCAAAGGCTTACAATCTAGAGGGAGAGGTAGGGACACGAGAGGTAGGGGACCAGAGTTCAGCTGTGGGTTTAGAGCAATTGTGAGGGGTGGTAGGCCAGAGTGAAAAGGTGAGTTTTGAGGGCCTTCTTGAAGGTGTTGAAGGAGGGGGCTGCCCTAATGGGTGGAGGTCTTATGTCATTAGAAGCTTGGGGGAAATAAAGGGAAGAGGAGGAATATATTATACAGTGGTGTGAAAAACTATTTGCCCCCTTCCTGATTTCTTATTCTTTTGCATGTTTGTCACACTTAAATGTTTCTGCTCATCAAAAACCGTTAACTATTAGTCAAAGATAACATAATTGAACATAAAATGCAGTTTTAAATGATGGTTTTTATTATTTAGTGAGAAAAAAAACTCAAAACCTACATGGACCTGTGTGAAAAAGAAATTGCCCCCTGAACCTATTAACTGGTTGGGCCACCCTTAGCAGCAATAACTGCAATCAAGCGTTTGCGATAACTTGCAACGAGTCTTTTACAGCGCTCTGGAGGAATTTTGGCCCACTCATCTTTGCAGAATTGTTGTAATTCAGCTTTATTTGAGGGTTTTCAAGCATGAACTGCCTTTTTAAGGTCATGCCACAACATCTCAATAGGATTCAGGTCAGGACTTTGACTAGGCCACGCCAAAGTCTTCATTTTGTTTTTCTTCAGCCATTCAGAGGTGGATTTGCTGGTGTGTTTTGGGTCATTTTCCTGCTGCAACACCCAAGATCGCTTCAGTTTGAGTTGACAAACAGATGGCTGGACATTCTCCTTCAGGATTTTTTGGTAGACAGTAGAATTCATGGTTCCATCTATCACAGCAAGCCTTCCAGGTCCTGAAGCAGAAAAACAACCCCAGACCATCACACTACCACCACCATATTTTACTGTTGGTATGATGTTCTTTTGCTGAAATGCTGTGTTACTTCTATGCCAGATGTAACGGGACACGCACCTTCCAAAAAGGTCAACTTTTGTCTCGTCGGTCCACAAGGTATTTTCCCAAAAGTCTTGGCAATCATTGAGATGTTTTTTAGCAAAATTGAGACAAGCCTTAAAGAGAACCTGAGGTGGGTTTGAAGAATATTATCTGCATACAGAGGCTGGATCTGCCTATACAGCCCAGCCTCTGTTGCTATCCCAAACCCCCCTAAGGTCCCCCTGCACTCTGCAATCCCTCATAAATCACAGCCACGCTGCTGACAAACAGCTTGTCAGAGCTGGCTGTGTTTATCTCTATAGCGTCAGTCTGCTGCTCTCCCCGCCTCCTGCAGAACTCCAGTCCCCGCCTGCATCCCTTCCCTCCCAGCTGATTGGAGGGAAGGGACGGGGGCAGGGACCGGAGCTATGCAGGAGGCGGGGAGCAGCTGAGACTGACACTACAGATGTAAATACAGCCTCAGCCTGATTTATGAGGGATTGCAGAGTGCAGGGGGACCTTAGTGGGGTTTCGGATAGCAACAGAGGCTGGGCTGTATAGGCAGATCCAGCCTCTGTATGCAGATAACATTCTTTAAACACACCTCGGGTTCTCTTTAATGTTCTTTTTGCTTAAAAGTGGTTTGCGCCTTGGATATCTGCCATGCAGGTCGTTTTTGCCCAGTCTCTTTCTTATGGTGGAGTCGTGAACACTGACCTTAATTGAGGCAAGTGAGGCCTGCAGTTCTTAAGATGTTGTCCTGGGGTCTTTTGTGGCCTCTCGGATGAGTTTTCTCTGTGCTCTTGGGGTAATTTTGGTCGGCCGGCCACTCCTGGGAAGGTTCATCACTGTTCCATGTTTTTGCCATTTGTGGATAATGGCTCTCACTGTAGTTCACTGGAGTCCCAAAGCTTTAGAAATGGCTTTATAACCTTTAACAGACTGATAGATCTCAGTACCTTTGTTCTCATTTGTTCCTGAATTTCTTTGGATCTTGGCATGATGTCTAGCTTTTGAGGTGCTTTTGGTCTACTTCTCTGTGTCAGATAGCTCCTATTTAAGGGATTTCTTGATTGAAACAGGTGTGGCAGTAATCAGGTCTGGGGGTGACTACAGAAATTGAACTCAGGTGTGATAAACCACAGTTAAGTTATTTTTTAACAAGGGGGGGGGAATCACTTTTTCACACAGAGTTTTTCACATATGGAGTTTTTTTTTCTCACTAAATAATAAAAACCATCATTTAAAACCGTATTTTGTGTTCAATTATGTTATCTTTGACTAATAGTTAATGGTTTTTGATGAGCAGAAACATTTAAGTGTGACAAACATGCAAAAGAATAAGAAATCAGGAAGGGGGCAAATAGTTTTTCACACCACTGTAGATAAAAAGATCCCCCAGCATGCAACTTTTTGGCAATGGCTCTTAAAGGGCCAGTGCTCCTAAGGTTTGTGATAACTCCAAACCATAACAGCATAACTTTTTTTTGAAAGTTTTGAATGCAGGATTAGCATCTTTTATCACTCAATACACTCAGACCAGTTGCTGTTGAAATTGTATTTTCATGGTGACAATCCCGCTTTAAACAAAATGTAAAAATAGACAAACTGAATCTATACATGTTGTTAAATTGAATATTTATTCAAGAAGGAAAGTCATCCAAAATCCATACCATTCATGAAACATTGTATAAGTTAAAATCTGCATTAGTAGTTTTGGTGCCAGTACAACAGCTATGCAGCCAGTGCTCAGCCATTATATAGTGGAATGCCATTCTTGGTGCCTGATAGTTTGTTGCTGAGAGGGGTTAATTTTGGTGTTTGGAATTTGGCTTTTTATCACAGATGTAAAGATGACTCTGTGTTAGTTAGGTCTAGACATAGGTTAGAAAGGTTGTGGGACAGGGTAAGTGGAGGTTAGTTTGAGTTGTTAGGGTTAGAAGGTAAAGCATATATTGAGTGACAGAAATGAAAGCATACGGTTATTATATGTAATTGTTTTATTTAGGTTATGTTCACACTGGGGCTTTGCGTCTTACAATATAATCTCATTGCTAAAACAATGCAATTATATTGTAATGTTAGGTTCACATCGGTGTGTTGAGGTGAAATCCGTTGACATAATGTGAGGTATGTTGTGCAGTATCGGGCATCATGCGAGTTTACAGTTGCTGTGAATCATCCTGTTCATTGCATTTATGCTTTGCTGCATGTGTCCCCTCCATTCAAGCACAGGTAGCCATGTCTTCATAGTAGCTCATACACTGAGATTAAGCCATATGTGAGCGGCTCTGTGCTACTGCGCAGGCACATCCGCGTGGCCATGCTCGTACACAGGGGAGCGTGGCTGCAAGCAATATTCAACATTAATTGTTGAATATTTCAAAAGGGGTCCCAGTGCAGGAACAGGAAGGGCTTTGGAAGTCTGGGGGAAGCCTCTTGATCATGCAGAGGCTTCTCCATACTAAGGTAATTATCCACTAAAGGCTAAGGTTAGGTCTTGGGAAGCGGGATCGTTATAAGGTTGAGGATTTGATGTTTTCCAAATGACAGGGGAGAAACAATAAAACTGCTAGTGACATCATCTCTTAACCAAAATCGCCTGCATCGATTCTGCGGGGGGAAAAAAGTTACCTGAAATGCCTGTGTGGTACAGTGGGCACCGGTCATGTTGAATTTTGCTGGATAGGGCACTTGTCACTATATCCAGTTAGCCAGGGAAGCTAAATTTCCATGTAGCTCAGCCAGGTTTATAACTTAATTCAGCTTCCTTTGCTTTACTGCAAGCAAGTGTAACTGACTCTGTGATTAAAGTGGACCTGAACTATTGCACAGGACAGAAGGAAAACATAGAGAAATGCACCCTGTATGTATTTAGAGTTTAGCCTATCTATTTTCCCCTCATCTGTGACCAATCACAAGTTGTAATTTGATCCCTCAACTGTCACCTGACAGCCACGGCCAAGATCTCATTTGTAAACAGAATGTTAACAAAATGTCTGCTTCCATGAAAGCAGGAAATGGACAAACTGCAAATTTATTGCAGGATTTGTATCAACTGTAACAAAGAAATGTTTTTCTTTAAAGGTAGTTATGCTGCTGCATGTTTTAGAGCAGCGAGAAAGTTCTGAGTTCAGTTCCACTTTAAAGCACAACTGAAGTGAGAGGGATATGGAGTCTGCCATATTTGTTTCCTTTTACACCATACTAGTTGCCTGGTAGCCCTGCTGATCCTTTGCCTCTAATACTTTTATCCATAGACCCTGAACAAGCATGCAGCAGATCAGGTGTTTCTGACATTGTCCGATCTGACAAGATTAGCTGCATGCTTGTTTCTGGTGTTATTCAGACACTACTGCAGCCAGATAAGAAGGGCTGATGGGCAACTGGTATTGTTTAAAATATACTAAACAAAGAACTGCGCCTGCCAAATACAGAGAATGTCCATATGAGTATTCGCTACCACAAAACCTATGTCAAAAGTCCAACGTTGCTGTGACAGCGCTCCTCTTGCAGCTTAAAAAATAAAGAAAACACAATCGCACATAGTGCATTACTGCAATCTTAATCAACAGTTATCAAAACTCTTCACCCAACACGTGCACAGGTGATAGTGTGTTCCACTCTCTGTGAGATATAACCCCTTAGATATAGCAGCTCACCAGATGGACACCACCTCAAATTCCAGGTGGGTCTAGTGCGTGGCCTTCAAGCGGCTAACTATCAATCACAGCCTTCACACTTGCTCTGTCATATGACATATGGCTCCAAATTTATTGCACAATTTCCACATGTAAAACAATTTAAAAACACATAGCGTAATCCAGTTTTAAAATCAAAGCAGCCTGCGCAGTTCAGCGCACTCACATGGGTAGATAAAATAAGGGCATGTCGGGCATCACAGCCCACCAATATCGTTCCCCCTTGTAGCGGCACCGGCGTCCCGACACGCCGCTCTCCTTCAGTGTGAACGTACGAACTTCCCGCTACCCTCGTGACGTCAGCGCTCCTGGGTCCGGACCCAGGAGCGCTGACGTCACGAGGGTATCATCTATTCTATATTATACCACTTCCTCTCTGGTAAGTAGCTCCCAAGTCTACTTTTTTTTGCAATGAATGTATTTAAAATACCAAGCTGACTGCGTCCTACCATGTTACTTTAGTTCCTTGTTGGCAGCAGGGTGGGAGCGCCTTTACCAGCACAGGGGGCAGATCACTTGATGCAGATGCACCTCCACGGTTTAAGAGATTAACTTATTTTTTTTTCCCGCGATCTGACCCTAATAAACTATTTGCATATAGAAACGTAAGTATACCCAGTGCACATGGCATTATGAACAAAGAGGCCTTTAACCGTGTGTTTTTATTTATGTAGGAGGAAGGTATACAAAGAGCCCGTGAGGAGGAAGAGAAACGGAAAGAGGTGACTTCTCACTTTCAGGTGACCCTCAATGACATTCAGTCACAGATGGAGCAACACAATGAGCGCAACACTAAGCTGCGACAGGAAAATGTGGAGCTGGCTGACAGACTGAAGAAACTGATTGAACAATATGAGCTCAGGGAGGAAGTAAGTGAAAGGATAACCTACATAAGGCAAACTTACAGTCATAAGTAGGGATGATCGAAGGTATGCAAATTCTACCGAGTTGATGCCAGTTTATGCAAATTTGTATGCAAATATATGCAGCTTGAAAATGGACCAATCAGTTTAAACCTGGCTTTAAATGGATTGGTCCATTTTAGAACTGCATACATTTGCATAAAAGTTTGCATAATTTTGGAAGAATTTGCATCTCATTGATCATCCCTAGTTATAAGCAGGGAGATATGAAATACTCTATAACATGTTTTGTACTGGAGGTAAAGATGTTTTTAGGTCTTCATTGCATAACAAAGATTAAAAAGTGACTGTCCAATTTTTCAGGCAGTCAGACTTTCTTTAAGCTGAACAGCTAAAGAGTTATGTTTTAAATTAAAGAGATCGTTTCTTCAGGAGGTGCCAACCTGACTTTGGACGTTTACTTGTACTCTCTGCTCCATAGTACTCAAAGGCATCCTAGGTCTAGGCACCATGCTTTCTTCTTTTTGCTTCTTCCTCATACATGGGTGCTGATCTCACTGAGTAATTTAAGATGTTTGTAAGACAACTTTGTGGTGGGCTTTCTAATCTGACTCGCACAGAAAGCTTTAAATTGCACCAAATCTTTGAGTTTTTGAGTTGTCATTTTATAGCAATTCCTTGGGATTTGTTCATTCAGAAATAATCATTGAAATTAGAACAAAAAAAGGTTTATTGTAGTATCATCTATTCTATATTATTATACCACTTCCTCTCTGGTAAGTAGCTCCCAAGTCACGTTACATTCATGTTCCCAAATCATTGTCAGTTTTAAACTTAGGTTAGGGTGGGGACGTGAGGCTACCTGCATGTGGTGTCCCTGCTAACATGTGTTGAAAAGATGCCTCTTAGATGAGGTTACAGCATATCTCCTATGGGGAAGTTGAGTAAGAGTCTAGTTAGTTTTTTGAGCACCTGTGTAAGCTGTGTGAGTACAGTGTGTGCCTTTAAGCGGCTTAGCAGCCCTATGCAGGTAGTGTGGGTCAGGTGCTGCTTGGTTCAGTGCACTGCTAATCCGTCTGTTCTTTACATGCAATTTATTTCACTATCTTGCTGATCACAGAGCCAGTTCTTGAGCTCGTATGCCTTTTCATAAATATCTACAACTCAACAATAAGTTGCTGTGCAGGGTGGTAAAAGAATGAAGTGCTGTATATTTTGTCATATATCAGCAAGATCAGCATTATGGATTTTTTTTTAAAGCAAGCTGGAAGTTAAAAATAAAAGTTGGATACTTAGTTCAGTACTGTGAAGCCTCTGGATACTAGAGTCTTCCCAGATCCTCCTATAATTATCTGATCCAGCGCTGGTTAGCTACTGGCCGTAGATGTGTGCATCCACACTGAGCATGCACAAGTATATTCCGCACATGCCCAATAGCGGGAAGCGCTCGTACATGGCAGCACACACAGAGGTACAGAGGGACCTTGCACTGGAATGATTGATTGGCTGTAGGAAGATCCAGGAAACTTTTGTATTATCCAGAGGCTTTCCACTACTGAGGTATTTTTTTGTTTTGTATGTTTTTTTTTACTTCAGGTTTGATTTAACTTTGTAGACAACCAGTTGATTAACAATGGCTGTCAGATTTGATGCATTTCTGCATGTAGTGGAGACAAATCCTAAGTGTGTCTTGCACCTTGGCAGAAGAGACCCATGCAGTAAAGACCAGGTACCCAGCATGAGACTTCCTAGGGAGGAATCTGCTTTTTTTTTTTTTTTTTTATTATTCCTGTAATTTTAGGCATGGTATGTCCCTGTTTAATACTACTAATACTGTAGGCAAACACCACAGAAGCATATTCTTATTTAACTTAAACTTATAAAGCACTAACCTATTACACAGCACTGTACATTAGATAGGGAAGACATTACAACATTAAGCAAGGGACATTTTGGTGTTCAACAATGGTGCACAAAATAATGATGTAATAAACAATTGTGTGCAGATTGCAATGCAGGGATGCATATAGCAGTTGTCACGGAGTCCACTTGGTGGTGGATAAGAGCACATGGTTTCTGCCAAATAGGCTTACTGTCTGTGGGAATGTGAAGGATAATGTGATTTAAAAAACAAAAAAAAAAACTGTTTGCGTGGCTTGTGTATTTTCAGATTTATTTTCTGCTGCAATTTAGATCAGTATTACAACTGTGTCCTAGAAATGACTGTCTCCATATCTTTTACATATGTAGATTAGTTCAGTTGGGACATGGTATCTATAGATGGTCAGGTGATGCAAATTGTATGCTAATATTATGTAAATGTATGCAGCTTTAAAATGGATCAGTTGGATGCAGCAGTCATTGGGGTTATTGTTGTTTCTGTGCTAGTAAGATGCTTATTGTTATGACATATCTATTTTGTACAGCACATAGATAAAGTGTTCAAACACAAAGACCTTCAGCAGCAGTTAGTTGATGCCAAGCTTCAGCAGGCTCAAGAGATGCTAAAGGAAGTTGAGGAGCGTCACCAGCGGGAAAAAGACTTTGTAAGTAAATGCTGTTCTCTGTCTGTTTCTTGGTTGATAATGTCACCACTGATGTCATACGCATTTTCCATTCCAAAGTAACAAAACAGTTTTTGGCACATGTTTTCTAGCAGATTCTTCCTGTCAGTCATACTCGCTGCTGTCAAGATTTCTGCATGGAGTTTTAAAAAAAAATTGACGTCTCACTTTCCAAATTCAATTTTTATTCTATTAATGTGTACCTGAAGTGATATAAGATAAATATGGATAACTTGTTTGTGTCACTTTAACGGTTAAAATCAGCACCACGTAAGATGATTGCCTTCATCTACCGTATTTTATGGACTATAAGATGCACCAAGCTTTAGAGAGAGAAAAACCTCGGACAAAAAACAAACAAAAAACTAAATCTGGTCCAGTGGCGTCTTGTGGATGTTCTCCCCCCTTTGTCATCCTCCTGTTCCCCTCTGTATCTGCCTCCTGTTCCCATCTGTATCTGGCTCCTGTCCCCCTCTGTGTCCTGCGCTCCCTCCCCGTAGGAAGTAATCACTCACTCATCCGGAGTGCCTGTGGTGATCAGATGCTGTCCCCTCTGTGTCCGTGGTGTTCCCGATGGCCTGCTCCACTCCTGTTCTGCAATTGTAATTAGCAGTGCTAGCCATGGGCATCACTTACCTCATCCAGTGAGTCTGCGGCAAACGACTGCTTCTGTCTCTCTCACTCCCTCCTAGCGCCTGGTCGCTTCTATAGTGTCACAACCAAGAAATGTCGGTGCTACGGGGAAGGAGTGAGAGAAACAGAAGCAGCTGATCGCCAAAGGCTCTCTGGATGAGGTGAGTGATGCCCATGGCTAGCGCCGCTAATTACAATTGCAGAACGGGAGAGAAGCAGGCCATCGGGATCACGGAGAACACCACGGACACGGAGGGGACAGCAGCTGATCACTGCAGGCACTCGGGGTGAGTGATAGCGGCTGCCGCTAAATGCTTCCTACAGGAGGAGCACAGGACACAGTCAATGCAGGGAGTCCATGACATAACGTCTGGTCAGCGGCTTGTATAGGCAGGTGATGGTAGGTCAGGACTCACTGTAGTCACACTATAAGACGCGGGGACCTTTTCTCCCCACTTTTGGAGGAGAAAAAGTGCGTCTTGTAGCCCAAAAAATATGGTATATCCCTGATGACCCAGGGCTACAAATTCCAGTCTTTGTGCAGTAAGTTGTAGTCTGACTGCAGTGCCATTCTCCTCAATAGTTTAATAAGAGGTCTTATAGCCTGTGTAGCTGTATAAACCGATCTAAATTATCTTAAAGAGGAACTCCAGTGAAAATAATGTAGTAAAAAGAGTGCTTCATTTTTTACCATAATTAAAAAATTATTTTTTTAATTATGGTAATTACATTCCGACATTTATTACATGATTTACATTCTGACATTTATTACATGGTGAAATTTTTACTGTGGGCAGGTTATGTAGCTGCTCCTAGCTGTTTTGGCTGTTAGAGACAGCTGTAAACAGCTAGTTCCTGTCTGTGAACCTTGTTACATTGTGGCAGTTTGCCCAGAGTACCGTGGTCCCAGCCAGAGCTTATTGTGGGAGGGGTTTCAGCACAAAATCAGTCATACAGCGCCCCCTGATGGTCTGTTTGTGAAAATCATTATTTCTCATGTAAAAGGGGGTATCAGCTACTGATTGGGATAAAGTTCAATTCTAGGTTGGAGTTTCTCTTTAAGTCTTTAAGATCATTTAAGATCATTCTTCAGAACAGCACTCATGCTAGTGACAGTTCAACCTAAGCTAGTTTTTAACCATTACAGCCTAAACTAGAATCTGGGATTCCAGGGAAGTACTGTTTGTGATTATACCTATGGATACAGTTGTTTCTTTCATCTTTTTTTTTTTTTTTTTTTTTTTTTTTTTTTTTTTTACCGAAGGTTTACTTTGTATTAAAGAAAATGCAATAGGAGTGAGACTCGCCCTTTTGCAACAGGAAGAGTGAGACTCTAGGGGAGAAGCAGAGCTAGATTTTGAATAAACTGTAAAAGAGAGAGAGGTTATATTTACTGACCAACTTGCATGTAGATTCGTGTTACAAAAATGTCTCCCTTAATTTCCATATACGGGAATCTGAGATGCTTGGTTACTTAAAGGGGTTCTTTCGCGAAAAAAGTAGGCAGTTAAAAAATGTGACAGATGACAGGTTTTGGGCCAGTCCATCTTTTTAAGGGGGATTCTCAGGGCTTTCTTTGTTTTCAACAGCATTTCCTGAACAACAGTTGCAAAATCTAACTGACATAATAGTGTGCAAGTGATTAGGGAGGCTGGCTGGTATCTTGCTATTTTGGCAGTTAAACTGCTGTTCAGGAAATGCTGTTGAAAACAAAGAAAGCCCTGAAAATCCCCCTTAAAAAGATGGACTGGCCCAAAACCTGTCATCTGTCACATTTTTTAACTGCCTACTTTTTTCGCGAAAGAACCCCTTTAATGGAAAACTTTGTCTTTACAGCATCAGGGTTCTGAATTCAGTTATTGCAGAGACTTTTTACAGCAACGTTGGATGTTCTTGACATATTTAAGTGCATTTCACACCACACTTTAGTCATATTGATTGGTTATTTGGCCTTTTGCTGTAAAATGTGTGATTGATTAGAAGACACGTAGTCACTTGCTGGATCAAGCACTTGTGTGAATATGTTTATATATCACCTTACATAATCATTGACCATCAAGGAAGCAGGTATAACGCTGCACTCCAATACGGACAGAGCTGGACCTGGGCAACCACCCCGCAGATCAAGGAAAAGAAGGGTCCACTTTAATGTCACATCAGCTTTATTAGGGACTTATCCCAGGACAGCACAAGGAACACTTAGCTGACATGTTTCGGACCTAAAATGGTCCTTAATCATGTGCTATGATGCGGACCCTTCTTCTTTTCCATTATCATTGACCCCATTGACTTGCAGCTGTGTTTGCAGACAAAGGTGGTTCTAGCAGATTAATTCCTATGCATATTGAGTTTTTTAGTCTTCTGTGTTAATTACCGTATATACTCGAGTATAAGTCTAGAAATGTAAGTCTGACTCAAAAGTATAGGGGTCAACTTATACACGAGTCACAAGCAACACGGAGTACTATTAGTGACATTCCCAGTTGCAGCAATGTAACCAGTGGTAAGTGACACTTTCTTGATGAAGGAAATGCCAAGAAAACAGGCCTAAAGTCCTGGCCACAACAATTAACAAAGAAAGGGGCAGAGGGGGAAATACTGGGATGCAGGAAAGGGGTGAATAATTGCTGCACTTTGGGGCCTGGGGGAGTTATTGGCTGCACTTAAGGGACAGGAGGGGTTAATGGCTGCAATAATGTTGCAGTGCAGTCATTAACCCCTCCTGAGTCCCAAGTGCAGCCATTAACTTTGTTGGGTAGACTTTTATACTTGAGTTACTAAAAAATTCCAGCTTAAGAGGGTCAAATATTGGTGTCGATTTGTACTCTAGGTTGACTTGTATTTGAGTATGTACGGTATAGGAAAAATGAAAACATTGTGCACACCTGCTTAGTCCTTTTATTTCATCGGACACTTAGTGTTCCATTATTCTGGTTAGGCGCCTCTCCTTGTTGCTGTTGTAGCCCCCTGTTCTGTCCACTCTGCCCACGGTGTAGCAGATGCTCCTGGGCATGTACTCGGTATTCATGGTTAATGTTTGCGAACCGATCACAGGCGCGGCTGCTCTGCACATCCATTTGGGAGAACAGTTGCCAGATGCACACGGACTGGACGGTGCATGCGCCCTGCTCTGACTGGAAGTAGTCGGACATGTGAATGGGGAGTGTACAGTGGCAGCATGGAGAGGCCAGGTTCATTAAGGGGCCACCATGGGCTTGATTCACAAAAGGGTGCTAACTTAGCACGCCTAAAAGCCCCTTAGTCTAAAGCCCTTTAGGACGCGCAGAGTTTAGCGGTGCGCGTGAAACGTCACACCGGGTGCGATCAAACCGTTGCACTGGGTGCGCCCGAAACGTCGCATAGTGCGATGTTTCGGGCGCAGACTAGTGTTGGGCGAACAGTGTTCGCCACTGTTCGGGTTCTGCAGAACATCACCCTGTTCGGGTGATGTTCGGGTTCGGCCGAACACCTGATGGTGTTCGGCCAAACTGTTCGGCCATATGGCCGAACTAAGAGCGCATGGCCGAACGTTACCCGAACGTTCGGCTAGCGCTGTGATTGGCCGAACGGGTCACGTGTAGTGTTGGGCGAACATCTAGATGTTCGGGTTCGGGCCGAACATGGCCGAACTCCGAACATAATGGAAGTCAATGGGGACCCGAACTTTCGTGCTCTGTAAAGCCTCCTTACATGCTACATACCCCAAATTTACAGGGTATGTGCACCTTGGGAGTGGGTACAAGAGGAAAAATTTTTTTTGCAAAAAGAGCTTATAGTTTTTGAGAAAATCGATTTTAAAGTTTCAAAGGGAAAACTGTCTTTTAAATGCGGGAAATGTCTGTTTTCTTTGCACAGGTAACATGCTTTTTGTCGGCATGCAGTCATAAATGTAATACATATAAGAGGTTCCAGGAAAAGGGACCGGTAACGCTAACCCAGCAGCAGCACACGTGATGGAACAAGAGGAGGGTGGCGCAGGAGGAGAAGGCCACGCTTTGAGACACAACAACCCAGGCCTTGCATGAGGACAAGAAGCGTGCGGATAGCAATTTGCATTTTGTCGCCATGCAGTCATAAATGTAATACAGATGAGAGGTTCAATAAACAGGGACCGGAAACGCTAACCCATCACAGATGTTCATTGTTCATGTTACTTGGTTGGGGTCCGGGAGTGTTGCGTAGTCGTTTCCAATCCAGGATTGATTCATTTTAATTTGAGTCAGACGGTCTGCATTTTCTGTGGAGAGGCGGATACGCCGCCGATCTGTGACGATGCCTCCGGCAGCACTGAAACAGCGTTCCGACATAACGCTGGCTGCCGGGCAAGCCAGCACCTCTATTGCGTACATTGCCAGTTTGTGCCAGGTGTCTAGCTTCGATACCCAATAGTTGAAGGGTGCAGATGGATTGTTCAACACAGCTACGCCATCTGACATGTAGTCCTTGACCATCTTCTCCAGGCGATCGGTGTTGGAGGTGGATCTGCACGCTTGCTGTTCTGTGTGCTGCTGCATGGGTGTCAGAAAATTTTCCCACTCCAAGGACACTGCCGATACCATTCCCTTTTGGGCACTAGCTGCGGCTTGTGTTGTTTGCTGCCCTCCTGGTCGTCCTGGGTTTGCGGAAGTCAGTCTGTCGGCGTACAACTGGCTAGAGGAGGGGGAGGATGTCAATCTCCTCTCTAAAGTCTCCACAAGGGCCTGCTGGTATTCTTCCATTTTGACCTGTCTGGCTCTTTCTTCAAGCAGTTTTGGAACATTGTGTTTGTACCGTGGATCCAGAAGGGTATAAACCCAGTAATTGGTGTTGTCCAGAATGCGCACAATGCGTGGGTCGCGTTCAATGCAGTCCTAGGCCGAAGAGGTCATAGCCTAGGGTCACAAAACCTGTTTATTGGGCAATTTCAATGGTGGCGAGTCTGACGTACATAAATCGCAGCAATGGCCGTTAGCAACGTCTGAATCTCACGAAATGTCTCATGCAGGTAGAAGACATATTGTTAGACTTGGATTCCAAAGATGGGGTCCCTACATCTCTGCAAACCAGAGTTACAGGGGTCCAAAATTGGTAAAATCCCCCATAGGATTTCATTGGCTCCCTATTTCACTTTCCAAAATCTCACATCTTTTCAAAGGGCAATGGCTCAGCAGTACCAAATTTTCTAGCATTGTAGGGACCCTTAGGGGGAACATGACTGGTGAGTTTCGGGCCCCTAGGCCGAAGAGGTCATAGCCTAGGGTCACAAAAACCTGTTTATTGGGGCTATTTCAATGGTAGTGATGGTGACGTACATAAATCGCAGCAATGGCCGTTAGCAAAGTCTGAATCTCACGAAATGTCTCATGCAGGTAGAAGACATATTGTTAGACTTGGATTCCAAAGATGGGGTCCCTACATCTCTGCAAACCAGAGTTACAGGGGTCCAAAATTGGTAAAATCCCCCATAGGATTTCATTGGCTCCCTATTTCACTTTCCAAAATCTCACATCTTTTCAAAGGGCAATGGCTCAGCAGTACCAAATTTTCTAGCATTGTAGGGACCCTTAGGGGGAACATGACTGGTGAGTTTCGGGCCCCTAGGCCGAAGAGGTCATAGCCTAGGGTCACAAAAACCTGTTTATTGGGGCTATTTCAATGGTAGTGATGGTGACGTACATAAATCGCAGCAATGGCCGTTAGCAAAGTCTGAATCTCACGAAATGTCTCATGCAGGTAGAAGACATATTGTTAGACTTGGATTCCAAAGATGGGGTCCCTACATCTCTGCAAACCAGAGTTACAGGGGTCCAAAATTGGTAAAATCCCCCATAGGATTTCATTGGCTCCCTATTTCACTTTCCAAAATCTCACATCTTTTCAAAGGGCAATGGCTCAGCAGTACCAAATTTTCTAGCATTGTAGGGACCCTTAGGGGGAACATGACTGGTGAGTTTCGGGCCCCTAGGCCGAAGAGGTCATAGCCTAGGGTCACAAAAACCTGTTTATTGGGGCTATTTCAATGGTAGTGATGGTGACGTACATAAATCGCAGCAATGGCCGTTAGCAAAGTCTGAATCTCACGAAATGTCTCATGCAGGTAGAAGACATATTGTTAGACTTGGATTCCAAAGATGGGGTCCCTACATCTCTGCAAACCAGAGTTACAGGGGTCCAAAATTGGTAAAATCCCCCATAGGCTTTCATTGGGCCTCCTATTTACCGTTCCAAAATCTCACACCATTTCAAAGGGCAATGGCTCAGCAGTGGCAAAACTCACCAGTCATGATCCCCCTAAGCGTCCCTACAATGCTAGAAAATTTGGTACTGCTGAGCCATTGCCCTTTGAAAAGATGTGAGATTTTGGAAAGTGAAATAGGGAGCCAATGAAATCCTATGGGGGATTTTACCAATTTTGGACCCCTGTAACTCTGGTTTGCAGAGATGTAGGGACCCCATCTTTGGAATCCAAGTCTAACAATATGTCTTCTACCTGCATGAGACATTTCGTGAGATTCAGACTTTGCTAACGGCCATTGCTGCGATTTATGTACGTCACCATCACTACCATTGAAATAGCCCCAATAAACAGGTTTTTGTGACCCTAGGCTATGACCTCTTTGGCCTAGGGGCCCGAAACTCACCAGTCATGTTCCCCCTAAGGGTCCCTACAATGCTAGAAAATTTGCCACTGCTGAGTAATTGCCCTTTGAAAAGATGTGAGATTTTGGAACTGTAAATAGGAGGCCCAATGAAAGCCTATGGGGGATTTTACCAAATTTGGAGCCCTGTAACTCTGGTTTGCAGAGATGTAGGGAACCCATCTTTGGAGCCCAAGTCTAACAATATGTCTTCTACCTGCATGAGACATTTCGTGAGATTCAGACGTTGCTAACGGCCATTGCTGCGATTTATGTACGTCAGACTCGCCACCATTGAAATTGCCCAATAAACAGGTTTTGTGACCCTAGGCTATGACCTCTTCGGCCTAGGACTGCATTGAACGCGACCCACGCATTGTGCGCATTCTGGACAACACCAATTACTGGGTTTATACCCTTCTGGATCCACGGTACAAACACAATGTTCCAAAACTGCTTGAAGAAAGAGCCAGACAGGTCAAAATGGAAGAATACCAGCAGGCCCTTGTGGAGACTTTAGAGAGGAGATTGACATCCTCCCCCTCCTCTAGCCAGTTGTACGCCGACAGACTGACTTCCGCAAACCCAGGACGACCAGGAGGGCAGCAAACAACACAAGCCGCAGCTAGTGCCCAAAAGGGAATGGTATCGGCAGTGTCCTTGGAGTGGGAAAATTTTCTGACACCCATGCAGCAGCACACAGAACAGCAAGCGTGCAGATCCACCTCCAACACCGATCGCCTGGAGAAGATGGTCAAGGACTACATGTCAGATGGCGTAGCTGTGTTGAACAATCCATCTGCACCCTTCAACTATTGGGTATCGAAGCTAGACACCTGGCACAAACTGGCAATGTACGCAATAGAGGTGCTGGCTTGCCCGGCAGCCAGCGTTATGTCGGAACGCTGTTTCAGTGCTGCCGGAGGCATCGTCACAGATCGGCGGCGTATCCGCCTCTCCACAGAAAATGCAGACCGTCTGACTCAAATTAAAATGAATCAATCCTGGATTGGAAACGACTACGCAACACTCCCGGACCCCAACCAAGTAACATGAACAATGAACATCTGTGATGGGTTAGCGTTTCCGGTCCCTGTTTATTGAACCTCTCATCTGTATTACATTTATGACTGCATGGCGACAAAATGCAAATTGCTATCCGCACGCTTCTTGTCCTCATGCAAGGCCTGGGTTGTTGTGTCTCAAAGCGTGGCCTTCTCCTCCTGCGCCACCCTCCTCTTGTTCCATCACGTGTGCTGCTGCTGGGTTAGCGTTACCGGTCCCTTTTCCTGGAACCTCTTATATGTATTACATTTATGACTGCATGCCGACAAAAAGCATGTTACCTGTGCAAAGAAAACAGACATTTCCCGCATTTAAAAGACAGTTTTCCCTTTGAAACTTTAAAATCGATTTTCTCAAAAACTATAAGCTCTTTTTGCTAAATTTTTTTTTCCTCTTGTACCCACTCCCAAGGTGCACATACCCTGTAAATTTGGGGTATGTAGCATGTAAGGAGGCTTTACAAAGCACAAAAGTTCGGGTCCCCATTGACTTCCATTATGTTCGGAGTTCGGGTCGAACACCCGAACATCGCGGCCATGTTCGGCCTGTTCGGCCCGAACCCGAACATCTAGATGTTCGCCCAACACTAGCGCAGACGCACCCGATGCAACGTTTCGCGCGCAGCGCTAAACTTTGCACGCGATCAATAAAAGCTTTGGGCTTGCTAACAACTGCTTAGCACCCTAGTTAGCACGCCCAAAGCTTTTAGCACCCTTTTGTGAATCGAGCCCCATGGGTCTGATGAAATGAAAGAATAAGCAAGCATGCATAACTGATATGTTTTGTTCCTCTGTTGCAGCTAGTTTTGTCTTACAATTTTTTTTTCCCTCCATCAGCTCTTAAAAGAAGCGGTGGAATCGCAGAGAATGTGTGAGCTCATGAAACAACAGGAAACCCACCTCAAACAGCAAGTAATCCCCGACTTTTCTGATTTTGTGGCTTTTAATAAATGTTATGCACGTGTATGCTTGTAGTTTAGGAATAGATGCAGCATACCACATTCACACAGAAAAGCGGTTTTCTAAAATGTATGGATAGGTTACAAAATTTGCACATCTGCTTCCCTCCCCCATACAAGGTAAACCGTGCATGATTTTAAATATTGATAAAGATCCAATCTCCTGTTTGGGGTAAGAAACGTGTAACAGAACCTGTGGGTCAGTTTTTCAAAACCATTCCAAGATTTGTCCTTAATGAGATCCCACAGGCAACTGCAGACATCAACCTCTAGTTTCCAACAGATTTATACTAATGTTTCCTGCGTGGTTTACATTTTCCTCCCCAGCTGTTGTCATTCTAGCTATGTATGTGTTCCTAGGCCGGTGAAGTTGATCTTTTCACAAGTACACCTCATCACGTAGTATCTCATGAGATAAAGCTAGGTACTTTCCTCTCATAAAAGCTATGGATGTAGTCACACAACACAACACAGGATTTCTTGGACAATAATTACACGATTTGTTGAAAACCCTTATGTCACAGTAGGCTGTTATGTCACTCTGGCTGTTTGGGGTTTCTTCTGATTGCAGTTAAAGGTAGATCCTTGTATTTTACTGCTGTCTAACTTCCCCCTTATATCTTCATGCTGTGTATGGTTATATGCAATGCACACATAGTGATGGGGCTGAGGGTGATTGCTGCAACTTTTGGCATCCACCCTCCACATGTGTGGGTCTCCACGGTTGTACTGGTTAAAGGCACTCCCTCTGACACAGGAGACCAGGGTTAGAATCTCTGCTCTTCGTGTTCAGTAAACCAGCAAATATTCAGTAAGGAGTTCTGGACTAGACTCCTTAACACCGCCACTGCCTATAGAGTGCGCCCTAGTGGCTGCAGCTCTGGCGCTTTGAGTCCACCAGGAGAAAATCGTAATATAAATGTTTGTCTTGTCAAGTATGGAGCACCCAGCAGAGGTTTAGTTAGATCAGATTTCACCACTCTTATAACCATTGTCAGCTGCTTGCAAATGTTGCCAAAACAATAACCCAAATGTGTACCATATTTTTCCAAATACATGAATTTTCTCTATCATTGTTAATCTTTTGTGCATCTCTTCATTCAGCTGGCTCTCTACACAGAGAAATTTGAGGAATTTCAAAACACACTTTCCAAAAGTAATGAAGTTTTTACGACCTTCAAACAGGAAATGGAAAAGGTTATCTACCCATTACCCAGTTTATAACTATCTGAGAGCAGTTTAAATATAAAATACACTAATGAATTGCCTTTTATGCAGATGACAAAGAAAATAAAAAAATTGGAGAAGGAGACCACTATGTATCGCTCCAGATGGGAAAGCAGTAACAAGGCTCTACTGGTGATGGCTGAAGAGGTAAGTGGTGCTTATAAAACCTGCAAGTTAATTAACTTGTCTGTTCATTTACTGGGTTTCTTTTTTTTCCCCTTTGCAAGGGTTAATAGACAGTTCTTGTATGCATGCAAGTGAGGCGGGGGAACTGCAGCAAAATGCACATGTGACGCTTTGACAAGTAAATCTATGAACAAAACACTTTTTTATCTGGATGAGTAAACAATCCTGATAAGTGTGCTGAAAAGTACAAAAGCTCATTATTTATTTTTGTTATTTTTGTTGTGAGCTGAACGAACTACCGGTAGGTTGTACATCACCATGACATGGCTGCTTTGTAACATTCATAGTTAAAATGTAACTCTACACACACACACACACACACACACACACACACACACACACACACACACACACACACACACCAAAAGTTTGGAGACACCGTCTCATTTTCTTTATTTTTCTTGACTTTTCTTTTCTCGTTTTCTTTATTTTCATGACTATGAACATTGTAGATTCACACTGAATGCATCCAAACTATGAATTAATACATGTGGAAGTATAGTACATAACCAAAAAAAGTGTGAAACAACTGAAAATATGTTATTCTAGGTTCTTCAAAGTAGCCACCCTTTGCTTTGATTACGGCTTTGCACACGCTTGGCATTCTCTTGATGAGCTTCAAGAGGTAGTCACCTGAAATGGTTTTCACCTCACAGGTGTGCCCTGTCACATTGTGGGATTTCTTGCCTTATAAATGGGGTTGGAACCATCAGTTGCGTTGTGCAGAATTCAGGTGGATACACAGCTGATAGTCCTACTGAGTAGACTGTTAGCTGTTTTTTTCTTGCCATAATACAAA
The DNA here is from genome assembly GCF_040937935.1 of Hyperolius riggenbachi. NCBI lineage: Eukaryota > Metazoa > Chordata > Amphibia > Anura > Hyperoliidae > Hyperolius > Hyperolius riggenbachi. Next base: position 284,687,349 of record NC_090647.1, read on the forward strand.
TTCTAAGTAAAGAAAAAAACGAGTGGCCATCATTACTTTAAGAAATGAAGGTCAGTCAGTCTGAAAAATTGGGAAAACTTTGAAAGTGTCCCCAAGTGCAGTCTCAAAAACCATCAAACGCTACAAAGAAACTGGCTCACATGCGGACCGCTCCAGGAAAGGAAGACCAAGAGTCACCTCTGCTGCAGAGGATAAATTCATCCAAGTCACCAGCCTCAGAAATCGCAGGTTAACAGCAGCTCAGATTAGAGACCAGGTCAATGCCTCACAGAGTTCTAGCAGCAGACACATCTCTAGAACAACTGTTAAGAGGAGACTGTGTGAATCAGGTCTTTATGGTAGAATATCTGCTAGGAAACCACTAATAAAGGTGCGTACACACATGTGACTATAGTCGTTTGAAACAATCGTTCCCCGATCATTTCAAATGACGATCGATTCAAAAAAACATAAACATAAAGAAAAGGACTCCCCTATGAATGATTAAAAAAACAGCCAACGATCATTAAGTCAAACGATGGACGAGCTAGATCGTTAAAAACTAAAGATCTGTCCTGGTGGATTTTTTTAAACGACGATTGTTAGCAAATGTAGTACATCGTTAAGAAACGGACGTTCGTAGTAGGCGAGACATGCGCACTTCGTTTTATAGTCACAGCACATTAAATTTTCCCCTCGCGATGTAACGTTCGTTCTATGATTGTGCCCAGTGACGCGTTGTATACTACATGATTATACCATAATTTTTATTTTAACAGGACAAAGTGTATTTTTGTATGTTTAGTCAACACTATATTATCTAGATGCTCTACTACAGTACAGTACCGACAGTATGAAATACACACCTTTAAAAGCTAGGTCGTTCTTTCGGCAATTAAAAGATCGTTCGTCGTTCACAACGAATGATCATTGTCGTATGTGTGTACGTAGCTTAAGGACGGGCAACAAGCAGAAGAGACTTGTTTGGGCTAAAGAACACAAGGAATGAACATTAGACCAGTGGAAATCTGTGCTTGTCTGGTCTGATGAGTCCAAATGTGAGATTTTTGGTTCCAACCACCGTGTCTTTGTGTAACGCAGAAAAGGTGAATGGATGGCCTCTACATGCCTGGTTCCCACCGTGAAGCTTGGAGGAGGAGGTGTGATGGTGTGGGGTTGCTTTGCTGGTGACACTGTTGGGGATTTATTCAAAGTTGAAGGCATACTGAAACACACGTGCACGCACGCACATATCTCTCTCTCTCTCTCTCTCTCTCTCTCTCTCTCTCTCTCTCTCTCTCTCTCTCTTCTTCCCCCCCCCCCCCCCCCGGCCGGTCTGAGTATTTCACGATCTGCTCAGTTACTGGGATTTTCCCGCACAGCCATTTCTAGGATTTACAAAGAATGGTGTGAAAAGGGAAAAACATCCAGTATGCGGCAGTCCTGTGGGCGAAAATGCCTTGTTGATGCTGGAGGTCAGAGGAGAGTGGGCCGACTGATTCAAGCTGATAGAAGAGCAACGATGACTGAAATAACCACTTGTTACAACCAAGGTACGCAGCAAAGCATTTGTGAAGCCACAACACGCACAACCTTAATGCGGATGGGCTACAACAGCAGAAGGCCCCACCACTCATCTCCACTACAAATAGGAAAAAAAGGCTACAATTTGCAGGAGCTCACCAAAATTTGACAGTTGGAGACTGGAAAAATGTTGCCTGGTCTGATGAGTGTTGATAGTCAGAATTTGGCATAAACAGAATGAGAACATGGATCCATCATGCCTTGTTACCACTGTGCAGGCTGGTGGTGGTGGTGTAATGGAGTGGGTGATGTTTTCTTGGCACACTTTAGGCCCCTAAGTGCCAATTGGGCATCGTTTAAATACCATGGGCTACTTGAGCATTGTTTCTATGTCCATCCCTTCATGACCACCATGTGTCCTTGATTGGTACTTCCAGCAGGATAATGTACCATGTCTCAAAGCTTGAATCCTTTGAGATTGGTTTCTTGAACATGCCAATGAGTTCACTGTACTAAAATGGCCCCCACAGTCACCAGATCTCAACCCAGTAGAGCATCTTTGGGATGTGATGGAACAGGAACTTCGTGCCCTGGATGTGCATCCCACAAATCTCCATCAGCTGCTAGATGCTAGCCTTTCAATATGGGCCAACATTTCTAAAGAATGCTTTTAGCACCTTGTTGAATCAGGCAGTTCTGAAGGCGAAAGGGGGTCAAACACTGTATTAGTATGGTATTCCTAATAATCCTTTATGTGTGTGTGTGTATATACATGTTACAGTTTACTACATGTTTTTACTACATAGTAGAATTAGCTACACTCCAGTCTGGGATTCTCACAAACTGCATCGGTCTTGTCTGAAACTGAGAACCAAGCGTGAGGAGCAAACAAAGCACACAGAGCCTGCAGGGGGTGTGCATAACTTGCATTTATTTTACAGAGACAGTGCAACTAGAAAAGGCTGCAGTAATCCCAACCACATTAGAACAGGTATAGGAACTTATAGGATAGAAGAAATGAGGCTGAAAATGTTTACAGAGAGTTGCTTCAATGGGATTTTTTTTTCTGTTTGTAATATATGCTATATATGTAGCAAGGTTTAATGACTTATTTTAGCTTGGTCATACCGGGGGAGAGAAAATACTCATATAGGCCTCGATTCATAAAGCATTCCCGCATTCGGAAATGCTGAAAACTGCTCACTTTACCGACCACACAGCAAAATCTGTATTCATAAAGGCTTTTTCCGCATGAAAAGCCGACATTCGTGAGCAGAGTGATCAATCACCGCCTTGCGCGGTGATTATCATAGCAAAAGTAACAAGTAGTCAATTCATAAAGATTAGAGGTAGCGGTATGCGGACTGGTATTACCGCTACCTCTGATGTGGCGAGAAGCGTGCGGAATACATTGGAGTGAATGGGACAGACCTCCCAAGCAGCTGCAGAGAGAACACCGCACGGAGGGACTCCGCCTGCTTCCCCTGTTTCCGCATTTCTCCCGACAGCCTTACGCCTGCCTACAGCGGAATATCTCCGCACGCCTGTCACATCTAGCAAAATTTTTATGAATTACCACCCTGAAGGCGGAAATACCGACAGCGGTGTTTCCCCGCTCGACGTTACCTTCCCCACAGCACTTTTATGAATCGAGGCCATAGTGAATTATGCAGCGAAATAGCAACATTTTTGGCTGCAGTCAAAGCCATCTCTAATGAAAATAGGCTATGGGCCCTTTTCCACTAGCAATCGCTAGCGTTCACGCTAAGAGCTAGCGATTGCGATTCTGCAAAGTGACCAAATTTTCCCACCGTTTGCGATCGCGATTTTGCTATGCAAAGCATAACAAAATCGTGGCAGAAATCGCTCTGCGGCGCAATCGCGTTTGAGTAAAAACGAATTGCGGTAGTTGAAATTACCTACCGCAATTCCTATGTTAAAAAGCAGACTGTAGTGATTTAAAAATCATAGTGGAAAAGGGCCCTAAGGTGTTTGTTTTTTTTCTTTTTTAGCCTGTCTACACAGAAAATAATTCTGCCCTGTGTGTGCACAAAGTGCTTGCAGCTACTCCTTTTTTTTTTATTTTTATTTATTTTTTTAACTCCTTGGCGATAACCCCGTGTGTGACACTGGGTAAGCCGCCGGAGGGTGCCGCTCAGGCCCTGCTGGGCCGATTTACATAATTTTTTTTCAAACACGCAGCTAGCACTTTGCTAGCTGCGTGTTTGGTCTGATCGCCGCCGCCCGCCGCGATACAGGGCCCCGCCCCCCGCATACCCCTTGCGCAGCCTGACCAATCGCCGCCAGGCTGTGCTATGGGGTGGATCAGGACTCCCTGTGACGTCACGACGTCGATGACGTCACGACGTTCGTCGCCATAGCTACGGGGGAAGCCCTTAAGGAAATCCCCGTTCAGAACGGGATTTCCTTATGGGCAAGCGGCGATCGGAACATACGGGGGGATGCCGCAGGGAGGGCGGAAGCATGTAGCTAGCGCTAAGCTAGCTACATGCTAAAAAAAAGTGAAAAAAACCCTCCTGCAGCCACGGGAATTAAACCGCCAGGGAGGTTAAACGCCTTTATTCTCACCAAACAGAGTTGCCATTTGAAAAAAAGAAAAAATCCATAGCAGTGATTTTGTTTGCAATCCTACTCAATATACTTCAATGGAGCTACATCACACTATATATAGGCACATTGTACAGATTACTGCAGCAGCACCCACTACACATAAATTCTAAAGCCTGAACTTTTGCTTACAGCACTGCACTGTTGTGGATAGGTACAGTAAATACAAATTATAAGTTCTGATAGCATTGCTGGACAGCGAGCTCCACTTGGCAGCATGCCCAGTGTGAACAAGGTCTTTAAAGGAGAACGCTATGTTGTGAGCACTGGGAACACTGTGGTTACAGCCAGCCAATAAGATACAACAAAAAAACCTGAATAACTTCCATGTACATCTAATCTGCTGTATGCTATAACACTGTTTGCTTGTGCACGGTGCTTGATGTAGTGCTGTAATTTTCCAGTTTGCTTTTTCTTTTTAATTTAAATAAAGCTTGGAATGTGAAAACATTTTTGTATTGGTTCCTTCCTGAAGGCATTTTCAATCTTTGGTTACCAGAACAATTCTTGCCATTTACAGTACATTTACTGGGTGACTAGTACCGTCTATTCTCTGTCGATTTTGTGTATAAGTCGACCCCAATATTTGGCCCTCTTAAAGAGAATTTAAAGTGGAAATTAAAATAAAAAAAACAGATACTCACCTAAGTAGAGGGAAGGCTCTGAGTCCTTTAGAGTCTTCCTGGTCTCCTCACGGTCCCTCCATTGCCCCGGCGGCTCCCCTATTAGCAGTCTCCGACTTATCTCCTCTGCTTCTGGTGGGCTTTGTCGAGTCCGTGGAAGCACTCGGGCTTCCGAAGATGGGCCACTCTATACTGCGCACGTGCCAGCGCTCTCTCTGGTGCACTCACAGTACAGAGCCACCTGTCTTTGGGATTCTAAGTGCTCATGAACACTTCCGAAGCCTCCCGCGTCAGTAGATTTGAATGTGGGATCCAGCGCTGGAACCAGTGATGGGCTTCCGAGTAGCTACAAGTTCATAGCTACTCTGAATTGAAATGGTAATCGGCCGGAAGGAGGATGTGTGGTAGTGATCGTAGAACGTGGCCAACACTTTTACCATTTTACTATAACTGTTTTTGGATTGTGGAACATATTAACTGGTTTTCCATTAACTCTTATGGGGAAATTTGCTTTGATATAAGAGTGCTTTGGGTTACAAGCATGTTTCTGGAAAGAATTATGCTCGCAAACCAAGGTTCCACTGTATCTGTTTTTTATTTTTATTTTCACTTAAGATTCTCTTTAAAGAACAAGCGACACCCATGCTAACCTAGAAATAAAAAACACATATATAAGTAGATAAATACTACTTCTACTTACATAACAGCTGTATTGTGCTATCCACGTAATGATTCCTGTGAATTTTATAAAGGAAAAGCAGAGAATCCTATTCTAGGCAGTGGCCATCTTGCCAAGCTTAATGCTGACATCCTATCCTCCCTGACTCTTGTTTCCCCCTCCCTTCTCTTGCTCATTGTGTATTCATTAGCTGCCCTCCTCCCAGAGTCTTTTTTTTATTTTATTTACACATCCAATCACTGAGTCACCTTAGCCTTGCTTGTAAACACAAGTGATCAGCTAGGCAGGGAAATAAATGGAAGAGGAGGAAGATATTATAGATAAAAAGAACTCCCAGCATTCAACTTTTTGGCACTAGGGCCAGTGCTCCTAAAGTATGTGATAACTCCAAACCATAACAGCAGAAAAAGTTTTGAATGCAGGATTAGCATCTTAATCACTTAACCTCCCTAGCGTTCTGGACGAGCTAGGCTCGTCCAGAGACGCCGAAGGTGACCGCTGGGCCGATTGGAATAATTTTTTTTAAAAAAACACGCAGCAAGCACTTTGCTCACTGCGTGCCTTACCCGATCCGACCGCCGCGATGGAGCGCCCCCCGCAGGCGAGACCCCGTGCGCTGCCTGGCCAATCAGTGCCTGGCAGCGCTGAGGGGTGGATCTGGTCTCCCTGTGACGTCGCCGATGTCGATGACGTCACGACGTGCGTCGCCATGGCGACGGAAGTCCTCCAGGAAATCCCGTTCAGAATGGGATTTCCGGACGGACCATTGCGCCGGCGGCGAACGGAGGGGTGGGAGGGACGCCGCAGGGAGGGGGGAATCATGTAGCTAGCGCTAGGCTAGCTACATGAAAAATAAAAATGTGCAAAAAACTTTCCCAGGGCCGCGGGAATCAGAGCGCCAGGCAGGTTAATACACTCAGACCAGTTGCTGTTGAAATTTGATTTTTATGGTGACAATACCGCTTTAAGCTGGAGTTTTTTTTTTTAATGATTCAATTGTAAGTCTATACAACAAAGTTAATGGCTGCACTTCATAAAGTATTGCAGCTATGAACCCTTCCTAGTTCCCAACTGCAGCTAATACATTCTCCAAGCCCCCAACTGCAGCCAATACATTCTCCAAGCCCCCACATGCAGCCAATAATCCTCTCCTGCTTTGAAACCACCTAATGGGGTGCTGCCTCCTCCCCACCCCCCCCCCTTTACAGAGCCAAAGTTGCCATCTTCTCTTCCCCACCCATCTCAACCTGTGGAGTGGCTGCCTTTCACTGTCCCTCTCTCTCTCTCTGTAAACCCCCTCCTTCCTCGTAGCCCAGAAGTTGCCATCATCTCTGGTCCCTTCCTCCCACCCACCAAAACATAAAGGATAGCTGTTTTTTTCGCTGTCCGTTCCCCTTACTGGAGATGCAATGTAGTGCGCCCACTGGAAGTAATGTCCCTTGCCACTCTAGCAACAGGTGCTGCATCCTCACCCATCCTGCACTCGTGCTAGTCTGCATAGCATACCATTAGTCCCTGATGGCCTAAGTTTACCATCGGTCCCTCATGTCCTAAGGCTTATATCCGAGTATATACGGTAGATGTAGCTGCTGTATTTAATAATGCAAAACTTGTGCAGTTTTTTATTTCTGTTGCTGGGGTTGACCCTATTTTCCTGTTTCTCTTGGTTCTCCTAATTTCTGGGACAGTAGTCGTGAATGTCCTGCATAATGTGGATGAATTCTGTTGTTCCTAAATAAACATCCATGTATCGGCTACCACAGATGAATGCTGCGGTTCACATCCTGTATAATTTGTCATGGCTAGACTGATCGTGCTTAGTCTCTTCCAACTGTTTACTTGCTTATTGCTTAATACTTTGATGATGCTGTAGTTTTTGCTTGTAATGTTGGGTGTCGTAAACATTTTAAGTTTTATTGTGGTGTGTCAGTCTGAAGAGGGTTACAAATCACTAGATTAATGCATTTCAGTACACCCTATAAATTACACCTAATGTCCTTTATTTAAGTTGCCACACACCAATTTGCAAAGGTTTTTATCTTGTTTTCTTTGTGTTGATTATCATAATTTTAATATCTTGATTAATTTAAACTAGTTTTTATTCTTGATATTTCTTAAAGAGAACCCGAGGTGTGTTTAAAGAATGTTATCTGCATACAGAGGCTGGATCTGCCTATACAGCCCTGCCTCTGTTGCTATCCCAAACCCCACTAAGGTCCCCCTGCATTTTGCAATCCCTCATAAATCACAGCCGTGCTGTGAGGCTGTGTTTACATCTGTAGTGTCAGTCTCAGCTGCTCCCCCGCCTCCTGCATAGCTCCGGTCCCTGCCCCCGTCCCTTCCCTCCAATCAGCAGGGAGGGAAGGGATGCAGGCGGGGACTGGAGTTCTGCTGGAGGCGGGGAGAGCAGCAGACTGACACTATAGAGATAAACACAGCCAGCTCTGACAAGCTGTTTGTCAGCAGCGTGGCTGTGATTTATGAGGGATTGCAGAGTGCAGGGGGACCTTAGGGGGGTTTGGGATAGCAACAGAGGCTGGGCTGTATAGGCAGATCCAGCCTCTGTATGCAGATAATATTCTTCAAACCCACCTCGGGTTCTCTTTAAAATAAGTTAACTAGTTTAATTCTAAAAATAAATCCCCTTCTGCGAAAGAGTGACAAGTCTACATTTACAAAGACACCTGTCACATAGTCAGTCAGTCAGTCCCCCATCTCCATCAGCCAATCATAGAGCTGCATTCACACAGCTGGGGCACTGGCTGCTAAAGCACCAGTTACATTGCCGCCGGCTTCATTTCATTACATTAACTAACTTTTGCTACATTTGGCCAGAGACGAGAAACTGAGGACCGCGGTACTCCTAGCAGTTTCCTGTCTGTGAACCTTGTTGCATTGTGGGAAATGGCTGTTTACAGCTGTTTCCAACTGCCAGAAAAGGAAACGGTGTCTCCTTCCACTGACATCACCTGCCAGCAGTAAAAATGTCACCATGTGATAAATGTCAGAATGTAAATCAGGGAGAGGAAACATTTTACAATGGGCAAACGCTGTTTAAATCATTTATACATAATTATTGTAAAAATGAAGCACTTATTCATTATATTATTTTCATTGGAGTTCCTCGTTAACTGTAGCAGCTGATTTCTAGCCGATGTTACTCCCTCCCCCTCCCTTTGAGGCTGCTGACTGTAGTTCTGTGAGATCTCCGAGGTCTGAGCAGAGCCAGCTTATAGCTATAGAGCACTGTGGTGTGGAGGGCTGTGCCTGTATAACTGCAAGGGGGGGAGGGGGGAAGGGGGGCTGGGAGGTCAGCATTACAATGTACAGCCTCACAGGGAGGGGGGAGGGAGTGACATTGGCTAGAAATCAGCTGCTACAGTTAAACTCTGCAGGGAATAGATAGAACTACGTCAGTAACTGAGCTGGTGCTGAGATTCCCACTCTTGAATTTAGTCTGACCGGTGTACAGATTAAATGTGACCAGCCAATTTATTGCACATCTTGTAGAAATCATTTATTACAGTTACTGAAGAACAATTATTTCGCAGCAGTGCCCCTTTAATAGTATCAGTTACAAGTGGTGACCACGGATACAAATTTAATGCAAAGCACATGCAGCTTGGAATTCCGTCTGTCACAAGCTTCCTGACAATTCTGAACGGTCCAAACACAAGCGGCATTAAATTTGTATGCAAGCCAGAATTAGAAGTATCTTATTTTGGTCCAGTTGTCCTGTTTTATGTTAAAACTGTTTATTCTTGACTTCTTCTTTCAGAAAACCGTACGTGATAAAGAACAAGAGGCTTTGCAGGCCAAGATCCAAAGATTAGAGAAACTCTGTCGGGCTTTACAAACCGAGCGCAATGACCTAAACAAGAAGGTGCAAGGCTTAAGTGGGCCACACATCTCTTCTCCAGAGACCTCAGCTGAGGATTGTTTGAGCTGTACAGCGCCCCCTACCAACGAGAATGTAGAACTGAACAGCAATGATGTTTGTGGGCAAAATGTACTTCAAACAACGCCAACTTCTCTTCCGGTGGCTTCTCCTGAATAATGCATATCTAACGTAATTCCTTTTGTACGATGGCTTCCACTTTTCTACCCACATCACCTATCTATCCCTTGTTTTACTTCAGTTTTGGTTTTGTTTATCTCTGATACCGTATCTTCAGCCTTCCTTCTAAAGATGAGCAAAAAAAAAACCAAAAACCTTGTATTTAAATGCTACAGGTTCTACATAGAGATGCAATCTACAGGTTATCAATGCAATAGTCTTGTTGGGTGTGATTTTTCTGATCTGCACAGAACACAGATTTGCAAAGGGGTCAGCCTGCAAGTGTGCTAGTGCGAACACTGTGCCCAATATCCTTTTTCTCAGCTTATTTTTGCAGAATGTGCCTCAGAGCTGGCTGTATGTAAAAATGTCAGTGTTGAGCAGAGGAGCTGCTGTGCCTGAGAAATAGTTCAGTAACTCTCTCTATGTGTCCCCCTGTATGTGGGTATGTGACCTATTTGACATGACCAAGTGCATTGAAGTGTGGGTAAGCAACTCTGCACCTAGTTCCTGCTCCTAGACACTGTAGGCCCTATCCAATTCACTTTTTCACCTAAGTTTTTTTTCTCCTAGTGATATTTTGCATTTTATCGACAGAATGCCTTTTAAGCCACCAGCAAGCAAAGACGCATAGAATACGTATTGGTACTATTTCAATTGCAGAGTGCTGAACAGAAGATAAAAATGATCTCCTAGGAGAAAACTTAGAAGAAAAAGTGAATTGGATCGGGCCCTGTATTTTTTGTGAGCAGCTCTTGCTACTTAGAACATATTGTGGTATGCTCCATTGCATGATCTGCAGCATGGGTAAACCCCAGTACTGCACCACAAGGGGCGCTGTGTCCCATACCCAACTCAGAACTCATTTGATTGCAATGTTACCACACAAAGCTGATCTGAAAGTTAGTTAATGTTAAGTACAATGCAGGTCTTTAATCCATCCATGGTATAGTTTGTAGCAAATTTTGGCAGACACTAGCTGCCCTTAATTGATTGAATTAGCTTTGTTTAATAAGGAATATTTTCACTTAAAAATATTTACTTATACCGCAGTATGGTTGCAATAATCATCCCAAATAAGAATTTGCAGTTTTGCATGTACATGAAAAAATGAATATTATCAAATGCCCAATTCACAAATGTAATACTAGAAAGTTTAATGTTTTCGACCCATTTCCACTATCGCGAATTCGCATGCAAATTCGCATAGCAATACAAGTGAATAGGACTGTTTCCACTTGTCAGGATTCCTTTGAGTTTTTCTGTGCAGAAAAAATTCGCATGGCAGAGCCATCAGAATTCGCATATCGCATACCGCTATGCGAATCACATACAATGTATTTTATAGGAAATTCGCATGAGGTTTGGGTATACAAATTTTCATGCGAATTCGCATAGAAACAATGGAAAAGCACACTAGCACCGCCATGGTTAAATTCGCATACATCGCCATCCATTTGAATTTTCATGCGTGTTCGCATGAAATTCGCATAGACCCGCATGCGAAATTCGCATCCGCATGCGAATTTTTACCGTGGTGATTCGCACCGCACAAGTGGAAATGCAGCCTTAGACTCTTTCCTGAACCATGCCAAGGACCCAATCCCCTTCCTGCAACTGTCCCACACCCATTTTAGCTGTTTACTCACATAACCTGAAATGAGGCAGTTTTTGCCTTTTTCACTTTTATGCAAAACAAAAATAGTTTGGGTTGGAGTTGCACTGTAAAAGGCACAATACCATGAACATAAAGTAAGAGCTTACTAAAACATAATGAGTGGGAACTGTGTTTTGCAGTCAATCATTATATAAAACGGTTTTAGGCACAAATATCCCAAGCGAAGAACTGTCCTTACAACATAATTTTGTAAGATAGAATACTGTTTTTTTTTAAGATTTCCAGTGATCTATGTGTGACTTATGACTGGAATATAGGTGACTTATTGGAACTATAGATAGACTTTTTAGGTCCCTGCTATGAAAACTGATAGTTTCCTTCTGGCTAATAGTGATGGTTATGTCTAGGAGAACTCATGGAGAAGCATGTGATCAGTTTGGCCAGGTCACAGATATGCAATACTCTGATTTGCTGATCATGATTATGCGCTAAGGCAGGATGCGATCACAGCAAATCCAAGCTTTGCAAATCTATCAGCTGATCACTTCACATGCTTCTCTATTTGTTATCCTAGACACATAACCATCACTACTAGCTAAAGAGGAAACTGCTGTCTCCACTCTTAGCTTTATGTCACTAATGCGGAGTCCCACTAAAGTCTTGCATGAAAGTGCTCTTGCCATAGTTCCTGAATGGATGTGTTGATGAGTTGTAGAGCAGAGGGCTAGTCTGACCAATGCATGATTTTTTTTTGGGGGGGGGAGCAATGATCTGTATGACTGACTGTGAGAGTGTAAGCAGGCATAGAGAATTGGCTAATGTCAGAGGCTGTGTATAGAGCATCAGAGTTCCATCCACCCCCACTCTTTATTGGTGCAGTCAGATCAAAGACGCCTGCATGATTTCCCTGATGGATAAACTTGGTGCCAGCTTCATTGCTGCGTTTCCCGTTAAAACTTATTGTGTGCTCTTTGTGTACAGGCGTTTCTCTTATCTTGCTTTCATCTAACTTCATTGATATTGAATTATTCCAGATGATGGATGCTTTTTTGGGGCAGGCTCTGACCATGGCAGGATCATATATACCTGGCTGACCTATAGTTTATGGACAGAGAGTGAATGGAATGACATTTTCCTAATTCTGCTTATCAGTAAATGGACACCGCATCCCTTTACCTTTAGCACCTGGGTGTTTTGTGATCACATACAGAGGTTTAGCGGTCATCCAATATTATAGACTGGAGGTTTTTGTTTTTTTCATCAAAGATGGGCAGTGAACCACAGTGCTGTTTTTCAGTTATCACTTTCAATATGCAATCAGCTACACAGGAGCTATAAAATATTCTCTGCACATTAATGGATGACTCCAATAATCGCAGTAAAACATTTTTTTAGCTGCATTTCTTCTTTAGTGTATCACCCCCACAGTGTGGCTTACTGTAATATTATTTGGCTTTGTCTTGTACATTATTACTCAGGACTGTAAACTGAGGCTCCTGCTTGCCCAGGCTACAAATGATGCTTCATATTAGGTGCCTGCCCAATCCACCCGATTGGCTGGTTGGAAAAGTTGGCGCCAGTGGAAGAAGCAGGAGGTCTACTCATACCTACTATATATGCACACTACTCTAAACCGCTTTTTATGCAGCTTGGCCTGCCCAAATGCAGCCTGAGTATTGGACAACCTGTGTTGTCGCTGATTTGGTTTAGGTCTTTACCAGTAATAACTACCGTTGCTTATGCTTACTCTGGGATTGCATTATATGTTTGACTTCTGAACAATGCCAATAGTTTGACAACTAGTTTACGGCAATAGATCTGAAGGGTGCATTTTGTACTGTACAAGAATACAGGTCTCGAAGCTGGCAGTGCCTACACTTAGTTCTGCATTGTTAAAAATAAATGTAATTAATTACTATATTCCCTGTTCATTAAAGGACCACTATCTCTCTAAAAATAAAATACATGTAAACACATACAGATAAGTATGTTTTTGTTGTTTTTTTTCTGATTAAAATAAGCTATAAAATACCTTTCTCCTATGTTGCTTTCACTACAGTAGTTAGTAGAAATCTAATGGAACAGGTTTTTGACTAGTCCATCTCTTCATGGGGAATCCTCAGTATTTCATTCTTTACAAAAACACTGCTTGGAAAGGATTTTATACAAAAATGCAGACACACGCACCTGTTTGCACACTATTCTTGCAGCTGTACTGAGCAACTGCTGTTCACTAAGTGCTTTTGAAAAAAAAGAAAACCCTGAGAATCCCCCATTAAGAAATGGGCTAATCCAGAACCTCCATTCTGTCAGATTTCTACTACCTACTGTTAATTTATGGCACTTTTTACGCTGAGAGAAATGTACTTTTTATGTGTTTTAATGTATTTTACAATTTTTCACAATAGTGGTCCTTTTAAGTCTAGCCTAAAAGGAAATTCCACTTTAGGTAAAGGAATACTATCGATACCCAAGTGTTCTAAAATGACAATGTACAAATAATGTCTAAGTAGCTGTGTAAACATTTTCCTACTTTTCATGTTAAATATCAGAGGCAAAAGCTGTAATTTATTGAGGGTAGGATTTAGCTATATTGGGACAAATCAATTGCAGAAGAGGCGTCTGCTTCAATGCACAGCCAGAGTTACATATCAGACTACAGAAAGCAAATATCAAACATATCAAACTCTGAAAGCAAAAACAGTATGAAAAAGCTGTGACAATTAGTTACATTTCCTCTGCTCTCTTCAGACAGGTCAGTCAGAAACACAGGACACAGAAGCTGCAGCTGTTGGGAGCCTTCTCTCTGTCACGCACAGAGTTACACATAGAGTTAACCGATCAAGTGTGAGGGGAATTTCCCCTCTCCTCATGGCTCAGTCAGCTGTCAGTTTTCAGTAAACTTTGAATGTATTTTGCTAACAGTAAACAAAGAAGTTGCTACTAAAATGTATACACCAGTACTTAGCAGCACTTCCCAAACAATTCCTGTGTCAATTGAAAAAAATATGTGAATCGATAGTATTCCTTTAAATAAATAAAAAAAAAAAAAAGTTCAATTTTTACATTGCAAGGATTAATAGGCAAACATTATTTCAGCTGGTTTATTATGTAAATCACAACTTGCAAGCTGAGTGTGTCGCGTGTCACAGCCAACCTGATTAGTTCAGGTGTGGCAAGTATGTTAGGGCTACTGCTCTGTGCAGCTAATTACTAATTCAGAAGAATGGGAATGTTGGGGCTGGATTAAAGTTAGATGAAAATATCTTTTGGAGTTTTTTTTTTATTTTATAAGATTCCATTGCAAAAAGCTTTGTCCAGCACATATGTATGTTTGTTGGTATTTGTAAACGGAAGTGGAATTTTCCTGCTGCTGTAGGTACATATGGGTATCTTTTAGTTTTTACTTTTCACCTAAAAAATAAGGTGCATCTTTTGAACTGATGCAATGTGCATCTTACTGCAGGCAAATAATGTTGTTTTTTGTTTCAGTAAACCAGAGGTCATGCTTAAGCACAGAATCGTTGTCTCCACTCAGGAGAAGACTGTTGCACTTTTATGGTGTTCTAGCCTAGACCAATGATGTGAATTCCATAGCCACTAGTGCTTCCTGCCTTCATACATTACTGTGCTACACATTCCTAGACTGATGATGCTTGCTCCAGTTCTGTTAGCTCAGCAATCCCCAGTCACTATCTTTTACATGATGCAGTGGAAGCAATGTCGTTTGACTCATTTCTTTTCTGAATTGCTACGAAATTCAGATAAACCCGAGGAGAAGGCAACATCTTATCTTTACATCAGTACATTACAGTATTAGTATTTGCTGAATGCTCTTATTCCATTATGCTGCTGTAAGCATTGCTTCGTTTTATCACACACATACTACATACGCAACATGAACCGTTAAATTGCACACCTAGAATTTTACAGTATACAGAGGATTACCTATATAGTAGAGCCTTATGGCAGTACCTGGAATTAGTTGCAACAGCAACACTGGACTGGCTGCAAGTTTTGAAGGCCATATAACGAATGAGAAGGCTCAGTAAATATATTTCCTGCTATTCTCTGAACAGAGTTACATGACAGTTACTCATTGCACAGAAAACTCTATATTGTGCCTTGAAGGGAGGTGCTGTTTGCTGTGACCAAACCCTAAAAAACTTGGTTTCAGGTGAAAGCCTAGTTGCTAAAATATGACCATATCCTATTGATCTTGACAATGGTTTGAAGACATTTCTTAAAGAAAGCGTTGCCACTAACTATTCCCAGATGTTCAAGCAAATGTAGAATGAATACTTGCTGCATTTCAGTTTCTGTTGGGAATTGAGGGCCATGATAAAACTCTTTGGGCTCATGTTGGTGTAGCTATGTACGTACCCCAGCACTTAGGTACCAAAGAGAATGTCCTACTCTGTGAGTGAGGCAAGAAGGCTTCTTGATTGTACTGTCATGTAAATGTAGTTTTCATCATTGAGAATAAACTCTGGCTTTCTACTTCCATCTTTTATGTTCTTTGTTAAGGAGTATGTTGTATCTGTATCAGGTTTTATTCCTGGATATTTAAAAACTGGGTAACTAATATACCTTTTTTCTGTTTCTATGTAAATACTCATGGTGCCTTTTATTTATGATGAAAAAACGGCTTGCCTTCAGTCATTTTCTTATAGGTACTGCACAGGTCCTAATTCATTAAAGAGTACTTTTTTATATGAAATTTTGAAATCCTTTAATATAAAGCTCTATCTCAGAGCTGCTAGGATCTGTGGGTGTCTGTGGCAGTAACTCACCCGCCGTCCGCGAATTAATAGAGCTCTGAAGCTTCCCCCGGCAAACCCCTCTCCCCTATTTGCTAAACTTCTGTGGTGGGGTTTGGTTTCTCCCCCCCCCCCCCCCCCCCCCCCCCCCAAAGCCCTTCGGCCAAAGAGCACCACTGGAGGGGACAGAGTTTTATAACTTCAATCATTCATGGGTGACGGGTGAGTTACTGCCAATGTCACATGCTGATTTTCACAGCTCTATGTTAGAGCTTTATATTAGAGGATTTCAAAATTCAAAAAACAAAACAAAATGAAAGTACTAAATGTCAGTGAACAACATATTACTTGGAGATGATTGTGGTCCTTCACCTTTTTCCATTATATTTAATTGATATAGGGCAAGGTATGTTTTGTTAACTTATGGCCGGTTTCTACAGGCTCAGTACTGCTGCCTTGTAACTGCTCAGTAAGCAGTTACCAGGCAGCAGCAAGCAGCTGCGAGAGTTCAACAGTCCTTTCACTGCCTATCAAGTGTTCATGGAAAAGGGGCCTAAGAGTCTGAGTGGGCACTCTGGAACTACACCCCCATTACACCCTACTCATGCAAATGTGTTTTGGTTTTTTATGCCATACCATGCATCTGGTATTGTTGCCAAGTAAGGCAGCATTTCTCATAATCTGATACCAGTTGTAAAGCATGGTGGAAATGTTCTAGTCTGAGGTTGATATGTACTGTCACAATCATTAATCCACTATGAACTCTGCACTGTACAAAGACTATTTGGAAGATAGAAGCTCTTCTAAAAGTGCACTTTGTGGCATTGTGGTGATTATGAACATTCCAATAAATATGCTAAAGAAAAAAAACAGTCTGGCACACAAATTAATTTCTGTAATGGTTAAATCCCTTTATGATGTTATATATAGTTGAGTCACATAATGAACACTGCCTAGCCACATCTGGGATAGACAGCCGGTGAAAAAATGCAGGAGTCGCGCAGACTTCCAGCATATCCGATAGAAAGTCAGCAAGTTGCCAATATAGCAACTATGACTGTCATGGTACAAAGGCATGATCATCAGCTACTGAGCCAAGGGCAGCGGCATTTCAGAAATAACTGTTCACTGCTGTTGTTAAAGTGGAAGAACAGAACCTTTTCAAAGACCTGATGTGGTTACTGTGGGGCACTGCAAGCCATCAGTGTGAGATGGAAATGTTTGCTGTGAAGGTTGGCGTGGGACAATCCTGCATAAGATCTAGGCCTGACCTCACTTAAAGGAAACCAGAGACTATAAAAAAAAAGTTATACATGCCTGGGGCTTCCTCCAGCTCCATCCGCATGGATCGCTCCCACGCCGCCGTCCTCAGTCTTCTCCAGCTCCGCTACCGGGTCTCGTAACTGCGGCCAGTCTGCGCAAGAGAAGTGCGCTATCAAATCAAAGATAGCTTTATTGGCATGACCAAGATTCATTAAAGGTATTGCCAAAGCAAGGGGAAAAGGGGGACATGGGAGGGGGTGGGGTAGGGGGACAGTGGCTAAGCAGTCTGTGAAAAAATTTTTTAGGTTTACAGTTCCGTTATGCTCCTCTCAGTCTGTGGCATGCTGTGACATAGTGTCACTCTCTACGTATCTCTCTGGCAGCCACCGGAAAGATATGCAGAGAAGGCTTTTCTCTTTTGGCAGCCGCCGGAGAGATACGTATAGAAGGCTTTTCTCTCGTGGCAGCCACCGAAGAGATACGTAGAGAGCGCTCTTCTCTTGTGGCAGCCGCCAGAGAAATACGTAGAGAGTGCTCTTCTCTTGTGGCAGCCGCCAGAGAGATACGTAGAGAGTGCTCTTCTCTTGTGGCAGCTGCTGGAGAGATACATAGAGAGCGCTCTTCTCTTGTGGCAGCCGCCGGAGAGATACGTAGAGAGCGCTCTTCTCTTGTGGCAGCTGCCGGAGAGTTGCGTAGAGAAGGCTTTTCTCTTGTGGCAGCTTCCGGAGAGATACATAGAGAGCGCTCTTCTCTTGTGGCAGCCACCAGAGAGATACGTAGAGAGCGCTGTTTTATTGTGGCAGCCACCAGAGATGATATCTAAAAAGCGCTCTTCTCTTGTGGCAGCTGCCGGAGAGATACATAGAGAGCGCTCTTCTCTTGTGGCAGCCGCCAGAGAGATACGTAGAGAGTGCTCTTCTCTTGTGGCAGCCGCCAGAGAGATGCGTAGAGAAGGCTTTTCTCTTGTGGCAGCCGCCGGAGAGATACATAGAGAGCGCTCTTCTCTTGTGGCAGCCGCCGGAGAGAGATGTAGAGAGCGCTGGTTTATTATGGCAGCCGCCAGAGATGATATGTAAAGAGCGCTCTTCTCTTGTAGCAGCTGCTGGAGAGATACATAGAGAGCGCTCTTCTCTTGTGGCAGCTGCTGGAGAGATACATAAAGAGCGCTCTTCTCTTGTGGCAGCCGCCGGAGAGATACGTAGAGAGCGTTCTTCTCTTGTGGCAGCCGCCAGAGAGATACGTAGAGAAGGCTTTTCTCTTGTGGCAGCTGCCGGAGAAATACATAGAGAGCGCTCTTCTCTTGTGGCAGCCGCCGGAGAGAGATGTAGAGAGCGCTGGTTTATTATGGCAGCCGCCAGAGATGATATGTAAAGAGCGCTCTTCTCTTGTGGCAGCTGCTGGAGAGATACATAGAGAGCGCTCTTCTCTTGTGGCAGCTGCTGGAGAGATACATAGAGAGCGCTCTTCTCTTGTGGCAGCTGCTGGAGAGATACATAGAGAGCGCTCTTCTCTTGTGGCAGCTGCTGGAGAGATACATAGAGAGCGCTCTTCTCTTGTAGCAGCTGCTGGAGAGATACATAGAGAGCGCTCTTCTCTTGTGGCAGCTGCTGGAGAGATACATAGAGAGCGCTCTTCTCTTGTGGCAGCTGCCGGAGAGTTGCGTAGAGAAGGCTTTTCACTTGTGGCAGCCGTTGGAGAGATACGTAGAGAGCGCTCTTCTCTTGTGGCAGCCACCAGAGAGATACGTAGAGAGCGCTGTTTTATTGTGGCAGCCGCCAGAGATGATATCTAAAGAGCGCTCTTCTCTTGTGGCAGCTGCCGGAGAGATACATAGAGAGCGCTCTTCTCTTGTGGCAGCTGCTGGAGAGTTGCGTAGAGAAGGCATTTACGCGTTGCGGCCGGCAATAGCGCTAGTTACAGTCGGGAATGCGGAAAAAGCTATGCGTGGCCAGTCCTGACTGGTAGAAGCCCCAGGTGAGTAAAACTCCATTTTTTTTCCTGGCCTAAAGTTCACTTTAAAGGGAACCTTAACTAAACCTGAAAAAAAAAATAGGTTTCACTTACCTGGGGCCTCCACCAGCTCCCTGCGGACGTACTGTGCCCACGCCGTAACTCACCATCATCTGGTACCCCACCGTGGCTTAGTTTTGTTTTTGGCCACTGATCAGTCACTGAGCAGTGTACCGGCGTGTCTCTGGCAGCACGTGTCCTCGATCGCGCTCCCGTCCCTGTTGTCGTCTTGAGCCTGCACAGTACACATACATACGTAAAACTACACATACGTATTGCGCAGATGCAAGATGTCCACAGGGATGGGAGTGCGATCGAGGACATGCATGGACAGCCGTGCAGGCTCACTGCTGAAAATGAAACTGAGCCACGGTGGGGGACCGGATGATCAGTGAGTGATGGCACAGGACATCTGCAGGGAACTAGTGGAAGCCCCAGGTAAGAAACTTATTTGAAAGCCTATTAAGTGCCCCAAAGTTAAAATACATGATCTATTGACCTTTTACTATCCTGCGTAGTACAACGTGGGCTTGATTGATAGTGGTGCTTCGTGCATGCGTAGTAAGGAGGTCATCCTCTGCACCGTGCGGGGGACTTGGGCTTGCAGCTGTGAATGGAGCTGTGTGGGACAGTCAGCTGCAAGGGGCTGGAGGAAGCCCCAGGTAAGTAAATGGGCTGTATTTAAGTTTGCCTGATGACTCTAATGCTGTGTATAGACGGGTCGATCCGGCGGCTGATTAGCCGCCGGATCGACCCTAGCTGCGTCCGCGCGGATCGATTCCCGCTTGTCCCCGCCGGCGGTCCTTATCAGCCGCTCGATTCCCTGCCATTGTCCGCCGGTGGGAATCGAGTGGGCGTGGGTCGAGCGGCTTTATCAGGCCAGCTGAATATTATCAGCTGGCCGATACACGGTACACAAACGTACTGTGTATCCCCAGCATAAGATTAGGGGGATAGATGGCTCTGCTGGTGTAGTATGGATGAATGGAACAGAGGGGTATGTGAAAAAAAAATCTTGTGGTAAGCTTCAGTATACTTTGCACATATTAGTGGCAGGGACTGCAGCTCTTGTGCAAAATGAAAAAAAGAAGCTTGGAGTTTACCTACAGTATTATCCAGTGTTATGACTAACAGGGCTGTGGAGTCGGTCCAAAAATCCACCGACTCCTCAGTTTAGGATTCCACCGACTCCACGACTCCGACTCCTCTAATTTGCATATTACAATTTTGTTGATTAAAAGTATGTAACATGAAATTTGTCTCTTATCTGCCAACGCTTAGGAATTTTACAAGACAACTGAAGTGAGAAGGATATGTAGACTACTATATTTATTCCCTTTAGACTAAAACTAATCCTTGGTAAGAGTACTTGTAAAAGGTACAAACCGAAACAAAGAACATCTATCAGGCCCTAGGCAATGTAAGTGTGGGTGCATGTAAGAATGATGTGCAGGTACTCTGCAGGGGAATGAGGAGATTGTAAACAGACAACACCTCTGTGTTCAATGTGCACAGCATTCTCAGTGGATTCCCTGCAGCTCTGTGGGGAGTGCATATGTAGAGTATAGTACTACTGTGTAACAAAGTAAACCTGAGACAGATGAAATTAAAGTTTTATACATACCTGGGGCTTCCTCCAGCCGCCTTCAGGATAATCAGTCCCTCGTTGTCCTCCTCCACCACCTGGATCTTCTGCTATGAGTCCAGGTACTTGAGCCAGTCTGGCGTAGTGCGCATGCACACACTCCGCCGCCAGGAGCATACTACACCTGTGCAGCACTATTGCGCAGGTGCAGAATGTTCCTGGCTGTGGGAGCGGCATGCGGCCGGACAGCGCTGACTGGCTGAATTACCAGGACTCCTAGCAGAAGATCCGGGTGGTGGAGGACAGCGAGGGACTGATTAGCCTGAAGGGGGCTGGAGGAAGCCCCAGGTATGTATAAAACTTTACTTTTCATCCGTCTCAGTTACCCTTTAATTTGTAGTCAACAAACCAAATTTTAATAACATATCAAATTATTTGATTTCATCAGCAAAGGGAGTACATACATTTGCATAAATAAGCATCAATGCAGAATTATTTCCATCTCGTTGACTATCTCTATTAGTGACACAGCTACACATCAGGCTTTATTCTTACAGCATAGATGTTATTTAGTATATATAAGAGACTCCTGTGTACACATCCTATATACAGTCACAATCAGATGTGTATATCTTACCTTAAAAATACGGGGACTGCTTTACTGAAGCAGCACAAGTAACTAATTTTGATTGGTTTATTTCATTTTTGTGGACTAAGCACAGCTATTACTGTGTATATATATATATATATATATATATATATATATATATATATATATATATATATATATATACTGTATATATACATTATTTTTAATGACTATTATCTGAGGAATAGAACATTTTATCATATTTTCTATTTTAATTACAGTTACAAATTCATTAGGAGTCGGAGTCGGTGCATTTTTTCCCGACTCCGACTCCAGGCACCCAAAATTGCCCGACTCCACGACTCCGACTCCGCAGCCCTGATGACTAAGCACCACTTGCTTTATGCTGCAACCAACTGAGTTAAAGAGGAACTCCAGTGAAAATAATGTAATAAAAAAAGTGCTTCATTTTTACAATAATTATGTATACATGATTTAGTCAGTGTTTGCTCATTGTAAAATCTTTCCTCTCCCAGATTCACATTCTGACATGGTTTACATGGTGACATTGTTACTGTGGGCAGATTATGTAGCTGGTCTGGCTTTAACAGACAGCTGTAAGCAGCTATTTCCTGTCTGAACATTGTTACATTGTGGCAGTTTGCCCAGAGTACCGTACGGTACCAGAGCCTCTTGTGGGAGGGGTTTCAGCACAAAATCAGTCATACAGCGCCCCCTGATGGTCTGTTTGTGAAAATCATTATTTTTCTCATGTAAAAGTGGGTATCAGCTACTGATTGGGATAAAGTTCAATTCTTGGTCGGAGTTTCTCTTTAACTTGCACAATGGCTGTGACGAAGTATTGCTTGGTGGTGCTGATACTCTTCAGGCAGGTGTGGGGAACTTTACAGGAGAGGGAGCATGTTGTTGGTTTTTATTTAAATATTTAATACCTAGCTGCAGGGAAAGTTAACTCTATGTAAATAAAGCACATTGTGTTATTGCTGTGTGACAGAATTCTGAATTTTGTTTATCTGACAGCAGGATTAAAGATTAGCTTCAATCAAGGGAGAGGAAAAAGTGGTGGTCACTCGATAGGTCACAGCATTGCACCACTGTGGTTTTATCACTTTTTAATAATGTTCTGCTGTAATCTCTTGGAAATCATTCTGCAGTGTATGGATAGAATAGATTTTGACTGGAGAAGAATCTATTGCTTGGGACCATTGTGCAAACGTCTGTTCATAAATGGCCTTCATAACTCTCCAAAATTTGCCCTACAAATAGACTTTTTATACTGTGTAATTTACTGGATCAAGCAGGTGTGAAGAGCTCTTGCAATTTCTTGTTCTAAAGAATTTTCCAGTGATTATTCTTTGATTTAATTCTTAAATTTAACGTAAAGAGGAACTTTACCAAAAAATAGTAGTAGGGAGAAAAAAAAATAAACAAATCCATTACAAAGTGAGAAGATAAAAAGTAGACGAGAGATCAAGAAATGATTACTATTCACCATGTACTTTGTTCATGTTGTCTAAGCCACAATGAGCCTGTAGGTAATCAACTTTACTAATGACAGCCAAGAAAAATTTTTTGACTGCGCCAACTGCCATTCATTATAACCACACCCACCAACAATTAGATTGGCTAAGGTTATTTTTTTTAATAGCTTTACATATGCACAGAGGGAGATACTGGTAGCTTGGCAGTTAGAGTATTTTGTAGTCCTCCAGTATGCTCCAGTCCTAGTATGAATTTTTTGTAAACTGAACTAATGGTATAAAACAAAAGTCAGCATAATGTTCATGTAGTTTAAATAAGTCAACGTAAGAAGATTCCAATAAGTGATGAGCCACTCACTAAATCGCAAACCAGGTCAAAATCCAATTTCCTCCGCCCACATTTTCCTGATCTGTCCTCGCACACCTGTCCAACTTCTCCAATGACCCATTCCCCTCCATAGTCAAACAGGCCACTGTGCTTCCCATTCACCTGACTCCGTGCTGCCATCCAACTACCACCCAATCTCCCTCCTCCCTTTTACCTCGAAAATTCTTGAATACTTGGCCCACCAACGCTTGACCCACTTCCTCAGTTCCAACTCTCTTCTCGATCCTCTGCAATCTGGTTTTCGTCCACACCATTCTACAGCAACAGCCCTCACCAAAGTGGTCAATTACCTTGCCAAAGCCGAAGGTAAATACTCAATTCTTCTCCTCCTGGATCTTTCCTTGGCATTTGACACTGTTGACCACTCCCTCCTCCTCCACTCTGCAGTCAATGGGCATTTAGGACCTAACCTTAGCCTGGATCTCCTCCTACCTCTCCAACCGCCCCTTCACAACATCCTTCAATGGCTCCTCCTCCACATCCATGCCCCTCTCAGTATGTTCCCCAAGGTTCCGTCCTGGGACTTTTACTGTTCTTGCTCTACACTGTCTAAATTGGGAAAATCATCTCCTCCATGGGCTTCAACTACCATCTGCCGATTACACCCATATATACCTCCACACCCCAGATCTCTCCTCCTCCACCATGGACAAGGTCTCCACCTGCCTCACATTCATTTCCTCCTGGATGGCTGCCAGGTCCCTGAAGCTTAATTTGGACAAGACTGAGCTTCTGATATTTCCACCCCACACAGCTGCACCCCTCCCAGATATGCATATCGCTATCGACAACACTACCATCCGCCCTACCTCCCAAGCCCGCTGCCTAGGTGTAAGTTAACCCTGGACTCTGCACTTTCCTTTGCACCCCACATCCAAACTATTGCCCAAGCCTGCAACTTCCACCTCCGCAACATCTCCAGGATCCGCTCCTACCTGTCTCCTGACACCACCAAGCTCCTCATCTATGCCCTTGTCATCTCTCGCCGAGACTTCTGCAATTCTCTTTTGTCTAGCCTTTCCTCTAACCTTATTGCCCTACTTAAATTGGTAATGAATGCGGCAGCCAGACTGATAAACTCTTCTCATCACAGAGCCTCTACAACTTCCCTCTGTGAAGCCCTCCACTGGCTCCCCATCCGCTTCAGGATCAATTTCAAAATTCTGTGCCAAAATTGGCCGACAAATCAGTGCACAGGACCTGCCTGACCTACATCTCAAATCTTGTCCACAGGCACATACCGGCCCACCTCCTTCTGATCCTCCAACAATCTGCACCTGGTGGCACCGTGCATATCTCTCTCCCATACATAAATGCAGGACTTCACGAGGACTGCCCCCACTCTCTGGAACTTGCCCCCACCTTTAACACCTTCAAACAGGCCCTCAAGACACCTTTTCATGCTTGCATACACTCCCTACAGCAGCACCATAATACGTTCTGCTGGGCATCCTCTCAAAAGACGCACCTATTGTCTCTAACCCCATTCTTTAGATTGTGCCTGTGGCAGGGCCCTCCTCCCTAGTGTTTCCAGCTTGATTATGCAATCTTACTCTCGGTTACCCCTCTTGTGGACTAGAACAATTTCTATTTTGACCAATGACACTGAACTACTGTTATCAAATCATTTGCATGATCTTCTTTTGTTGTGAGCTCCTTGTATGTCCGACCTTGTATGTAAATGGTATCATCCTGATTCAAAACTTCGACCTTGTATGTTAACCCATTTATCTATTGTGCAGCGGTGTTTAATATGTTGGTGCTTTATAAAAACAATAAATAATATGTGATGGTACAGTAAAGACAATTTATCCTTTGATGCAATGCTGCCATCAGGCTTGGTTTTTCTTATCCACTCACCATGTAAAGAAACACCTTCTTAATGGGAACTAACCACATGGACCCAGTGAAGTTTTAGAGACGCTGGGTACTCATAGAAGGCAAGATACAGTCAACCATTTAACTGGAAGAAGATCCGGGCTCTGAATTACACATAGAGCACCATTTACTTGCACAAGTGATTGTGGGTGTTAACAGCTGTTGTGTTAGGCACAGTTATAACACTACAGTTGTAATACATCTTACAGTGACCCTAAAGCAAGAGTAGGAATGAAAAAATTAGATCTAGAGCTTGTGAATAGCTCAGAGGCTTCCCCCAACATCCCTGACCCCACCGATTCAGCACTGGGACCCCTTTTATCTGATAACGGTCTTGACGGATATGCTCTTGTGGCAGCTCTCCAGTCTGTGTGTGAGCGTGATCACACTGTGCACACCTCTGTACGGTCTGCTCCTACACCATAGGGCTGTGCTCATACACGGATAGAATCTCGGCTGTGAACAAGAAGAGGGTCCCAGGCAGCAGCAGTGGGGTCAAGGATGATCTGGGAAACTCTTCTCAACACATGGTAACCATACCTTGGGGGGGGGGGGGGGGGGGGCTTTAGTAGGTCCAACGAGAAGGGGTGTAATACAGGGGAGCAGCCCCAGTGAAAGCAGGGGCCCCCAACTATTTCTTCACTCCCTAATAAAGGGAGTACATCCTTAAGATCAGGTGATTTTGTGGCTACATGTGTTCTGGGTGTGAAGATTATGATGCCCACCCTTGTTTTGTGACCCTTGCAAGATGAGCCCCAAGGCTGCAAGGGTCACAAGGGGTTAGTAAGGGATAACATGGGAGGGGGATCAAAGTGTTGTTGGGGGATGGGGGGGTGGGGTGGTTTATAGTTACTTCCCTGCCCAGGAGGTATTTCAATTTGTAAATAGTAGTACATTTTGAGATAAAAAGGTAAATCATAACTAAGCAAGCCTATATCAGCATGTATAGTTATTTAAAAGCATGAAAGAATATCTGAAAAGCATTTATACCTAATTATGGTGTACTCCTAAATAGAGATGGCCCAAACGGTTCCTGGCGAACTTCCGTGGTTCGCAATCGTGGAGAACTGCAAACTTTTCCAGAAGTTCGGTTCGCCCTCATAGTGCATCATGAGGGTCAACTTTGACCCTCTACACAGTCAGCAGGCATATTGTAGCCAATTAGGCTACACTCCATCCTGGAGCCCCACCCCCCCTTATAAAAAGCAGGCAGCATCAGGCATTGGACTCACTCGTGTGTCTGCATTAATTAGAGAAGGGAAAGCTGCTGCAGGCTCTCATAGGGAAAGCTTAGTTAGGCTCTTGTAGGCTTGTTAGCTTGCTCTTTGCTGATTTTTATTGCTAAAAAAGCACCCCTCAACAGCTCTTTTGAGAGCTAATCTTGTGATCTATTATTATTATTTTTTTTGTGTGTCCCACTGACATTTGTGTTGCATAGACAGCCTTGGTAATTCCTACTATGTGTGCCACTGCCAGGCCCAGCACATTCAGTGACTACCTGTGTGTGTGACAGGTGCACATTGTAATACCCATTATTGCATATACCTACTACCTGTTGTTCACTTCAGTGCACCCACCTACCTACGTGAGCGCATGCAGTGTCACTGTGCCTGTCCGGTACCTGTCTGTGTGTGACAGGTGCACATTGTAATACCCATCACTGCAAATACCTACCTCTTGTTCACTTCAGTCAGTGCACCCACCTACCTACGTGAGTGCACGCAGTGTCACTGTGCCTGTCCGGTACCTGTCTGTGTGTTACAGGTGCACATTGTAATACCTATCACTGCAAATACCTACCTGTTGTTCACTTCAGTGCACCCACCTACCTACGTGAGCGCATGTAGTGTCACTGTGCCTGTCCGGTACCTGTCTGTGTGTGACAGGTGCACATTGTAATACCCATCACTGCATATATCTACTACCTGTTGTTCACTTCAGTGCACCCACCTACCTATGTGATCACAGGCAGTGTCACTGTGCCTGACCGGTACCTGTCTGTGTGTGACAGGAGCACATTGTAATACCCATCACTGCGTATACCTACTACCTGTTGAGTGTCTCGGGGGGGGGGGGGGGGGGGGGGAGTAACGATAATAAGGTCGTTGCTTCATTGTGGACAGACCAAATTTGATCAGCTGGACAGTCACTGTTTTGTCATTCCTCTACCTCAGCCTGGCGTCCATATGGGCTGGAAAGCCGCCATCTCCTGCACTCTCGTCATGGTGCGCACCAGTCCAGCACGGCTGTCACTACACAAACAGCTTTTTGCATGTCACTGCATACCTTTCACTGTATCTGTAACTGCACTTTGTATTATACCTGGCAGTCAGTGCATACCTTTCACTTGAATGGATGGCAGACTTGCCCTCCATAACAGATTCTCGTTACAGGTAGTAAAGTCGATCAGTGTCATATACAGCAGGGCCTAGAAAGTCCTCCTGTATTGTTATTTTTGGTCACTACCTCGGGACGTGCATGCCATGCCTGCTGCCTTCCTTGGATGTGTGGTAGCCGTTCTTGCTCCTTTGCCCACAGCGTGCCTGCTGCCTTCCTTGGATGTGTGGTGGTGGTAGCCATTCCTTAGACTCCCACTCCGGACCGGAATCGAACCAGGAATCCCTGGCCATTACCCGTGGTCACCATGCTACTGAGAAAGTACCATCGAACGTTTCACACAGTTGAATGAATGGCAGACTTGCCATCCATAACAGATTCTCGTTAAAGGCAAGTGGTGTCATATCTGGCACACAGTGCTGGGTCAAGGGTCCATCTGACCACAGATGCCTGATCTGCAAAGCACGGTCAGGGCAGGTACATACTTATACAGCAAATGGGTCCTTACTTGGATGTGTGGTGGTGGTAGCCGGTTCTCAGGCTCCCACTCTGGACCGGAATTGAACCCTGATTCCCCGGCCATTACCCGTGGTCACTCACAATGGCAGACTTGCCCTCCATAACCGATTCTTGTTACAGGTACTGAACAGCCAGCAGAAAATGTAATTTAAAAAAAAATAGACGTAAACTTTAACAATGGTAGAGAAAGAACAATCGAAAGTTGATAAGGCAGTCAGACATTACCTAATATCACTGAGGAAGAGCAATCTCGCCATGGTGCGCACCAGTCCAGCATGGCCGTCACTACACAAACAGCTGTTTGCGGTGCGTTATACAGTGAGTTTGGTGTGTCAGTGTGAAGCAGTACTCTAATTACACTCCCTGATTGATGTATACACATGCAAGATGTTTTAAAGCACTTTAGGCCTGCAATTTAGCATTCAATGTGATTTCTGCCCTTAAAACACTGCTTTGTGTCAAATCCAGATTTTTCCCTGGGACTTTTGGCGTCTATCCCACTCCGCCATGCCCCCCTCCAGGTGTTAGACCCCTTGAAACATCTTTTCCATCACTTTTGTGGCCAGCATAAGTGTTTCTAATTTTCAAAGTTTGCCTCCCCATTGAAGTCTATTGCGGTTCGCGAGAGTTCATGCGAACCGAACTTCCGCGGAAGTTCGCAAACCCGGTTCGCGAACCGAAAATCGGAGGTTCGGGCCATCCTACTATCTCTACTCCTAAAACAAAACACACACACAGTGATACATGCTATAATATGGAAATAGGAACACCTATAATGATGCTGAGAAACACTGAAGTGGGTAACTAACTGTTTACAGTGATTTTCGTAGTTGTATTGGTTTTTAGATTAATTTTTGATTTGATAACACGTTTACAGTTTTGTTATTTGCAGCAACACTATTTGTTTAATCTTTTTTTATTCCATTCAGTATCTAGATTGTTAATATCACGGCAAACAACATGCCTATTATAAATAGTTGGTTTGGAATTGGAGAAGGGAGGGGGACAAAAAGATGAGCCTTGAGCTTGATCCCATGTGGTCCTCAGTAGCGTCTGGAGAGTGGAGAGAGAGGAGGATGGAGTGGGAGGGTTTATGGCAGGAGAGGCTGTAGTACTAGTGTATATGGGGACATTGGGACAGGGAGGAGGAGGCACACGTGCAGAGGAGGGGCGATGTGACAAGAGGGAGTATTAGAGATCCGGGATAATGGAGGAGTGCGTGTAGAGAAGGTGGGCTGCGTGGAGAGGAAGGGTTAATCTGCGAGCTGTCCTCCGGCAACTTCCAGCGCTCCTCCAAGGTATTTGTCATCGTTGCTGCTATGTTATTCTTGTGTGTGCCTCGCTATGGAGGAGCAGCCAGCATCCTCTGACTCTTATATCTGTGTGCCTATTGTGAACGAGCTGCCCCATCATCCGCTGTATTCTTCTTCTGTGTTGTTGTTTTGCAGCCACTCCCTGTGCATCTCTATCTGCGTACCCTTCTATGTTCCCCCATCATTCATACATCTCATGTGACAGCGAGAAATAAAACAAATTACAGAGTGTCTCCATTCAGAGCGGCACAAACGTCCCCTGACAGTGACACCGTGCCACTCATTCTATAAAAGTATCCACTAGACTTGCCTTATTGTGCTGTAAATGTGTAGATGTGTAGACAATGCTTATGTTTCTTACATTGCAGACTTGTATTAGTCCTATGTGGCAGAGTAGCTTATATTTTTACTTTCATTTTACATTTGATCTTGTGAATTGCAAGACATCCAATTACATAATATTTTGTGACACAATACTTGCTCTGTGCTAAAGTCCGCTCATTTGATATGTTTTAAAAATATTTGTATTATTTTAATAGTTCCAACACTTGACTCAGTTTACTGTTAATACTTGCTAGTTATTTATTTTATACATTTATATAGAGACATTAATCTTTGCAGTTCCTGTTCTCAGCAAACACCTGCCAAGCATTCAGATAGATGAATCATCTAACAACAGAGTATATGTCAAAGGACACACCAAAGACACTCACATCCAAGACTATGAAAGTGATGAAGCTCACTGATAATTAAAGACAAGAATAATATACATCATTTCATTACTTGCCTTACTTAGATTGGTGACACAGCAAGGTAAAATAGATTTCTGACTTGCAATATTTCCAGAGACACTTTGCTACTATACTGTTGTACTTTACACTCAGTCAGTTGCGTTGTCAACAGATTTCAATGCAAAGTAGCCGAAAAGTCACACCGCATGTTACTGTTGTGATGTGACTATACAGTGAGCTATACAGTGCAATGAAAGTATGCATCACTGCTACTGTAAACGCACACGTTACCCGGTTAACACACAGCATGTGCATTACTGTCAGAGCCCGCCGCACTGCATTTGATGTGGAAGCCCCATAGGAATATCATTAAATAGCATTGCAATGCTTTGATATTGTCCATTGACTCAGTGTGAGAGGGCTAAACTAACGATGAAAAACAAAGATCACAGGAGCAATCAGAGACCTCCTACAGAGTCTCCTATTAAGGACAAAAAAGAGGTAATATTCATTTGTGTGCTTCTTTGTAGGGCTGTGCAGCATGCTGACAAAGCTGCACAGCCCTCTATTGTGAAGAATGGCCTGGTCACTAGAGGGATGTAAGCCTGAGGTCCTGAAGTGGTTAAAGTAACTTACTCATCCTTTTGCAAGCTATAGTTCTTTTTAGTGTGGGTTATTGCACAGGTTCAGGTATCAGGGATAGGCAGGGTTCACCCTCTGTTTAAAGGAAACCAGAGCTGGTATAAATAAAACATTTTATACATACCTGAGGCTTACTCCAGCCCCATACGCATGGATCCGCTCCCACACCGCTGTCCTCAGTCTTCTGCAGCGCCAATACTGGGTCCCCGCACTTCCGTCAGTCGGGCCAGTCTACGCAGAAGAAGTGTGCCCTCTAAGTATCTCTCCAGCGGCTGCGCACTTCACTTACTTCAGACTGGCTCCGACTGATGGAAGTGCGGGGACCCAGTTCCCGAAGCTGTGGGAAGATTGAGGAGGCGGCGTGGGAGCTATTCGAGCGGATGGGGCTGGAGGAAGCCCTAGGTATGTATAAAATGTTTTATTTATACCAGCTCTGGTACGCAGGGCCACATTTACCATAAGGCACTGTAGGCATGTGCCTACAGGCACCTTATGGAAAGGCGGCTCACTAACCTCTCCGAGTGCCTCCCTCCCCCCTTCCCTATGCAGAGTCCTGATGAGAGTGTAAATGAGAGGTTAATCACTCAGCATTTCACTAATGAGATCTCCCTTCAGATAGGGCACCTCTAGCTCCTTATTACTGAGGTTACTCTAGCTAACTTGGGGGCACATCTAGCTACCTCTAGGCACCTGTAGCTATCTATGATGGACAAGGGAAGTAAGAAAGAAGTGACAGCTGGGGCAGCCAGCACACATGTGGTGCGACCGGTGGGTGTCTGTCGGTTCCTGGAGGGCGAAGTCTAAGGTGCCAGGACATCTGTGCCTATAGGCCCCTCTGAGTTAAACACGGGCCTGCTGGTACACTTTAAGTTGGTGCGCAAATCTATGCACAACTAATACCAATCAATGGGTGGAATGGAACATCTCACATTACTTGTACTTTTTTTGTTTATGTTGTATGCGTGGAAAAAAGTTTGGGCAGCCTGCTGCACTCTGAGGCCTGGAACCCACTGGAGCGATTTTGTGAGCGCTTAGGGAGCGATTCAAACCGCTAGCGATTTCCCTAAACGCTCAGCTAATGTTAATGGATGGGCCAAATTCCACTGGAGCGATTGCGTTTACCAAAACACAAAATGCAGGACATGCTGCATCTTTAGCGTTAGCAGTTAGCATTTCTGCAATGTAAATTAAATAAAAGCTGACCTAATCGCTGGTCAAAACCTACATAGAGCGATTTAGTTAGCGTTTTGCTTGTCTGAAACGCTACCCAGAAGGCCTTGTGCTTCCCAGAAGGCCTTAAAAAACAGTCTCCTACTTCCTGGTGACGTCTGCTGGATGGTCGGAAGGGCTACAGAGCTGCGGGCTCTGTACACAGAATACATCACTCCAAAAATACTGTGGGTTATGTGTGCTTCATACAGATACAAAGTTGTATTTGAAGTTGTTTTTCTCAAAAAAATATAAGAAAAAGGTGCCAAACATTAAAAAAGCAAAAAGAAAATAAAAGTTAAGTAAACTACCACTATTGTTTCTGTGTGAGTACTTATTAGTATTATTATCATTATTTATTGTTTGAAGTATCTGATGCTGCCACTCATACAGGTGTGTAGTCCCCTTTAAAAGCTCAAAAAATCCAACACATTGGCTAAATTTGGTTAAAAATTTTTTTGGGAAGTAACCAATCATATTGCTAGTCGCTATAAATCACAAAACGCTATGCACTTTTTGCAAAACGCTCACCAAAATGCCAGAAAACGCTGATGAAATTGCTAACAAACCGCTCACAGAAAACGCTAGCGATTGTGACTGCGTTTTGTAGTGGGTTCCAGGCCTGAAGGTGGCCACTACCTTAAAAAAAAAAAAAAAAAGTGGCCACTAATGATACAATTTGCCGAACGATCCTCTATGAATGATTCTTCGTATGAACAATCGAAAATGATTGTTTGAGACCACTAATGGACAAAAATCTCCTAACCAATCCGATGAGATTGATGAAATCGAACCGAAAACCAGATTGATGTCATTAATTTGATCGGATAGGAGATTTTTGTCTGTTAGTGGTCCCAAACGATCATTTCTGATCATTCATACGAAGAATCGGTCATAATCGATTGTCCAGCAAATCGTGTCATTAGTGACCACCTTAACCACTTGATGACCCACCCTTTACCCCCCCTTAAGGACCAGCGCTGTTTTGAGTGATCTGTGCTGGGTGGGCTGTGCAGCCCCCAGCACAGATCAGGTTGCAGGCAGAGCGATCAGATTGCCCCCCTTTTTTCCCCCCTATGGGGATGATGTGCAGGGGGGGTCTGATCTCTCCTGCCTGCCTGGGTGTTGCGGGGGGAGCACCTCAAAGCCCCCCTCCGTGGCGAAATTCTCCCCCTCCCTCTCCTACCTGGCCCCCCCGGCGATCGAGGCTGCACAGGACGCTATCCGTCCTGTGCAGCCAGTGACGGGACGTCCCCTGTCACATGGCGGCCATCCCCGGCCGCTGATTGGCCGGGGATCGCCGATCTGCCTTACAGCGCTGCTGCGCGGCAGCGCCGTACAATGTAAACAAAGCGGATTATTTCCGCTTGTGTTTACATTTAGCCTGCGAGCCGCCATCGGCGGCCCGCAGGCTATTCACGGAGCCCCCCGCCGTGATTTGACAGGAAGCAGCCGCTCGCGCGAGCGGCTGCTTCCTAATTAATCAGCCTGCAGCTGGCGACGCAGTACTGCTTCGCTGGTCCTGCAGCTGCCACTTTGCCGACGCACGGTATAAGCGTGCGGTCGGCAAGTGGTTAAAGGATACCCGAAGAGACATGATGAGATAGACGTGTATGTACAGTGCCTAGCACTCAAATAACTATACTGTTACTGTTCATTTTTTTCTTTCTCTGCCTGAAAGAGTTAAATATCAGGTATGTAAGTGGCTGACTCAGTCCTGACTCAGACAGGAAGTGACTACAGTGTGACCCTCGCTGATAAGAAATTCCCCTTTGTATCTCTTTCTTGCTCTCAGAAGCCATTTTCTGCTAGGAAAGTGTTTTATAGTTGGAATTTCTTATCAGTGAGGGTCACACTGTAGTCACTTCCTGTCTGAGGCCTGGTGCACACCAAAAAACGCTAGCAGATCCGCAAAATGCTAGCAGATTTTGAAACGCTTTTTCTTCTTTTTCTGTAGCGTTTCAGCTAGCATTTTGCGGTTTTGTGAAGCGTTTTTGGTGTAGTAGATTTCATGTATTGTTACAGTAAAGCTGTTACTGAACAGCTACTGTAACAAAAAACGCCTGGCAAACCGCTCTGAAGTGCCGTTTTTCAGAGCGGTTTGCGTTTTTCCTATACTTAACATTGAAGCAGTAACGCATCCGCAATCCAAAATCTGCAGCAGCCCGGGAGTATGCGTTTCTGCAAAACGCCTCCCGCTCTGGTGTGCACCAGCCCATTGAAATACATTAACCTAGCGGATCTGCACCCGCAAGCGGATCGCAAACCGCAGCAGAACCGCTCTGGTGTGCACTAGGCCTGAGTCAGGACTGAGTCAGCCACTTACATACCTGATATTTTCAATTTTTTAACTCTTTCAGGCAGAGAAAGAAAAAAAGGAACACAGCATAGTTATTGGTATGCTAGGCACTGTACATACACATGTCTATCTCATCATGTCACATGTCACTTCGGGTATCCTTAGGGTGAGATTGGCTTACAGTGATCACGGGGTCAGGAGCCAATGCAATCGGCTCCTGACCGTCTCCCAGAGCTCAGCCATCATACCGATTGGCGGCAGGTGGAGTGGGCAGCAGTGGCGAGAGAGCAGTCGGCAGTAGTGGTGAATCTGTGTGGCTGGCTAATTGAAATCTATGCCCTGGCAGGTATAACAGCTCCCAAACAGGGCGAAGATTTCAATTAGCGCAATCTGGAAGCGGTTAAAGATGAACTCGGGTAAGGAAAACTGATTTTACAATTCGGTATTGTGTAGTTTGTGATAAACAGAACAATATTACTCCTAAAATAGCTGCAGTTTATAATTAGGGAGGGTTCAGATTTGCAGGGATCGGGTGCAATTTGCCTGTGTTATTCAGTGGGATTAGCTATTCTGTCTAACTGTGTGTGAGTTGTAATGGAGATGAAAGCTGGTGTGGGAAAATGATGCACATCTTACCTGCATGCTGCAAATGTGATCCATCTCTTTGGCTAGGTTCACAGTGGGTGTGGCATTCCATATCAAAGCAGGAACACAAAGGAACGGAAAAGAGACTCTGCACGCTGCATGAGCGCTGCGTTGCATACAGTGAAGCATACAGTCAATGAAAATTATGCTTCACAGTTGTCACTGTTAATGCACTCGCTTTAATAATGCACTGCATGCTGTGTGTTGGGATTCTGTAGGCTGTTAGATCATCCCACATCGGATGCTCTGTGAACGTAGCATAGCAGAGTTATCCTTTGATAAATGTAACTTTTGAGTCCATATTAATTGAAAAACAAGAGCCATGAGATTCCTAATGTTTGTGTGGATGTGATGTGCAGCCCACTGCAGGAGATAATAGGTTTGCAACCTAACCTCATAATATACTGTATATGTTTACCCCTGAAGTATTGAGTGCTGTATGTATAGGCCTGCTTGTCAGCCTGAACACTGTATATACACGGCACTCATATTCACCCCAACAATATCCATCATGGACTCTGCCTCTATGTTTTGTGTGGGTTCTGTAGCTGCCATGAGGGCAGACAGTGAGTGCTGTGCTAGTGATGTGATCAGCACAATCACAATGATCATCACATGGGCAGTGAGAGAACAGCTGTTGTTGGTCTGTTCTATCATTAGTACTGGCAACAGTGTCTGTGTCTCTGCATATTAGAAATGCTAATGTGTTAAAGCAGACCTGAACTCAGAACTACCTCTCTGCTCTATAAGATAAACAACAGCATAATGACCTTTCAAGAAAAACATTTCTTTGTTACAGCTTATACAAATCCTGCAATAAATCTGCAGTTTGTCTACTTCTTGCTTTCATGGAAGCAGACATATTGTTAACATCCTGTATTTACCAATTAGCTCCCTGCTGTGGCAGTCAGCTGACACAGCTGAGAGATCAAATTACCATTTGTGATTAGTCACAGATAAGGGGGAATTAGATAAGGTTAATTCTCTAAATACATACAGGGTGCATATAAAAATGATAATAGAATATTAGAAAAACAATGATAACATGTAACCAGTCAATACTGAATAAAAAAGTGATAACACATCAATCATAAATACGGCAATAATAAATGACAAGAATAACAAGGAAATAATAATAAGTACCCCTTAACTGTCCTTTTAAAACAAATGTTTTATATGTGGGGATAAATGATTTGAAACGAAGCTCTGTCCATAAGAATTATGATAGAAACTACCTTTTCAATTGATTTAAATGATATCATTGAAAATATGATCTTTCACTAAAAATCAAACCAGTAAAATAAACCTGAGGCCCCGTTCGCACTGCACGCGTTTCCAGCCGCGTTTTGGGAACGTGTGCAGGAGGCCGACACGCACGACATCAGACAGTGCATAAAGTGCACTGTCTGATGTTCATACTGCATGCGTTCCGGACCTGTGCGGTCCGGGAACGCATGCTGTATGCATTTTTTACAGAAACGTCAGTGAATGGGATCAGCCACGCAACGCATACAAACGCGGATGGCGTGCGTTTGTATGCGTTGCGTTCCGACCGCACAGCCGTCCACGTTTGTAATGTGAACAGGGCCTGAGAGGAATTTTCTTTTTAATATATACTTACCTTGGTGTTCTAGAGCAGGGCTTCCCAACCCTGTCCTCAAGTACCACCAACAGTGCATTTCTTGCAGAAAACCACAACCATTCACAAGTGAGGTAATCAGTGTCTCAGCAGAGCTTATTAACTACATCTGTGGATTTCCAAAAAACATGGACTGTTGGAGGTACTTGAGGACAGGGTTGGGAAGCCCTAGTCTACAGACTCTTCAGGCCCCCTCCAAGCTACTTGTTTAGTCCAACCATCCCTCTGTCTTGCTGCTGAATGTCCCAATTGAAATTTCAGTTGCATGCCCTCTCTATACTCACTCCCGAGTGGCTGTGTGTCACAGCCATCACTGGGAGCTTCCCGGCATGTACAGTTCCTAAGCCATGGGCTCAAGAGAGTACCATTAGTGCCATCAACATGGCCGAATTTCAGGCAAGGCCACAAAGGCCATGGCCTAGGGCACCAAGGAAGCAAAGGGAGGGCTGCGGGCTGGCACACTCATGCAGTCAAGCTGCCAAATATGTTAACTGCAGCAGTTGGGCAAGTGTCTGGAACTCAGAGGATGAAGGGACAACAAACATGGGCAGCTTATTGTCTGTAGGCCAGATTTATCAAAGCATTACCGTTTTTTCTTCTTGAAGAGTAAGTGTCAGGCTGCAAAAGCTAATTTAAACCTCTATTCTCCTGTGTTAAACAGTTTAGAAGGAAGCCAAAAAGGCAATACTGAAGTTAAAAATCTCTCTTACTTTGATGTTTGCTGAACAGCAAGGCTCTGTATTCCCAAGCTCCTAAGGAGGTCGGCAGGACGCATAACAGATACTGCAAAGCATTCTGGGGCTGCTTCTTCTCCCCACTGCACTACCTTGGGTCCTCCCCCTTCATTTCCCTATCCTGCCCTAAAGCTACTTTCACAGTGGGAAGTTACAGGCTCATGTTACAGCAGCTTGTAACTTGCAGCCCAGCTAAAATCAATGTGCTGTTCACAGGGCACATGTTCCGTTAGAGTATACTGCATGCGTCCGCTATTGTTCCTAGCCACATGGCTAATTAATATTCACTGCATGAGTCCGCTATTGTTCCTAGCCACATGGCTAATTAATATTCATTGCACAGTAGTGTTGTCCGGATCATGAACCATTAGGATCTTTGATCCTGATCTTTTTTGTGAGTCGAATCATCAGGAAGCAGGGTAAGGGAGGATATTACACCACAATTGGCTTCATACAAGACAGACAAACATGGAACCTGCCATGAGCTGTCAGGAGCATCATTCTCTTCAAATACTATATAAAAATTCTGTGAAATCCAAACGCGGACAGTGAAATGCATATGTAATGTAAGTACAGCCAATATTTAGCTACTGATATATGTGTTTTTTTCTCTGAGACCCTATACCTAACACCTCCTCTTTAAACTGTTCTAACCAGCAGGGAGAATAGTTCTGCATGATAATAAGAACTTTCTTAAATTCTAGGTAATAGTGGCAGTTTAGCATGAATTTCTAGAGCTGCACTACAGTTAAGAAAAGTGTAAATCCATTCCTAAACTGCTGCAGATTAAAAAGTGCTTAATAGCAGTTCTACAGATAGTGCAGCAGTGCAGGCTAGACATGATTTGGAGGAGCTCCTCCCTCCTGCTGAATTCCTCCTCAGAGCCTGCCAGTATCAATACAGCAGATGTACTGGTTACCTCAGCAACGGCAATTCCCCCCACACACTGCACTGTCTAAAATACCTTCCTAGCTCATCTTATTTTACAACAATTTAACCTATTGAGGATTTCAGGGCTAAACCCCCCCTAGTGACCAGGCCATTTTTAGTAAAAAAGGCCACTGCAGCTTTAAGGCCAAGCTGCAGGGCCGCACAACATAGCAGACAAGTGATTCCCCCCGCCCTTTTCTCCCCACCAACAGAGCTCTGATCGCTCCCCCCATGTTTATTTTTGTTCGTGTCTTTAAAAAAAAAAAAAAGCTGTTTCTTTAACCATTTGCTGTCCCTATGACGTGAAAATAAGTCTCTGCACTCTCCTTCCTACAAAATCTTAGATAACGCTGTTTATTTATTTCTGACCTAATAACATCACTACAGAGTTGTAAAATAATGACAGCAAACCCCTCTCCTCCTTCCAGGGAATACATTATCAAGACAAATGAACTGTTTAAATAAACAGGAGGGATAGACAAATAAAATGTGTGGGTTTCATGTACAATATAACTGTTTACATTAAAGCTATAATGTATAAAAGTGGATAAACGGTGTATTTTTCACTTTTTTCCTTATTTTCCTTTTAAAATGCGTAGAAAATAAGGTCATTGCTAATAACAAATATCAGCCACAAAAAGCCTTAGTTGTCCTGAAAAAAAAATATATATAGATCATTTAGTTGTGATAATTATTGATAAAGTTATTGCCAAAGTAATCACAGCTGAGCTGAACTGTGAAAATCACCAGGGTAGTGAAGTGGTTAAACCCCTTCCCTCCCTCCCTCCCTCCCCCCAGCTAGCCAATATGGCGATCAGCTCTCATAGGCTTCACCCTATGAGAGCCGATCGCTCTCTTGTCCCCCAGGGGGACAGCCGTGTCGCTCGGCTGTCCCCAGTGCAGCGCTGCTGCTGATCGCAGCGCTGCACCATGTAAATAGAAACAGTCTCCCGAGCGGCAATAGCTGCTCGGAGACTGAAGGCGGGGTGGAGCTCCGCCCTCAAGCAGGAGATGCGCGCGCAGCCTGCGCGCGATCTCCTGCAAAACAGAGCACCAGAACTTTACGCCAATCAGCGTTAGATGGTCCTGGGGCTGCCGCCGCGGCCACGCCCGTCGGTGTGACACAGTCGGCAAGAGGTTAAGAAGGAATTTGCACTATCTAGTGATTTCTTAAAGTGTAACTGTCGGGCATAAAAAAAAAATCAATTCTTTATTTTTAACTGGTAAACAAGTAATAAGGAGGCTAACCAGGCAATCCAAACGTTAAAATCACTATTACTTTTCTTGTTGATAAAGGATCATTCCCCAGTTTACCTGACTCTTATTTGGTACACATAAAGGAAATTGTAGGGCATGCTGGGTTGTCCTTTTTTACTTCTCTACCTCCCCTTAGACTTAACTAATGCAGCTTGATTGGATGAAGCCTCTTTCCCTCCTGTTTTCCCCTCCCAAACCTCTGCTCCTCTCTGATTGGCCAATATATCTCATGCTGAGACAATGCACTTTCTATAGTGAAGGGCGGTCAAATCGGGCATAGAGCGATCGGCTCTCATAGGGTGAAGCCTATGAGAGCTGATCGCCATATTGGCTGGCTGGGGGGAGGGAGGGAGGGAGGGAGGGAAGGGGTTTAACCACTTCACTACCCGGGTGATTTTCACAGTTCAGCTCAGCTGAGATAGTATGGCTGACAGCTCCTCTTTAAGATGCTGACAGTTCTGCACAGATTTCTAAAATCCTACCAATTTTTGTCCCAGACACTCTTGATAAATGTCCCCCTGTGACCTTATCTGTCACTCATCATCACCGTCGGCCACTCTCGAGGCTTCGGAAGAAGCATGTTAAGTGCGATATGGCTGTCAGCCTCTGTTTAGTGCCCAGGGTCCCAGCATCCACTGTACCGTCTCTGCCTACAGATGCAAGGTAGAATGAAGCATGCTTATTTGATTTTGGCTGGTAGGACTGTAGTATGCAGTGTGTATTATTCTGACATATCTTGCGTCACTTGTGATTGTCCAATTAAACCACGGTTATTGTCAGCAGTGGCGGTTAAGCTGTCTCCACAATATAAAATATATGATAGAGGCCATTTTGCTCACTTTTTACCACAAGAACGATTGTACTTTTTTTGAACAAAAGATATTTCTGTCAGAAACCCTAATGGTAATCAGCTGAACAACGGGTGAGTGTGGCAATGTGGCATCTCTGCCTGCTGACCCTCCAGTAGGCACTGCACGGTTTGTGCAGACATTGCTCTGCTGTGTTTATGGGATAGTCTGGGATCAAGTCCCCTTTTCACAACTTTCCTTACAACTATGCTGTTTGTATCCTGAGCATCAGTTTCTAGGTTCCTAACTGCTTTA
Source organism: Hyperolius riggenbachi (assembly GCF_040937935.1). NCBI lineage: Eukaryota > Metazoa > Chordata > Amphibia > Anura > Hyperoliidae > Hyperolius > Hyperolius riggenbachi. Next base: position 284,727,790 of record NC_090647.1, read on the forward strand.
CACTAAACTGTAGCAGTACAATTCATGGCTATTCTTAGCAGTGAAAGTGTGAGTCTCTATTGATGTGGTGATATCATGTTAATAATAGTCCCAGCGTCACCCTTGTGTTGGGTGAAGCCAGGATACTTTCTAATGTCCCCAGACCGCAGGCTATCTGATATCACTAAATCATTTAGCTGAACAGATCATGTTTGTGGGTTTGTTCCATCACTGGTGGCTGGATGGTGTAATGGTTAAGGGCTCTGCCTCTGACGCAGGAGACCTGGGTTCGAATCTCGGCTCTACCTGTTCAGTAAGCCAGCACCTATTCAGTAGGAGACCTTGGGCAAGTCTCCCTAACACTGCTACTGCCAATAGAGCGCGTCCTAGTGGCTGCAGCTCTGGCGCTTTGAGTCCGCCAGGAGAAAAGCGCAATATAAATGTTACTTGTCTTGTCTTGTCTTGTCTTGTCATATGTTAGGAGGGTGAGACAGGCTGTATTCTGTTTACATGTATAGTAAATATGCAGAAGCAGATGTGTATGCAACTAACAGTACTGTATATTTATGAAATAAATGGCCAGCATGCTAATATTTCATTTATGTTATGTTTTTTTTTTCTCCCAATAGTTAAATAGCAAGACAATAAAGGCTATAACTAGTGATCACTGTTTGTCCACATGACTTTCCTGGAACATTGTCATTGTATCTTCATTGTAATGCCGTCAAATGATCCTTTGTTAAGTGCTGATCAGTTATTCAGCTTTTATGATAGGCAATGGAGCCATGCCTCAGAGGATGACAACAGACTATTCTATTATCAGTATAGAACAGCAGGAGGGTACAGGGAGGTCTCTTCTAATGTGTTCCCTTAAGCTGGCCATACACTAGGTCGATTACCCGCTGATCGACAGCAGATTCGATCACTGGGATCGAATCTGCTGTCACATCGTTCACGCTCAACGCTAAATTTCGATCTATTTCGTCCCGAAATAGATCGATCCCGTCGATCGCTCCATGCAGGAAATTACCGTCGATCACCCGCGGGTAGGAAGCGCATCGCTAGCGGCGTACGATCAACGCAGGTATACATTACCTGAAGCTGGCTCCCGGCATCTTCTCCACATCACCTCCCGGCTTCCGGCTGGCATCTTCTCCGCATCACCTTCTGCATCACGACATCCGGCGGCATCCGTGTATAACTTCCTGTGTCACTGCAGTGACAGCAGAAGTACAAATAGAGGGCGCGCTATTTGAACTTCTGCTGTCACTGGAGTGACGGAAAGTTATACGCGGATGTCGTGATGCAGAAGGTGATGTGGAGAAGATGCCCGGGACCAGGCTTCAGATAATGTATGCGGGGGGGACAGGTGACAGTGGCAGCTCAGCAGATGGTGAATCGGTTACAGGCTGAAATCGATTCACAATCTGTTTGCAGTAAAGGCAGCCATACGATCCCTCTCTGATCAGATTCGATCAGAGAGGGCTCTATCTGTTGGTCGAATCTGATGGCAAATCGACCAGTGAATGGCTACCTTTATTCTTCCTGTTCACTACCAAATTAGCAATACATCAGACCTTGTTTCCATTCACCATCCTAATGGAACAATAGCAATCATATTCCCAACTAGTTCAGACAACTGTTGCCAGATTACAGTTCTCAGGCCTGATCTCTGCATACACATGCATGATTTAGGGCTTCTTTGCACTATAGCATTGTAGATGTGCTGTGCATGCCTATGTGTTGCATTTTTAATGGCTTTATGTTTTTGTTGCATGTGCATTTTTTCTTGAGTTTCCATGCATTTAAAGTGGACCTGAACTCTTGCACAGAAGGAAAACAGAAATGCACCCTGTATGTATTTCGAGAGTTTAGCCTGTCCAATTCCCCCTCATCTGTGACCTTTCACCAAGATCCACTTACCATAGATTATCTAGATCTAACACTGTTTATAGACTCCAATACCATTAAAACAAAGACTTTTTTCAAAGCAGTAGATGCCAATAATTATATACATTTTGACAGTTTCCACCACCGTCCCTGGACTATCAACACCCCATATAGCCAGTTTAAAAGAATACACAAAAATTGCACAGACCCCACAGACTACCAGACACAATCCGAAATCCTAACCAAAAATTTTTTAGCCCGAAAATACCCGAAAAAATTGATTAAAGATGCTAAATTCCGTGCCAAAAAACCCCGTAATTCACTATCGGACACCATCGATCCAGCCAAATCCAATATACCCAGATTCATTACACGCTACAACGCCCAACACTCACAGATTAGATCGTTTCTCAGGAACAGATGGGAAATTCTATTACAAGACCCGTACCTCCGACCAACCATCCCACCAACCCCGGCCATTACCTTCAGACGAGCACCCAATTTGCGTAACCTTTTAGCACCGAGCCGACTAAAATTACCCACAGAAATTGGACACTCCCAACCACACTCCTCACCCGGCTGCGCTCCTTGCAGAAATGCCCGATGTTTGGCATGTCCGTTTATTCAAACCACCAATACTTTTTCTTCCAATACCACTCAGACATTATACCCAATTAAAAACCATCTCACATGCACCACCAGATACGTCATTTATGTCATATCGTGTCCCTGCCATCTCCAATACGTGGGACGCACTACCCAACCAGCACGTAGTAGAATTGGTCAGCACAAGAGGAATATACTAAAAAACTTTCCACTCCACAGTGTCTCCAGACACTTTAGCACTCACCACAACAGTGATCCCACCAAATTTCACATCACACTCATAGAAACCATTAACCAACACCAACCGGATGCTTTTGGCAAATTAAGATGAGATGTTTTGGATTCAAATGTTGAGAACTCTGGTACCTGAGGGTCTCAATGAACAACTAGAAAAAATCCACTAAATCCGTAACTACTACAATAATTATTCTTTTATTCAGTCGCCTCTTTTATTAGCCTTGGTTTTTTAATTATGTCTGTAACCAATTTTAGAATCATTTTTTTATATATGTTATGGACCTTTGGATATATTTTTTATATTTTTTATATATATTATGGACCTTTGAATATGTTAATATAAATTCGGGTATATCTGTATACTTGTATGTATACATATGTGCCTAATTACCCCCAAAAAATGTTCCTTGCGTGAAAATTATCCCCTACATAGAGCTATGGTCTTATATTTGTAGTTTGTATACTACTATCAATTATTTCTTTACAAAATTGTTGTTTTATCTGTTTTATCCGTTTCTAGGTCCTCCAAACTTTTCGTGACTTTTAACCATGAAAACATAATACAGATAGGAATTCTTTGAAAAACTATATAACCTGATGGTTCAAAGATGTTTAGACAATTTGTAAAATACCAGTAATAATGATTTTACCCACTAGGTGGCGTTAAAATCTTGCATAATACACCTCTAGAATAGAGAACTACCTAAGTGACGAAAATAACAAAATTTGATAACATTAATAAGCCTTACTTCATATTACAAATGGAATTAACTAGACCAAGTAGGTGGTATGATTTAAATCAACTCCTAGGATCAAAAGAATCCTTCCCCTATACGCTGGGAGCGATATCGCTCCTTTGCCAGACTTGCCCTCAAACGTAATGGGCGCATGACACTCAGCGCATGCGCACTAAGAGTCGCATGACGCCAGCGGACGCTACCCTACCTCCAGCGCCCATAACAATACGTACATACGAATCCCCCGCCCATACAAATACGTCACCAAGGCGACTAAATACTTCTAGTCGCTTCCTCACTACGCAACATAACGCTGGCCCGCTCCGCTTCCTGATTGGCCAGGAAAGGAGTGAAACTGACCATATTAACAACAATATGGGAACCCTCTGGCAACTAGGCGCCAAGCGTGTCCCGGACCAATTGCTGGTAAGTGGTTTACGTTTCAAAAGATTACTATCTACTTATGGACAACGTTAATTCTATACCCTAAACCCCCACGCTGCTAGAGCCTCCTCCTCCCTTGATACATTGCTATTATCCTCCTTTGATACATTGCTATTATTCTCACTGCCGCATTCCTCACACCCAGCCCCCATTCACTATTTGCTAAACCACTTTAAAGAGCATAATGCATATATCAATCACCCCACTAATCGGGAAGTAAAAATCCCCATTATATGACACTAAACCTAATAAACCACCACCACTAGAGCTCTTATATGATCATTCACTGACATATGGCTGCTATAAGGTACACACGTCTGCACGTTTTTATGTATATATAAGTGTAAAAACGGATGTGTATGTGACTACATGTATTTGTACTTGTATTTATATATGAGCATTTGGTTTTTGACACGCAAAAATTGTGCCTTTGTTCATAGATGTATGCTCCGATTGTGTATTGCCTGAAGAAGCGGGTGCAAAGCCTGTGAAACGCGTTGCGAACTCCCCCTGGAGTATACCCAATAAATACTTTTGTTGAATTAATACAGCCTTTTGGGTCTGCTTGCAGGAGGTGGGTCCACCACTGCCTCCAAAGCTTTTTAAAAAACTTTTAATATTTTGATTTTATACTTTTGGCGCCTCTGGTCTATACTTGTGTGATCATATATATCCACCCTTGGTGGAGCTGGATACCCCTTTTTTTCTGCTGTCTACAGAGAGCGACTTTTTAATCCTGAGTGAGGACAGGAGAATCTCCTCACCTGCCTATACAGTGGTTGCCTGGAGGTAACCCTGGTTTGTGAGTATAATATCATACTCTTTTCATAATCCACGTGTTTTAACATATTACACTATTGGGCTCTCGGTTTTTCTCTTTTACATACATCTGTGACTAAGCACAAGTTGTAATGTGATCCCTCAGCTGTGTCAGCTGCCCACCATGACAGAGAGCTAACTGGCAAACACAGGATGTTAACAATATGTCTGCTTCCATGAAAGCAGGAAGTGGACACACTGCAGATTTATTGCAGGATTTGTATCAGTTGTAACAAAGAAATGTTTTTCTTTAAGAGCTGGAACCCACAAGGGCGATTTTTGAAGCGTTTAGGGAGCGTTTGAAAACGCTAGCGTTTTGTAAAAATGCTCAGCTAATGTAAATGGATGGGGCAACTTCCACTGGAGCGATTGCGATTCGAAAAATCATAAACGCAGGACATGCAACATTTTGGGAGCGTTAGCGCTTCAATGTTAAGTATGTAATCGCTGGCGTAATCCCTCATCAAAACCTGCATGGAGCGATTTTGCTAGCATTTTAAACTTACCACACACTGTAACATAATTAAAATTAATTGAAAGGACCAGAGCATGCAGAGCATGCCCATGTCTGCCCGACCACCAGGTGCCGATATCTTCTCACCCCAAACAGCTGACACGGAGAGAGAGCGGAGTGCATCTACACACTTCCAGCGCCGCCACCGCAGAGCTCCCGCTCTCTCTCCGTGTCAGCTGTTTGGGGTGAGAAGATATCGGCACCTGGTCCTGGGGGGTTGGACAGACATCGGCTCTTGGGGAGGGGGGGGGGGGGAGCGGACAGACATCGGCACCTGGTCCTGGGGGGGAGAGGGGGTCGGGCAGACATCGGCACCTGGTCCTGAGGGGGAGAGGGGGGTCGGGCAGACATGGGCATGCTCTGCAGTATCTGTTATGCGGCTTTGCGTCCTCCTTAGGAGCTTGGGGAAAAGGCTACACAGTAAAAAAATTAGATTGCTTTTTAACTTCTGCATTGCCTTTTTGGCTCCCTTACAAAGTAATTAAAACATTGCAATAGAGATTTAAATTTGATTTTTGGGGCTAACAGTTACTCTTTAAAACGCTAATCGCTACACAACCGCTGGCAAATTGATACACTTTTTAAAAGCGCTCCCTAAACCGCTCATGAAATCGCTTACAAACTGCTCATACAAAACGCTAGCGATTGCGATTAGCGATAGCGTTTTGTAGTGGGTTCCAGGCCTCAAGGTTATTAGGTTGTTGCTAGTTGTTGAAGTTCTGAGCAGGTGTGCTTTAAATGCACCCACCCAGAGACACTCTACACCCACACTGCAATCAATGGACACTACACTCACCCACAGTGCACCTATCGCCAGCTAGAACAACCACCAACACTGCACCCATCCACACACAGTGCATCTACTGTATCCTTAGTGCAATCATCCACACTGCACCCATCCACATCCTTGTAGAGCAGCTCTGAGCTCAGTCACTAGGGAAGCCTGCCACCCCGCTGGTCAGCTGTGTCTGCAGCTGTGAGGCAGCTTAAGAAGAGCCATGGTTCAGAGCAGAAGTGTGGGCAGCGGCAACTCCTTAAGATCGGGTTTTTAAGGTGGAACTCTACAGTGAGGCAAGTCACTTGGGCACAAATGTGCACCCCATGGTCTTTTGCCCATAGCTGAAGCATTCTATGCCTTTCCCTTGGCCCAGGCCTGCTAATTGTTCTTTTTTTTCTGCATTGATTGAGAGTATTTTGTATCAGTTGTTGTGGAGTTGAGGTGTATGATGTTTAAATATAAGGTGACCCTACTTTTCATTTGTTTCCAGGATAAAAGAGATGGAAGACAAGAGGAAGAAAAGGAGTCCTAAGGTGTGTGTAACACAGACCCTTCCACCTGCTCCAGCACGAAAGCCTGTAGCTCCTCCTCCTTGTAAGAGTGCCACATTCAGCCTGGGACTCCCACACCCTCCATCCCCAAAGCAAAGGAGTAAAGTCAAGAGGTAATTCCTCATAAGCATTATCTATTTACTGTCCTTTGTTATATGGACCACTATCGCAAAAAAACTGTACAATGTAAAATACATGAGTACACATACTGTACATGTAAGATGTACATGCACTGTAAATTACTTCTTTTCTTTTGTTACTGTTAGTAGGTAGTAATTATATGACAGCTCTGACGGGTTTTGGATTATTCCATCTCCTTGTGGGGGATTCTCAGTATTTCCTGTATTCTTCACAAAAGCACTACCTGGACAAATCTGTATGAAGATGCCAGCCAGCTTCCCTACTTGCTTGCGCACATAATTGTATTACTTGGACTGAGCAACTGCCATCCAGTAAGTGCTTTAGAAAGTAAAGAAAACCCTGAGGGCCCTTTCACACTGGTACTGTTGCGGAAGGGTCATTCTACCACACCTCACTGCTATGCTAATGAAAGCCTATGGGTGCTTTCATACAGCATGCGGTGTACCCGGAAGTCGCTGATCTACCGCGAGCCCAAACTGACGTTACCGCGCAACCGCTGCGGCAACGTGCAGAGGACAGAAAGTCATGTAAGTCTATGGCAATGCAGGAATTTTAAAAAGGATGGTGTCAGCGGCGCGCATACGTGGAAGCATATTTTTTACAATAAGTTTCCATGCACTTCCGTATTTGCCAAACAGGAAGTGACCGCAAGCGAGCGTCACTTACTTTTTGGATCTGAGCCAGATGAGGATTACCGTGTACTAACACAGTTATCCCCGAAGGCTTGGTTTTGGCGGTGCGGCTCCCTGGGCCGCTACACAACGCTGCCGACAATGCACAGTCTGATGCTGGCCTGAGAATCCCCCATAAGGAGATGGCCAGGGCCGGAGCTACCATAGGAAAAAATAGGCAGTTGCCCCAGGGCCCCAGAGCCTGTAGGGGCCCCCAAGTTGTCCCTCCCCCATCTGAACTGTTGCTCCCCAGGGACACTGCAGAGTCTGTTAAGTTGGGGGATGATTGGGGAAGGTCAGCAGCCAGGTCAGGGGCCCAGGAATTAAATTTGGCTGCAACAAAGGGCCTCTGATGACGCTTTTTGGTCAGGGTAGTGTCTGTTGGGGGGCCCCCAGGCAAATCTTGCCATAGGGCCCCATTGTTACTTGAACCGGCCCTGGAGATGGCTAGATCAAAACCAGTCATGTTTGTCAGGTATTTACAATCTAATGTAAGTGACCGTGACATAGGAAAAAAAAACAATTTATAGTGCATTTTATTCTGAGACAGATCTTATATGTACTTGAAAGGTGGGATCCCAATGATCTTCACAGAGCACCAGGAACTGGAAAAACAAAAGAAAAGACCAGGAGCCAATAGTGGGTATAGATGACACTAACTAACAGGGCCGGATTTGTACTTTTTACCGTCCAAGGCCAACTATACCGTCTGTATGGTTGTTATCTCTGTGTGTCCCAATGAGAATTCTCCTTACTAGTCTCCATCATTGGATGCCACAGACAATAACTATTTTAGTAATATGCGTATAGATAAGTTATGTTTTCCTTAAGAACTTTTATGTTATGTTTGCCATCTCTTTAATGATGGACCCATTGTGTCTCCATGTGAGTTAGGCTGATGTGTACCTGCAGGACAGAGCTTACAGGTCTTGCAGGGATGACAAAAGTACAGGACAGATAGTTCAGAGGTTAAAGGGAAGGTTCAGGGAGGGTGGGTAAAAAATAAAAATAAATTTCCACTTACCTGGGGCTTCCTCCAGCCCGTGGCAGGCAGGAGGTGCCCTCGCCGCCGCTCCGCAGGCTCCCGGTGGCCGACCCGACCTGGCCAGGCCGGCTGCCAGGTCGGGCTCTTCTGCGCTCCAAGGCCCGGAACTTCTGCGTCCCACGCCGGCGCTCTGACGTCATCGGACGTCCTCCGGGCTCTACTGCGCAGGCGCAGAATTACTGCGCATGCGCAGTAGAGCCCGGAGGACGTCCGATGACCGGAGACCACCGCCACGGGCTGGAGGAAGCCCCAGGTAAGTGGAAATTGATTTTTATTTTTTACCCACCCTCCCTGAACCTTTCCTTTAAAGCTGTCCTTGTAGATAGTGATGGCTCCATAGAACAGCTTTACTGCCCCTCACTGAGCCGCCCCTAAATTTCTGGTGCCCTAGGCCATGGCCTAGGTGGCCTTGCCAGAAATCCGGCCCTGCTAACTAATAATAGTGTAAATAGTAGTGACAAGTTGAGTTGCAAGGGATGCAACCACCAATTAAAGTCTGTGGAGGAAAACCAGCCGCTGCTCTGGTATGGGTCCCTGGATGCTTGGGGCTTGAGTGGGACTCCTGATTATAAGTTTTATAGTAAAACAAAAATTATACTAATAACCTATGAACAGAGGTAGAAAAGTAATGGACTACTGGTTGGAGGCACATAAAATTGCATAACCTAGTCTAAAACAGTCTGATAGGAAAAGTAATATTGGCTTGCCTCTCTCTGAAGGTATATACACTGGACATATATGATGGAGTATATCATATTCATTGCACAAAAAAACACAAGGGCAACGTGTTTTTCGCGGTTGTCCTTCTTCTTCAGGTGTATTGATGGTAAAGTGTAAACAGCAGGGCTCCAGCACCTCCACCCAGTAGTTCATATCTTATATTTATATGTACTGATACACATTTTACATTTTACAGTTTTTTGTGACAGTAGTTCTGCAACATACCTCCATTCCATCAAAGGAATGAAAGAGTTTGGAGCTGAGTATTAATGTCCTAAGCTTTCCAAAACTGTTATGGTACAAATGATGAAGCATTTAGATGTTTACAGGTATATGATACCAAATCAAACATCGTGTTTTGAATTTGTTTCTGTTCTTAGAGGCATTAAGGAGCGGCCTCGGCCCTCTGCACCCTGTGAAGTGGTTACGCCTGGGCCTAGTCTGCAGCACTCTTTCCTGACTGATGTCTCCCATGTCTGCGAGATGGAGGGTGGTCTCCTAAGTCTCCTTAACGATTTTCACTCAGGAAAACTTCAGGCATTTGGTAAACCTCAAAAATGCAAACCACATATTTAATGTTCTTCTTTATGCTTGAAAATGAGTTTTCTCAGAGCACCTTCAGCTGTGGCTCTGTGAAACAATATTGGCGACATACTCTTGACTATGTGTAATCAGTCTGAGGGCCTGACGCTACGCTGAACTAGATCTGGTGCAGCACAAGCAGCCCAAATGCAGACACGTAAAATGTATAGTATGTGGCGCAGTGGCCCACCTTTGAGCCAGTGGTGGTCAAAGTGTCTGACACTTTGATCAGAAGGGGATGCTGTGTTAGATTACATCTGACAATGGCACCCCTAACGGCAACATCAGTCCAACTGTCCAACACTTCAGCACCACAGGGTTTTTTGCTTAAAAACCAGAGCAATTTTCACATTTCAGCGCTCCTCCCATTCATTCACCAATAACTTTATTGCTACTCATCAGATGTAAATGATCTATATCTTGTTTTTTTGCCACAAATTATGCTTTGTGAGGGTGATATTTGCATTTAGTAATTATGTTATTATCTGTGCATAAAAATACACTATTTCTCCATTTCCATCCACTATAGTTTTCAAATAAACAATGTTACCATAGATAAAACCCACACATTGTATTTGCTAATTTGTCCTGGTTATCTCAACATTTAAATAATGTTCCTAGTACAATGTATGGCGATAATATATTAGTTGGGAATAAAGGAGTATTTTTTCTGGTTTGTGTTTTTTGTTTTCTCATTGTACTCTATCAGCAATGAAAAGCTCTTATCTTCATGATTAACAGTAATACACTCTCATGGCATACATATTTTAAAAGCTACGTCCCTAGGGTAACTATTTATGTATTCTCAATGCTGTCACTTTTGGTTTTTTTATTTGGGGGTACAGAGTATATGAAAATAACAGTTTTATTGCTTTTCATTCAGTTTTCCAGTAAAAAAAAATCACATGACTTAGCCCTCAGTTGTCAAACGCCACAAAATCTATTCTCTCACTTGTCACAGTTAAAATGATACCCTATATACATGATCAGATAGCTTATTGGGCATACAGCACACTGTTAACCACAAGTAGGCCTATCTACTCCCCTGAGCTCCAGGTGAAGTTCTGTGGGGAGTAGATAAGCGTAGCAAGGGTTTCAAAGTGGTTAAAGTGAACCTCCGGACTAAAAATCTACTCAGCAGAACTGAAAAGGCTTGGTGTTTCTTTACCAGTTTCACAGCATCAGAACTTTGTTTTTCTTACCAAAGCATCATTTTTAGCTGCATTTTTAGTTAAGCTCCACCCATCAAAGAAAAAAAGCCCGGGCTTTTTTCCCCTGATGCTGTGCAGAGCATGATGGGATTTCCTATGTTGTTATTCACGTTGCCTAGCAACTGGGAGAGGTGCTCAGGACACAAGACAGTTGGAACTGTGTCTCATGCTCCCTGTCACCTCCTTTCAACCAAAAAGATGGCTGCTATCATGAAATCAAACATTTGCCTGTTCTTTTATAACAGTGTGGGTAAGAGATTATATTACCTATCTATTTTAATTAACATAACTAATGTAACTTAATGACAGTATCTTTATTTAGGCTGGAGGTCCTCTTTAAGGATCTGGGGGAATAATCCTCTGTTGGACCAAATCAACAATAGATTGGAAATGTACTAAACAAATTATCTGCAACACTGGCAAAGTAGGAGCGTGCTGAGAGCCCACCAATAAGAGCTATAATCATAGAGAAAGAAGGCCCACATATATAGCACCACTCTAATTGATTAGATAATATAACAAATTTATTTCAAAAAATATACATGATAATCATTGACACATAGAATTGACGGTGTCCTCTCCAGGGATGCTCAAATTCGGCTTCGGGAGATATCCGGATTTTTGCTATCCGGATATCTCCCAGTAATGCTGTGCGGGCTGGGCGGGGGGGTCAAGCTTACCTCTCTGACGTCTTCTTCGGTCGTCCCTCAGCGCCTCCCACGATGCGCTCCTTGCGCGTCACGTGATTACAAACACTTCCTCCTTCAACCCGGAAGGAGGAAGTGTTTGTAATCAGGTGACCGCCGCTTGGAGCGCATCGTGGGAGGCGCTGAGGGACGACCGAAGAAGACGTCAGAGAGGTAAGCTTGACCCCCCCGCCCAGCCCGCACAGCATTACTGGGAGATATCCGGATAGCAAAAATCCGGATATCTCCCGAAGCCGAATTTGAGCATCCCTGGTCCTCTCCTCCTCTCAAAGCGGGGTGACGCCCGCGAACCTGGTGGAATGTTTGAGGGGATCCCAGTCTCTCTCCAGCTGCGTTAATACATTAATACCCTGGGCTAAGTATCTCTTCATTTATTTTCACCCCTTGTCTCTCATGCACTTTAACTATAAAGGCCCATACACACGTCGGATTTCCGTGAACGATGGGTCGTTTGAACGTCCCGTTGTTCAGTCGTTCGCCTGCTAAATCGGGCGTGTGTACAGACTGTCGTTCGCTTGATAAGAGTGAGTTTGAGCGATCCGCCCGGCGGATCGCTCAAGCTCACTCTTATCAAGCGAACGACTGTCTGTGCACACGCCCGATTTAGCGGGCGAACGACTGAACAACGGGACGTTCAAACGACCCATCGTTCACGGAAATCCGACGTGTGTATGGGCCTTTAGGCTGCTCCTATTATCAGCATTGTTATTTGCAGTCCTTGTTATCTATAATCAAATTGTTTATTTGCACTTAGCACCTTGTTCTATGGAATCATTTTATTGTATTTTCACTGTGCACTTTATATAGATACTGAACCCGGGTTCTACCACTGGTGGGCTCTTATTTGTAGCCCACCAAGTTGGCATTCAATTCTATTTGGAATTATTCCATTATTTATATGTGTATACACATATATATATACACATACAGGTTATATACTATACTGCAGCTGGTGTTTTAGAACTATGTGGTCTTTTTTAAATGTTTTTATGCATTGAAATCCCCATTGTGTCAATGATTATCATGTATATTTTTTGAAATAAATTTGTTATATTATCTAATCAATTAGAGTGGTGCTATATATGTGGGCCTTCTTTCTCTATGATTATAGAATAGATTGGAAATGGTTAAAGGGGAACTTCAGCCTAAACAAACATACTGTTATTAAGTTACATTAGTTATGTTAATTAGAATAGATAGGTAATCTAATCTCTTACCCACCCTATTTTAAAAGAACAGACAAATGTTTGTGATTCATGGGAGCTGCCATCTTTGTCATGGGGTAGCCATCTTTTTGGTTGAAAGGAGGTGACAAGGAGCAGGAGACACAGTTCCAACTGTCCTGTGTCCTGATCACCCCTCCCAGCTGCACACGCTAGGCTTCAAATGTCAAATTCAAAATGTAAAAAAAAATAAAATTGCACCAAAACAGCAGAACGATGACAACAACATCAGAAATCCCATCATGCTTTGCACAGCATCAGGGGAAAAAAGCCTGGGCAGTTTTCTTCTGTGCAGCTAAAAATGAGACTTGTATTAGAGAAACAAAGTTCTGATGCTGTGAAACTGTTAAAGAAACACCAAGCCTTTTCAGTGCTGCCGAGTCGATTTTTAGTCCGGAGGTTCACTTTAAGGGCCCATACACATGCCCAACTGATGTCTCTCTTCGGGGATCAGGAGCCACGCACACGCGTGTCAGCTGTGTAGCTGACAACGCTCTGTGTAGCTATGCGGGTGGAGGATGGAGGGACGATGAGTGGAGCATGCGTGATGTCACACAACAAGCGGGAGAGCGGCATGAACAAGGGGATTGGCGTCGCTGGGGTTGGGAAGATAAATCTAGCGGATGGCTCGCGGGTTGTATGTTGAGTGCCATACACACACCTGATTACTGGCTGAGGCAGTCGTTATTGGCCGCCTCAGCCGACTTAAACGAAGCTTAACAAAGACAGCCATGGGTGCAGGAATTGACCTGTACCTGAGCTCCTAAATAGGTGTTTTACAAGTAATTTATTTGGCATCATCTTATCTATGTCTACACAGACACAAACATGGTATGCAACTGCGTGCCTGAACAGGTCTGGGCAATCATTTGTGCCTGGAGAGAGGGTTTAAATTAATATAGTAAAGTGTGGCTTATAAGAGGAAAAAAAGCATGCTTACTATACAGCTGGCGTTTACATGATGTTGATATTCTGTTTTACATGGTGCTTTATGCACAGGCTGACATACTACTACGGACCCAGTCCATGGTAACACTCCATTTTCATGTTTTCATACATACTGATCAGAATATTTAGAATAAAAGGAACATATATAATGTCAATTAGGGATAAGTACCTATTGATAAAAATACCCAGATTTCAGATTTTTTGCATGTTATTTAAAAAAAAAAAAAGAAACCCAGCTGGAGGCACAGATTTTTCCTGTGTTAGCCTGCAGTGGCAGGGCTTGTCCTGTTTCAGTGTATAAGTGTGTATCCTTGGTTAGATGATATCAAATAAATCCAAACATGCAAAGCAAGAGAGCCCCCATTGGTGAATGTGAGTGAATAGATATTGACCCAGCTCACCAGCGAATGCCTTTTCATTGTTTTATCACATCATTGATAGGTTGAGACCTTTCTTATGTAAAACGAGCAGAGCAGGAGGAGGGGGCCATTGGAAGGCATCTATCATCACATTCTGATCAATATTATTTTACGATGTATATTTAGTTACAGCCTGACTGAATGTGTAGTGGTGCAAGGTTTTAAAGGCAGGTCAACGATTTATGTAATGGAAGCGAGTGAGTGAGTGAGTGAATGAGTGTGTGTGTGTTTGTGTGTAGTGTGCACGCTATTCAGGATGCTCTTGTACTGTTTCCTAGTGTGCTGCTTAAACAGATGCCCTGTAGTTGGTGAGGTCATATTGGCTTAAAGGAGTTCTTTCGCGAAAAAAGTAGGCAGTTAAAAAATGTGACAGATGACAGGTTTTGGGCCAGTCCATCTTTTTAAGGGGGATTCTCAGGGCTTTCTTTGTTTTCAACAGCATTTCCTGAACAACAGTTGCAAAATCTAACTGACATAATAGTGTGCAAGTGATTAGAGCCCTTTCACACCAGAGGACTTTTTCAGCGTTTTAACGCCACAGCCGAAGTTGGCGTTTTCCTAGGTAAAATGAAAGTCCATAGACTTTCATTTTACCTTTCACATCTAACGCTGCGTTTTGGAGCGTTGCGTTTTGAAGCTCCCAGGAGCTTTTTTAGGGCTGACCGCGGCGTTTCTCATTACAATTGATACTAATGTATTGGCGTTAAAACGCCTTAAAAACGCCTTGAAAACGCCCAGCAGCCAAAACGCAGCGTTTTAGCCTTTCACCGCTGCCTGTAATGTGAAAGAGCCCTTAGGGAGGCCGGCTGGTATCTTGCTATTTTGGCAGTTAAACTGCTGTTCAGGAAATGCTGTTATAAACAAAGAAAGCTCTGAGAATCCCCCTTAAAAAGATGGACTGGCCCAAAACCTGTCATCTGTCACATTTTTTAACTGCCTACTTTTTTCGCGAAAGAACCCCTTTAAACTCTTGTAAATGGCAGTTATAACTCCATGGCTCCAGACTGTGGAGAACTGACCAGCATACAGGTCAAGATTTTGGTTTATTATGGTTTTCAGATTCTAGTGTGCAGTAATGGTTAACTTAGTTTGGCAATGATTAATAAGATTTAATCCACTCTGCTGGGTGTTTGTACACTGTATAAATCTACCTTCTCTGTTATATTCTACAGTGAGATTGGTGTATAGAGTGAGTTTTGGAATCCTTCAAGCTTCTCCATAACCACTATTCTCTCTCTCTCTCTCTCTCTCATTACCACTTAATGCTGTTTGTCTATTTCCATCCCTTTGTTCTCCCTCTGTCTCTGCCACTTTGCCCTCTGTCTCTCTCTGTGCTATTTGATTTTTTTATTATGTTCTCTTCTGCACTCTGTTCTGTCTTCCTCTGCCACATGACTTTTTTCTCTCTCTGCCTCTTTGCTCTCTCTTGTCCGATCTCTGTTTTTCTGCCACTTTTCTTTCCCTCATTCTGTGCACTCTATTTCCCTCTAATGCTTTCTCTCCCTTTGTGTTCTCTTTTTATCTCTCCACCATGCCTATTTCAAAAACCCACAGTGTGTCCTTTTCCTGCACCACGCATTCTCATGTATGCTGGCCACCCTGCTATCGCAATTGCTGCAGTGTGAGTAAACCCATAGGATTACTTGTACAGCAACGCTTCGCAAAAAGTGCCCGATTATGAACTCAGCCTCAAAAGACAATTGAAGTGAGAAGAATATGGAGGCTCCCATATTTGTTTATTTTTAAACAATACCAGTTGCCTGGCAGCCCTACTGATCTATTTGGTTGCAGTAGTGTCTGAATAACACCAGAAACAAGCATGCAGCTAATCTTGTCAGATCTGACAATAATGTCAGAAACACCTGATCTGATGCATGCTTGTTCAGGGTCTATGGCTATAAGTATTAGAGGATAAGGGTCAGTAGGATAGCCAGGCAACTGGTATTGCTCAAAAGGAAATATATTAAATATGGCAGCCTCCATATCACTCTTGCTTTAGTTGTCCTTAAAGTACTTGATGATGTGAAACCTTTCCAGTAGCACTGGCTTTCAGTATTCCAGGCCATATTGCTCTCGGCTCTGTGTGATCTGCCCCCTTGTAGTCTGAGCAACAGGATGATGCTGAGCCAAGCAGCCCCAACAACAGAGCCTACTGCTATGTGACCAGATTTTTAAGTGGAAGTCTCACTTTATGCACAAAGATGTAACATTTGCCCATCTGAATTGGGACAATAGTACACTGTTCTCAGAAATATGGCCAGATTTCTGTACTTTATAAATGGTGCCTATTCACTTTTGTGTTAGGAAAATAAACCTAGACCTAAAAATTAGTTAATTTGGGTGCACAGATCCCTGGTGCTGCCAAATAGCTAAAGCAGCTGGGCAGCACAAGGTGTACAACCTGCTGCAGTTCCACGCTGCCCTTGCCCATGCTCATCGGAGCACAAGCTTCCAACCGCCAGCGTCTTTTTGCCACTTTCAATCCCTGCTTAACCCCCCCCCCCTGTTTCCTCTATCTCTGCCACAGATTTCGCCACCCACTTCACCAACAAAGTTGTCTCCATCCATCAGGAAATGTTCAATCTTCAACTCCCACTCGCCCTCCTAACCAGCTCCTCCACCACCTTATCTTCCCCTCACCTCCTTCACTCCTACTACCACTGAGGAAGTCAACCACCTACTTCACCTGCTCTGCTTTCCTCACCTTGCTTAGCTTCTCATGAACTGTTAGCTCTCCTGAAATCTCTCTTCCCCCAGCAGCTCAAAAACCTCACAAACATTTAACCACTTGAGACCCACCCTTTACCCCCCCTTAAGGACCAGCGCTGTTTGTTTGGATCTGTGCTGGGTGGGCTCTGCAGCCCCCAGCACAGATCCGCGGCCACACAGAGCGATCAGATCGCCCCCCTTTTTTCCCCACTAGGGGGATGATGTGCAGGGGGGGTCTGATCGCTCCTACCTGCAGGCATGTTGCGGGGGGGCACCTCAAAGCCCCCCCCGCGGCGACATTCTCCCCCCTCCCTCTCCTACCTGCTCCCCCGGGAGATCTGGGCTGCACAGGACGCTATCCGTCCTGTGCAGCCAGTGACAGGACGTCCTCTGTCACATGGCGGCGATCCCCGGCCGCTGATTGGCCGGGGATCGCCGATCTGCCTTACGCAGCAGCGCCGTACAAATGTAAACAAAGCGGATTATTTCCGCTTGTGTTTACATTTAGCCTGCGAGCCGCCATCGGCGGCCCGCAGGCTATTCACGGAGCCCCCCGCCGTGAATTGACAGGAAGCAGCCGCTCGCACGAGCGGCTGCTTCCTGATTAATCAGTCCTGCAGCTGCCACTTTGCCGACGCACGGTATAAGCGTGCGGTCGGCAAGTGGTTAAAACCCATTCACATTTGCTTACTCTCTCCCTCCTGCTCTTACTTGCAGCCGGTGATATATCACCCAATCCTGGGCCACAGCCTGCTTCCTCAGGGGACGGCTTTTGATTTCTGATACTTATAAATACTGAATTATTGCGTGTAATGTCTTCCCACCCCGGCCATCCCTGAACCTTCCAGATGTGCATGTCACTGTTAACCACACTACCATTCGCCCTACCTCTCAAGCCCGCTGTCTGGGTGTCACCCTGGACTCCACACTCTCCATCAAACCTCACAAAGTCCTACAACTTCCACCTCCGTAACATCTGCAAGATCCGCTCTTTCCTGACCTCTGCCACCACCAAACTCCTCATCCATGCCCTCATAATTTCCTGCCTCGACTACTGTAATGCCCTTCTGTCTGGTCTCCCTATGACCTGAATTGCCCCGCTGCAGTCCATCATGAATGCGGCAGCCAGAATTATCCACTCCTCCCATCGCTCCACCATGGCGGCTCCCCTCTGTGAATCCCTCCACTGACTTCCTATCCAGTCCAGAATCAGATTTAAGATACTGTGTCTGACCTACAAATCTGTCCACAAAATCTGTCCAACCTACATTTCCGATCTTAGTCAGAGGTACACACCTAGCCGCTCACTCCGCTCCTCCAATGAACTTCGCCTGACCGCCCCCCGCATCACTCAGTCCCATGCACGCCTCCAGGACTTCTCAAGAGCTGCTCCAACACTATGGAATGCCCTACCTCCACCCATTAGGGCAGCTCCCTCCTTCAACATGTTCAAGAAGGCCCTCAAAACTCACCTTTTCATTCTGGCCTACCACCCCTCACAAGTGCTCCAAACTCATAGCAGAACTCTGGACCCCTACCTTTCGTGTCCCTACCTCTCCCTCTAGATTGTAAGCCTTTGGGCAGGTCCTCCTCCTTTTGTGTCCTACCTGATCATGCACCTCCATTACTGTGCACCCATGCTATGCATTTGAGTGAACCAAACTTGCCTAATCTCCATGCTCCCCTCCAGTGACTGACTAAGCATTGCCTTGTACTCATACTGTGCTGCGTGATCTGGTTTTTCTTGTATTCCTGTATTGTCATATTGCTGTATGTCACCCCTAAACATTGTCTGTAACCTAAACTAATGTCCAGCGCTGCGTAATATGTTGGCACTTTATAAACACAATAAATAAGTAATAAATAAAATAAATAATTTAGTGCCAACTATTGGGTAGATAGAGTAAACAGAGGGGACACTGGTGCCTGACTATTATATAGCTGAGTGTTATAGCTGACTCCCAGCTCCCACACTGTGCATTGTAGCTGATAGCCAGCACTGGGCTATATAACAGCTAACAGTTACTGTTTCTATTTGGTGTTTAGAATAAGTAAATTAAATCTTATATAGTTTTATTCTAAAAACACATTTAAAAAAATGAATAAGGTAATAAAACAAGAGCCAGTCTGCTCTCGCCTTGTACTTTTGCTGCTCCAGACCATTATTATTATTATTATTATTGATTTATATAGCATCATACAACAGAATACAAGGTATCATAGTACAGTATAAACAATACAACAATTAACAATACAAGACAGTGGTGGATTACAGGTAATGCAATGAACAAATAATTTACAGATTTTTTACATAGGGGCAGAAGATATGTACACATATTACACAGTATTGTGTGGCAAAGAGGAAAAAGAGCCCTGGCCAGTTGACCTTACACAGGTTTTTACATAAAGGTGGAAGATATGTACACACATTACACAGTTTTTAGAGGCAAAGATGAGAAAGAGCCCTGGCCAATTGACCTTACATTCTAATGGGTTAAGGGACAGGACAGTAGGTAAAAGGAAGCTGTGTATGAGATGTTAAAGTGGTGGTCAGTGGCCAAAGTTTCCTAAGAGAGAGAGTATGCCTGCCTGAAGAGGTGAGTTTTTAAGTTGTGCCTAAGGCCTGGTGCACACCAGAGGAGTTTTTCTGGGCATGTTGAGTTTTTGAAACCTCCTGCTAATGTTATCCTATGTGTCTATGCACACTGGAGTGATGAGGTTTTGTAAAAAAAAACAACCATAGCATTACATTGGGAAGAGTTTTTGAAACCTCTAGCGTTTGGGGAGCTCTTCTGGTGCGTCTCAGCCCTAAAAAGGGTAAGTGTGGATGAGTGGCAGATGTGCTAAGGGAGGGAGTTCCAGAGGAGGGGAGAGGGTCAAGAGAAATCTTACAACAGGAGTGAGAAGAGGTGATCAGAGAGAAAGGCAGGACAATATTGTTAGTAGAGCGTAGACTGCATGTATAATGATATCTGGAAATATGTTTATTTAAATAAGCAGCTAGGTTGTAAAGTGCTTTGTAGAGGAGAGTCAGGGTTTTGAATTGTAGCCTTTTGTGTAACTGGCAGTCAGTGATGGGACTGACAGAGGGGTTTAGGGCTGGAGAAGTGGGAGGAGAGGTGGTTGAGTCAGGCAGCAGTGATTATGATGGACTGTAGGGGGTTGAACATTTAGCAGTAAGGCCCCAGAGCAGAGGGCTAGTAGTCTAGTTGTGAAATTATTAGGGCATGCATAAGAAGTTTAGTAGTGTCCTGTGTGAGAAAAGGGCAGATGTGGGAGAAGTTTTCTAGGTGGAGATGACAAGAGCAGAATCGTTTGTTGATGTGTAGTTTAAATGCCTGTATGGCCTTGCCACATATCCCATTTAGTGCTGTCATGTCTCCTCATTCCTTGCCCTGAGCCTACTGTACTTCTACCATGACTCTTATTTTTAATGCATATATCCATTCTCTTTTAGGGCGGGTGTGCACATTTGACCAGCTAGAGAGGGTGAGGGAGATGCAAGAACAGCTAGCTCGCCTTCATTTCAGCCTAGATGTGTGTGCAGAAGAACTAAGAGAAGAGACACACGCGGAAAGAAACTTGGAGCAGCTACTAAATAACGTGAGATATCCAATATCTTTACAGGATTAAGGGAAAAGTTTAATTTTTGCCTTTGTCAGACAGGCATGCATCCAAAACCCCATTTACTGCTAGTGAACAATAAACCCAGGAGTCCGAGTTCGGGATTTTAAAGGGGAACTGAAGAGAGAGGTATATGGAGCCTGCCATGTTTATTTCCTTTTAATCAATAACAGTTGCCTGGCAGCCCTGCTGATCCTCTGCCTCTAATACTATTAGCCATAGCCCCTGAACAAGCATGCAGCAGATCAGGTGTTTCAGACTTTAAAGTCAGATCTGACAAGACTAGCTGCATGCTGGTTTCTGGTGTTATTCAGATACTACTGCAGAGAAATAGACCAGCAGGGCTGCCAGGCAACTGGTATTGATTAAAAGGAAATAAATATGGCAGTCTCCGTATACCTCTTACTTCAGTTCCCCTTTAACAGCACACTAGAGAAAAGGTGACTTTAATATTGCAGGTTGATGGTTTGTGCTGTCTGCCGACTCCCGACTACAGAATGAATTCCAGTGGTTGAACGTTGCAAAGGATTCACATAATCACTCTGCAGGTTTCAGATGACACTTCACAGCTTTATAAAAAAAATATATTTTTTTAAAATGGGACTTAAATTAGACCTACTTATATATGAACCCTTTAATGTCCAGACAGGCCTGTGACCCCAATTCTACTAAATAGGAATGTGCTTTCATCAGTACTCAGGTTTGTAGAAACATGTAAAAAAAAAAGGAGAGAGACCACACATTATTTTTTAAAGTGGATCCGAGATGAACTTTTACTCCTTGCATAATTGTGTTCCTTACATATAGTTTATAGGGCATTCCTCAAGCCAAATACTTGTTTTGTTTTAATACCCTAATTTCCTATAAACTAAACAAACCACACCCACAGCTTCTCCAGAGTGCCTTGGCGCTTGCAAGGGATTGTGGGATTTCAGTCTGGGCAGGTGAAAAAGGTGTTACTAGCTATAGATTTCAGAGGCAGAGTTTTCACAATCTGAGAGCTGCAGTGCAGATAGAGATCAGTTGCCTGTGTAATGGAGGAGATAAGAGTGGAGTTTTCACAGAATATGCAGATTAGCATGCCTAGATACAGATAAGCTTGCTTGTGTGTGTAATTGTGTAATAGTGACAAGCAGAAAACATGTCTGCTCCCATTGTATCACAGGGAAAAATATTAATATACTGTTGAGGCTGTTTGCAGCTAGATTTGCTGTGTAAACTATCTAAACTTTAGATAAGATATATAGACAAGTCACTTGTTATATTTAGTTTTTCATCTCGGATCCGCTTTAACATTATCTAGCTGACATTGCTGCATCACTTTACAGAGCTGTAATCATATCGCTAACTTCCCATACAGGAGCTCACCATAGTCATAGTCGCATGTCCTTATTGAAGAGAAGACTAAGGCCAATTTGAGGGGGTGGAGAGGGTGTTATTTGTATGTTTTTGGGATGTGGGAGTACCGAGGGGAAATTCATGCAAACAAGTGTGAACATACAAACTCTGTGCAAATAGTGTCCTGGCCCAGATTTTAACTGGCGATACTAGTGCTCCAAGGTAACAGCGGTATCCACTATGCCACTGTGTTACACCACATGGTGAGTTTTAGTCACCTGCACACCTGATTGCTTCTGTGCATTTTTCAGCATTGCGTATCATTGAACTGTTGCTGAAAAATGCACAGAAGTGCACAAGCATGCTCAGGCCTTTAGTGAGCAGTGTTTTAACAGACAGAATACTCATAAGGGTGCTGATGTAAGCAACCACTACCCTTTAAATAACCACTATCACGAACAAATTGTAGAATTTGAAATACATGTATGTACATCTCTCTCAGAGTAAAATGCACTATAATTTACTTTTTTCCTTTGTTGCTGTCTTTTACAGTAGGCAGTAAAAATGTCAGATCTGACATGTTTTGGACTTGTCCATCTCCTCATGGGAGATTCTTTGTATTTCCTTTATTATTTACAAAAGCACTTCCTATGAAGGATCTATACAAAGATGCAAACCAGCCTCCCTAATCACTTGCACACTATCCTTGCTGTTGGACTGAGCAACTCCCATAAAGTAAGTGCTTTTGAAAATACCCTGAGAATTAGGGATGATCACAGATATGCAAAATATTCCAAGTTGATACAAATGTATGCAAATTCTTATGCAAATACAGTATTTGCAGCTTGCAAATGGACCAATCAATTTAAACCTGGGTTTAAATTGACTGGTCCATTTTCAAACTGCATACATATGTATAATTTCAAAACAATTTGCATCTAATTGATCATCCCTGAGAACCCCCATGAGGAGATGGGCTAGTCCAAATCCTGTCAGATATGTCATATTTTTACAGCCTACTGTAAGTGACAGCAACATAGGAAGAAAGTAATTTCTAGTCCTTTTTACTTTGGGACAAATGAACATCCTATACATGTGCATACCGCCATATTTTAAATGTTACAATTTGTTTGTGATAGTGATCCTTTAACTGTGCCCCTATTGTAAATGGTCTTAATATTCTCAATCACTGGCTTAAAAAAATAGAGGTGCCCCTTTAAACAAAGAGGGAGCTTCTAGGCCATTAGATAAGATGTGGCTGAATACTGGCATGCAGAGACTCTCTGCATATTACCACAAGGGAGGAAATTAGAATATCAGAGTGGCTGCTTTTTCAAGCAAATCTTAATTCTGGTGTATAGAAAACGGAAAATTGTATACTTACCTTCCGGTAATTTTCCTTTCCTGATGCATCCATGGCAGCACCTATGGGTAGTGGCCCCGCCCCTAGCCCCCTATAGGACAGGTATCTAGTATAAATTAAGTGTAGCCTGACTCCACCCTGTCTATCAATTTCGGACTTGCCGAGACCCGGGTGGGTCCTATGTTGCTGCCATGGATGCATCAGGAAAGGAAAATTACCGGAAGGTAAGTATACAATTTTCCGTTTTCCTAATGCATGCATGGCAGCACCTATGGGATCTAACTAGTCACAGTATTAAGAACAGATTTGGGCGGGAGACAGTCTGCAAGTGCACCAAAGAAAAAATGTATTACATCACAATACCGTTAGACCTTTAAATAGACAATACTGTCCTTCCAAAGTTCACAGTTGAATTCACTGCGGGGTCAACCCTGCAGTGTTGCATGAAAGTGTTTATTGTTTTCCAGTTTGCTGCCTGGCATATTTGATCTGCTGGAATTCCGGCATATGCTGCCCAGGACGTTGCTACTGATCTAGTAGAGTGTGCTCTCAGATTAGTGGGAGGTTCAAGATCGGAGAGCCTGTAAGCAGTTTGGATAGCTTTCACTATCCATGATGAAATTGTTCTAGAGGTAGCTGGTTCCCCTTTCCTATACCATGTCGGAATGATGAAGAATCTTTCTGTCTTCCTAATTTCTGCCGTTAGTTCTAAGTACCTTTTGAGCATTCGGCCAACATCTAGTGTGTCCGGTAAGTGAGTATCTTCTTCCTGAAAAGTGGGGAGAGTCCAATCTTTGTTGAAGTGGTATGTTGTCGCCACTTTAGGTACAAAATGTGGCATGGGTCTGATGACTACCCTATCCGGGAAAAAACTTAGGTAAGGTTCTTTTATGCCCATTGCCTGGAGTTCAGAAACTCTTCTGGCGGAGGATACGGCTGTCAGGAAAACAGTTTTAATGGTTGCGTTCCAGAGACTGCAATCCTCCAGGGGTTCAAAAGGAGTTTTCCTTAGTGCTTCTAGGACTACCGGTAAGTCCCATTTTGGGAACAGCGTCTTATTCGGAGGCTTGATTTTAATCACGCCCCTAAGGAGCTGTATGACTAGCGGGTTAAGTGCCCATCTGACATTAGTCAGAGCAGAGAGGGCTGTGACCTGGACCTTTAGTGCTGAGTAACTTAAGTCCTTCTCCAAACCTGTTTGCAGAAATGCTAGGATGTTACAAGCTTCTGGTTTCGAAGAGTTGAACCCCTCTTCAGTTGCATATTGAATGAATCTTTGCCATATACGATGATATGTCTTGTTTGTGGTTGGTTTACGGGCTCTCAGGATTGTATTAATGACATCATCTGAACAGCCGACCTGTTTCAGCCTCTCCCCCTCAAGAGCCAAGCCATCAAATGTAGTCTCTGAATGTCTGGGTGGCATACTGGGCCCTGTGATAGAAGTTGCGGGGTGACCGGAAGCTTCCACGGAGTGGCTATCTTCAGTTCCCAAAGTAGTGGAAACCATGGACGGTGGCTCCAGAATGATAGTATGGCTATGACCGTTGTGTTCTCCTGTGCCAACCTTCTCAGTACCCTGTTTATCATTGGTGTCGGCGGGAACATGTATCCCAGTTTGCATTTCCAGTCCGCAGTGAGAACATCTACTGCTTCTGCTTGGGGACAGTAAGCTCTGGAGATGAAACGGGCACACTTTGTGTTGTCCTTTGTTGCCATTAAATCCAGGTCTGGGGATCCCCATTTCTTGCAGACCTTCTGGAATATGTCCGGGTGTAACGACCACTCCTTGTTGTCTACTTGATGTCTGCTGAGATAGTCCGCTCTCACATTCGACTTGCCCGGAATGTAGACTGCTCTCAAGCTGAGTAGATGAGTTTCTGCGAAGTGCATAATTGGTGCAGTCTGCTGGAGTAACCGTAAGCACCTTGTTCCTCCCTGCTTGTTGATGTATGTTACTGCTGTTGTGTTGTCGCTCCTGACAAGGACTGGCTTGTTGACTATCCGGTTCTGAAAATGTTCCAGGGCATGTAGGATTGCCTTTAGTTCCAGTATATTCGCTGGTTCTGTAGTCGCCGTCCGTGACCATAGTCCCTGAGCAAACTGGCCCTCTAAGTGGGCTCCCCAGCCCTTTGTACTTGCATCGGTTGTGATCAGAATCTCCCTCTGTGGTTGGATCTGCTGATGTCTGTTCAGGTTGTTGGGGTTCAACCACCAACATAAACTGTTCCTCATCGTAATATCCAAGTATATCCATTGATACATACTCTTCTTCTTCCCCCATTGTGTCAGGAACCCCCACTGGAATACTCTGGTATGCCATTGAGCCCATTTGATCATGGGGATGGTCGATGTTAGTGTTCCCAACAGGCTCAGACACTGTCGGGCTTGAAGTCTGGGTGCATCTATCGTGAGCCGTATCTTTTCTAAGATGTTGTTCTTCTTTTCCTCCGGTAGTTGGACCGCATTCTGATTGGTTAGAAACCGTGCTCCCAGGAATATCATATCTTGTGTGGGAGCTAGTTGACTTTTTCTCCAGCTTATTAACCATCCGAAGCGTTGTAGTTCATTGAGGAGTAGTTCCCTCTGTTCTAGGATCTTCTCTTGACTCTGTGCTAGCAGTATGATGTCGTCGAGGTAGTGGTATATCCTCAACCCCCTCAGTCTCAGGAGAGCTACTGTCTGAACTAGTACTTTGGTGAAGGTTCTGGGTGCTGTATTTATTCCAAAAGGAAGGCACGTAAATTGGAGGTGTAGGTCCCCTATGGCGAAACGTAAATACTGCTGGTAGTCCTTGTGGATTGGAATGTGTAAGTAGGCGTCCTCCAAATCCACTGATAGCATCCAATCTGCCACTTTGGTTGCCAATATAATGGACTGGAGGAATTCCATCTTGAATCGGGGCAGTACTATTAGACTGTTGAGGGCTCTGAGGTCTAGCACGGGTCTTAGGTCTCCCGTCTTCTTCGTTACAAAGAATAACGGAGAGTAGACTCCGTTTCCCTTTTCCAGGGCTGGAACAGGGCAAATTGCTCTCGTGGTTAACAAGTCTTAAATATACTCTTCTAGAATCTTTCTTCTGTGTGTAGAGCCTGGGATTCTTGTCGGTGCGAAGTGGGAAACAGGTGGTTCTTGTCTGAATGACCATTTGTGACCGTAACGAATTGTCTTTATCACCCAGTGATTCCGACAGTCCTCCGCCCAGATGTGTCCGAAGGATTGCAACCTTCCGCCCACAGGACACACCTGAGCGGGCGTCCCATCAAAACCCCTTAGGTGCATTGTTAGTAGTGTTGGAAGCCTTCTGTTTGTTGAGTCTGGCTAATGTTGCCTGGCCTCCCTGCCATGTCTTCTTATAGTCCCTCCCTGGACGGTAAGACCTGGCATTCCTAAAGCGTGTCTGTTGATTTCGGCTTTGCTGAGGTGGGTGAGGTCTCTTTGGTTTGCGATCATGCGGTATAAGGCCGGACTTCCCACCTGTCACTCTGGTGATAGCCTTGTCCATAAGTTCTCCAAAAAGATTTTTTCCATCGAAAGGAATCTTGCACCAGTTTTGCTTGGAATTCATGTCGGCTGACCACGCTCTTAGCCATAGAGCCCTCCTGGTGGTAATTGAATAGAACATTGCCCTGGATATAGAGCGTATGATGTCCACAGCGGCCTCTCCAATGAAGTCTGCCGATAGTTTGAACTCTTGTAACGAGTTGATCAAGGCCTCCCTATCTGTTCCATCGGCTATTGCTACCTCTAAGTTATCCGTCCAGGCTCGTAAGGCCTTTGCGACTGACGTTAGAGTAACTGCTGGCTTCATTGCTCCGCCTGACACGGTGTATGATTTCTTCAGATCCATGTCCATCTTTCTATCGATGGGATCTCGAAAGGATATGGCATCCTCCAATGGCAGAGTTATGTGTTTTGCTAATCTTATGACCGATGCGTCCACCACCGGGGCGTTATCTAAAGTAACTGATTTTTTTGCTGGTAAAGGGTATAATTTTGATAGCCTGTTATTCAGAGGTATTTTCTTGTCCGCCTTTTCCCATTCCTCTTGGATGACCTCCTGTATCTCTTCCATGAACGGGAATGTAGTGCAGGTCTTCCTAAGGTGTTTATAATATGTTCTTTTTTGTTTTCTTTCTTTCGTTGATTCGTCCTCAGACTCCTCCTCCCATTCAATGGCCTGTCTGACCGCGTTCACGTACGGTTCTACCATAGCGAAATTGAATCCTAGTTCCGTTTCCTCCATTTGGGAGTCCGAGTCCTGGCGTGAAGTGGACGGTATAGGTTCTGTAGCCGGAGCTGATTGTGGTAGTGTTGCGATGTACTCTGCCATCGATTCCTGTACCGCCTGTCTGATTAGGTGTGACACCTCGACGGGTTGTTGTTCCTCATGTGGCATTTGGTTGAAGCATCTGCTACATACTAATTTTCCTGGCAATGTGACTTCCCCACAAGCCCAACAATTCTTTGGGGGTCGATTGTGATGATGTTTTCTCGACGAGTCACTTTTGGAGCCTTTTTTTCTCTTAGTGGAAGCTGACCGTTGCGAGGAGTGTGAAGGTTGCTCCGATGAGACTGTAGCCAGGCTGTCAGGAGACATGAAGGAACATGTCATTTAGTCTTCGCTCTCTTTTGCTAAGGGGAAGAAAGAAAACTCACCTAAGGCACCCTTACCTGATATCCTGTTGCTGGTCTGTGACGGGCAAATTGGGATCCATATCCGCCTGGGACATGCTGGGATAAAAAGAACACCAGCATTAAGTATGGCTGCGGCCATGAGGGCAAATATAAAGGTGAGGTGCTGAGGCTGCCAGACCTACCTTTTAGGGAAAATCACACTGGGCTACGGTGATTGCAAGAGGCAGGAAGCGGCCACCGCAGAGTCCACGCTGAATTTCGGCGAAAGACGCCGCTCCCCGCCATCTTGCTTGCTTAAATAGGCCTATCAGGCCCTTCCACTAAGCCTCCCCGCCCCCCAGTGCCAATACCGAGTCGTGGAGCGCATAGCCGCGTTCCGGATCGGAGGCTACTTCCTACTTCCGGTTTGCGGAGCGCATCCGGAAGTGACGTCACTGGTACTCGGAACGGCACCTCTCTTCCTCTGCAGCGATGTACTCTGCCCGGCGAAAACAGGGAGAGAGTGTGGCCGACATGGATCCTGCCCCGCCAGCTATTAGCCAGCCTGACTAGGGTGGCTCGCCTATAAGGAGAGAGTTTATCTCTCCACCTGACAGCCCGTAATCCGTGCGGCCACCATGCCCCCAAGACCAGCAGAACGGGGCAGCCCTGTGAGACTATTAGAGTCAAGGCTTCACCAGGAGAGGCTGAACCTGGCGTCTTAGAGGAGGTAAGGGTGCACGTAGACCAGATACTAGTCGAGGGCAAGGACGAAAAACATAGACAGGGTGGAGTCAGGCTACACTTAATTTATACTAGATACCTGTCCTATAGGGGGCTAGGGGCGGGGCCACTACCCATAGGTGCTGCCATGCATGCATTAGGAACAAAGAGGGAGCATGCATGCATTAAACAAAGAGGGAGCTTCTAGGCCATTAGATAAGATGTGGCTGAATACTGGCATGCAGAGACTCTCTGCATATTACCACAAGGGAGGAAATTAGAATATCAGAGTGGCTGCTTTTTCAAGCAAATCTTAATTCTGGTGTACAGAAAGTATGAGGTCCCATGGCATATAAAATGATTATAACGGAAAACTTTTGTTGGGAGGATAACTCTGAATTATGAATGTCTAGGACTTGTTATGACTTATTTTGCCAATCAGCGCCAGATTCCTCAGGTAGAAAAATCTAAAATGCCAGCAAATATACATTCTATCTAAAAGTGACCCAGACGAGTGATTCACTTCTATTAGATAAATAATTTTTAGAAAATAAATAAATACTATCAGAATAAATGTATTGTATGCCCAACAGCATTGGAGCTAAGAGCTCAACAAATGCCCCCCCCCCCCCCCCCCAAAAAAAATAAAATAAACCCCTGATAATATTACATTCATGTGAATAAAATTAAATAGATAGCTAAATTATTCTAATTTGCTTGAAGGAGTAACCAGTGTCATACTTCCTTGTGATAACGCTGCTGCTTAATTGGGTTTGTATTAGGTTCATATCTGTTGCCTACAATCACATTTCTTTATAGCTGTATTATAAAGGTAGCCATACATCAGGCGATGATGGGCAGATTCGACTAAGAGACAAAATCTCTCTCTTATTGAATCTGATTAGAGAGAGAGAGAATTGTCGGCTGCCCATACACCGCTGGCCCATTCCTGATGAATTTCATGCTGAAATCTGCCTTGTGACGTCGCATCCGACCGCATTGCCGCCCCAATGCTTTCCCCCTAATGTTAAGTGCCCCCCCCAGTGCATATACATTACCTGTCCGCTGCCTCTGCTTGTCCCCGCTGGCTTCCAGGTGCACTCTGTTCTTCATACACGCGCTCCACGTGGTTGCCTAGTAACATGGGCGTGTGTATGACCTCTGACGTAATATGTGCACCCTTACTAGGCAACCACATGGGGCGCGTGTATGTAGAGCGGAGCCAGTGGGTACAAGTGGAGGTGGCAGACAGTACTGTATATGCACTGGGCACCGGGGCGGGGGTTGTCAGGCAAAAAAAAATTGACAGCAGCGCGTCATGCACGGGAGGGCAAGTGCATACCGTTTGGGAAGGTACATTAACCAAACTTTAAAATAAATAAAGACACCGACACACCCTTTCTTGGATAAAAATAGGCTGCGGGCGGTTTATTGGTGGAATTAAAATCTTATAAAATGTAAACCTTTAATAACGATACAATAAATAATTAATAATTTAAATAAATAACCAAACTGCAGAATCTTTATTTAACAGCTTTTCCAATAAGCACAACAACAAAGCCCACCCACATTAGTGGGTGACTTTTACCCATACAACATGGTCATAGACACGTGCTAGGAAATAAAGTAAGAAATGAAAGAAAGAAAAAACACAAACTTTTTAAAAGCCAGGCCCAGGTAATGCCAACCTTTACTAAAACCACCAAAAACTCTTACCCGCGACAAGCCCCAGCCAACTAAAACAGAGGCAGAATACACTGTCCAGGTAACACACACACATACAATTCTTTTTTTTGTTTTTCTTTATCACAGCACCTGCAAAACAAAGAAACAAAGCAGAACTAACGGCAGGGAAAACACATGCATATACACTTTCACTACAATTATTAAACTTTATCTGACCTGACTACATAAAAGAATTAGTTATGAGGGACTTACGATGCTCTGCCCACCCATGTAGCCACATTTTACTAATGTGGCTTTCTAGGAGCAGTAAGGATGACCTCGAGGTCATCCTCTGCAACGTGCAGGGACCCAGGGACGGCAGCAGAGAGGTCGGTGTGGGACAGTCGGCTGCAAGAGGCTGGAGAAGCCCCCGGTGAGTAATGCTGATTTTTTATTGTTTTTGCCTAACTATTCCTTTAACATTAAGGAGGACAGTGCCAGGGGTTTGTCGATCGTCCTGAAATTGCACATCGTTACCGTCGCCCACCCAATCGAGCAAGTCGGCCCAACATCTTGCAGCATGCATGATCAACTTATGTGACCAACTTGGTCCTGAAATTGGTCGCATTGTCGGTCGGGCATGCACTTGGCAGCACCGATTTTCAGTTGATCGGTCGCCAAGTCGCCTGATATATGGCTACCTTAAAGTACATTTGAAATCTGTTGCTCACGTAATTTGTTTTTTTCCCTCTTGCTTTGTGTTTTTCAGCTGGAAGAACTGAGTAACTCAATGTATCCTTTTAAAATGTTTAGCACAAGGCTTGGATATTTTAGGAAACGAAAACATGTCCAGTATTGCTTCGTTTTTCTACACATTTCAAGGTTACAATATTAAAGTGGAGCCAAAGTTATTCAAAAACTAGCATTGCAAACAGATACCACTTTATTCAGTGTGAAAACCTTTATAAAATATTTTATTCAATGTATAATCCTTTTCTTGCAGCGCGGTAATAGTGACAGAAGGGGACCTGACAGCATTTGCTAGCAATTGTCTAGTGTATGAGAATCTGTAATGGCTTGATCCAAGTAAGTAAAGAGTAGCGGATGATAACTACCACATTTGGCGGTGTAACATGGGCACATGAGAGACATCACACACGCCCACGTATACACCGGCAACCACGTTTATGTAGACGGACCCAGCGGCAACACGGACAGGTAAAGTATACTGCACCGAGCACCAGGGGGGAACATTTTACATTAGGGGGGACAGCGCAGGGGGAAGCGAGGCGGCATCACAAGGCAATCGACATGTGTTGTATGGGCAGGCAACAGATGTCTCTTGGTTGATTTGCCCATACATCTTATGTATGGGCACTTTACTTTCAGATGTGGAAGACATAGTTTAACTTCAAAAATGAGGGTTGGTGGGTACTAAACCTGTCACTTGCTAAACCTGTTACTACCCAAGGAAATAATACATATCACTCATCTCAGAAGGCTGTTTATTTAGAAAAACTCCATTAAAGCCAAGACATTTGTTGGTTCGGTACTTTGGGTTTACTGTAACACCTGAGCAAAATTGTGGCTGGCAAGTTTGCAAGATTTTCACTGGGCTTCCAATGGGTCCCCAAGCATTTTGCAAATTTGTTGTGCAAAACTTGCCTATTCAGTTAGAGAAAACAATCATAAATTGAAGTGAACCGATTTTTATAAATCACATCTTTCGATTCATATTAACCTCCTGGGCGATAATCCCGAGCTAAGTAAGCCGCCGCGGAGGATTTCTCAAGCCCTGGTGGGCCAATTTGCATAATTTTTTTTGTTACACGCAGTATATACCGATCGCCGCCACTCTGCGCTGATTCGCCGCTACCTGCCGTGCCGCCCCAGACCCCGTGCGCAGCCTGGGGTGGATCGGGACTCCCTCTGACGTCACAAAGTCGTTGACATCATCCCGATCGTCGCTATGGCGATGGGGGAAGCCAAACAGGAATTCCCGTTCTGAACGGGATTCCCTGTTTTCTCTGACCGCCGAAGGGTTGGGGGGATGCCGCTGCACAGCAGCTATCATGTAGCTAGCGCTAGGCTAGCTACATGAAAAAAAAAAAAAGTGCTGCGCCGCCCCCTGGTGATATTATTGTATTGCCCAGGAGGTGAAGGGGTAAAATCGATTAGAGGTTCCAGCTAATGTTAATAAGGTATACCTTACGATCATTTACACGGAATATCCTCATAAAACCCTTGTTCTTGCTTAACTACTTGCCGACTGCTCCACGCCAATTGGCGTGAGCAGTGCGTCAGCCCCAGGACCGCTCCACGTCTATGGGGCTAGTAGGAGATTGCGAGCACGCTCGAGAGACTGTTAGACGGCGAAACCGCCGTCTAATTACTTTGTACAGCGCTGCGATCTGCAGCAGCGCTGTACTGGGGACAGCCGTGTGACAGCCACAGGGAAGCGGGATACAGGGAAGCGATCCACAGTGATTGGCTGGCCAGGGAAGTGAGGGATATAAGAAAAATAGCAAATTTTATAAGATAAATATTTACAAAAACAAACAAACACCTGGGGGGGGCAATCAGACCCCACCAACAGAGAGCTCTCTTGGTCCTGAATCACTCGTGTGCTGAGTTGTTCGGCCCTGCAGCTTGGCCTTAAAGCTGCAGAGGCCATTTTAGTAATAAATGTCCTTGTCACTGGGGGGGGGGTTAACACCGCAGTCCTCAAGTGGTTAATGCAGCCACATGGTGAACTTTACTGCCAATTTTGCAAGAATCTTGCTAAGTGAGATAGCGGCTGATTACTTTTCCAAAAACTGCATGTAACATTCATCTGTTGTTCCTTGCAAGCATGGAATCTACTCCTTCTGGAGCACTGACTGTCTGAATACATATCGGTAGAAGGACACTTCTCTGGAAACTATAATTATAGACATTTATAGTTATCCAATAAGAAACAACATTTTTGCAATTCTTCTGTTATTTTTTCCTATCCACATATTTCTCTTGGCTGACATGGTAACAAACAAACTGCAGAAACAATTGTTTTACTTTTGCATCTCAACTCTTTCAACATGATGAATTTACATGAGTCACTGATTCATCCAAAGGAACATTGCACCATCTGGTGTTGATGTTGTATAATTCATCTCTGTTACTATTATTTAGAGAAAACGCAAAGCAGCAGAGAGACAATACAAAAAAAAAAGTGTACTACCTGAAGTAACTCTCCTCCATGAGTCAAATGATTTGCTCCTCACCGCCCCACGTCACTCTGTTCATCTGTTGGGAAGATTTTTCATTTCTTTATGGGACCTTCTCCACTAGCTGCAATTCGCAACAAAAAGCAGATCACGGCCCTTTTACTGATCGCATCAGCACCGAGCTTAACGTAAATTGTGGTGCTGTTTTTTCCACGAGTGTGATTTGTATTTGTTCAAATTGCAATCACCCACCTCGCTTTCCTACACCCATGCGATCTTGCTTCCTAGTGGAAACGCACCTAAATAGCCACAACCCCAGAATCAGCATCTCAACTATCTGCTTCTGATCAGAGAGCAGAGATCACAGACAGGTGGGAAAAGTGTGGGGGGGAAGTGTGTGGGGGAGAGGTGGGGAAGAGACTTTCCTAATGCCAGAGGGGGTATTGCGCAGGAATACCTTTCCTGCAATGGACGCCTCTTCCCCTATTGAGCTACCAACAAGTTGCTTTCAGTGGATTCAGGGGTGGGAGGGGAATAGCGGAGAGAAGGGAGGGCACGGAGTGGTGCCAAGAGAACACGGAGGCATGTCATGGAACATGCCTCTGTGTCTCATTTGTCCCCCTAAAATCCAGGGAAGCCTCTGGATGGTCTACTGCACACAACTATTGCGTAGACGCAGTACCCGCCAGATGATGTGGACGCAGAAGAGCCGACCCCGACGGTGGGTCGTGGTCATAACGGCCGGCCAGTAGGGACACCGAGGAGGACCGGGGCTGCGGCGAGGGACTGAGACGGCAAGGGGCTGAAAGAAGCCCCAGATGAGTAAAAAATAGATTAGATCTTTTGTTAGCCAGCTCTTTGTCAGAGAAAAAGGATGATAGATTCAAATCTATTCACAGCAGAGAAGACTGAGTAGATGTTGAAGAAGCAGTTCATCTCATTTCAAAGAAACATGTACTGTGTATGTACAATTATTGTAGTTTATTATAATTTTGAATTTATACTGTATACCGCAAAGATATTTTCATCAGAATACAATGAATGTCAATGGCTGACTCCTAGATGAGCTGATAATTGAAGGCTTTTTCACAACTGCTGGAGAATGATCGCCATCTGGTGGCAAAGTTATGCAATTGAATGATACCTTTTTGCAGACAGCACATGGCAGCAGTTGCACTGCACAGCAGAAAATTGTCACATATACCATTCAGTGGGGGGCCAGGCCAATACTCTGTCAGATGCATTTGCAGAGAACCATTTAGGCATCTGAAAAAAAGCTACCATGCCGCCCTAAAAAGCAAAAAGAAAAAAACAGGCAGCAAAGGGCACATTTATAAATATTCTTTCTACATCAGTGCAGTGCATTGCATTGCACACGTTTTTACAATGTATTAAAGTAGGAAATAAGGCATGCAGCGGTTTTAGAGGAAAAAAAATGACAAGAGTTATAAACTGGCAAATATCTACAGGCGTTATAAGTAGAACCCCATGCATAATTGCTGAAGCATATTAGGCTGCTTGAGATGTGCCCAATTCTTGTGCAAATAAACAGGGAATGGCTGTTATAAACCTCACTGATAGCAGAGCTGGTGACCACTGTCTGCAGCACATACAAGAGATGAAAAAGCAAGTAACAATGATGTTTATTGAACAAGTGCAAAAATATATACAACAGTGAATGCACACCACACAAGCTAAATACTAGAAGTAACAGGACTATATACAGATCCAAGAAAGCAGTACCAAATCGTTACCAAGGGCAAGTCAAGATAAAGCACAAAATCACAAACCAGGAGAGCAATGCAGTACAGAATCAGAATCCAGAGACAAGTAAATAATCAGGCAAGAGGTCAGACCGGGGAATTGGGAACAGTCAATGGGACCAGGAGTTCGGGCAGCTGGCAGCAAGCAGAGGCCTATTAGAACTGAAGCTCTGGCAATGTGTGTAGCAGAGTGGAGTCTTCAAATAGACTCACTGCAGATGACTGCATAATTGCAGAGAAAGTCCTGCTGAGGACATCTGGTGGTGAGTAATGGATGTACATGACAGTCCAAGTCCAAAATGCCATCCACAGGTAGGACAGGGAATTGCAGGTTTCCTAACATTACCCCCCCCCCCCCCCCCTTAAAGAGAATCTGTCCTCTAATATTCTTACACTAAAAAGCATACCATTCTATTCCTTATTTTCTCCTGTGCCCCTCTGTGCTGTTTCTGCCACTCTCTGTTGCAATCCTGGCTTGGAATTAACAGTTTTAGGCAGTGTTTACAAACAAACTAACCAGCTTGTGATAGGCTCACATAAACAGAGTGTGTGAGTCATACAGAGTGTGCAGGGGGCCTGCAGAGGGTGTGTATCGCTTCTATCCAATCACAAGCAACCCTGCACATTCCACACATTCAAGCCTTAGCCCGACAGACACGACAGAGGAAAGGAGATAAGATTTATTACAGAGACAGTGCAATCAGGAAAGGCTGCAGTAAGCCAGAGCACATTAGAACAGGTATAGGAACTTATAGGATAGAAGAGCTAAGGCTGAAAAATTTGTTACGGAGTCTCTTTAACCACTCGAGAACCACAGTGTTAACCACCCCCCCCCCCCCCCCCCCCCACTTAAAAACCAGGCCTTTTTTGGGAAAATAGGCCACTGCAGCTTTAAAGAGAATCTGTATTGTTAAAATCACACAAAAGTAAACATACCAGTGTGTTAGGGGACATCTCCTATTCCCCTCTGTCACAATTTCGCCGCTCCCCGCCGCATTAAAAGTGGTTAAAAACAGTTTTAAAAAGTTTGTTTATAAACAAACAAAATGGCCACCAAAACAGGAAGTAGGTTGATGTACAGTATGTCCACACATAGAAAATACATCCATACACAAGCAGGCTGTATACAGCCTTCCTTTTGAATCTCAAGAGATCATTTGTGTGTTTCTTTCCCCCTGCATCTCTCATGCACTGAAGTTTCAGGCTGCTCTTTTCTTCCTGCAAACAGCTTTGCCCTTGTCTGTAATTCCTCACTATGTGAAAGCCCAGCCAGCTCAGAGGACGATTTATCCAGCTTGTAAAAGATAAGAGAGAAGCTGCTCTAATCTAAATAACACACAGGCAGTGTGCATAGAGGGGCCTGGATGGGGGAGATTATAGCAGAACCACAACACTGAAGAACTTGGCAGCCTTCCAGACACAGGCTGACAAGTCTGACAAGAGAGAGATAAGTTGATTTATTACAGAGACTGTGATAGTACAAAGTGCTGCAGTAAGCCAGAACACATTAGAATAGCTTTTGGAACTTGTAGGATGATAAAAAACAGGATGCAATTTTTGTTACGGAGTCTCTTTAAGGCCAAGCTGCAGGGCTGCACAGTACAGCACACAAGTGACCCCCCCCCTTTTCTTCCCACCAACAGAGCTCTCTGTTGGTGGGGTCTGATCTCCCCCCCCCCAGGTTTGTTTGTTTATTTATAATAAATATTTGTGTAATTTTTTTTTATTAAAATTTTATTATGCCTGAAGTTTTTGTTTTCCAGCACAACAACACTAGCGTTATAATATATGTAAATTAGCTTGTCCAAAAACCTGTGGAATTCAGTCCATTTTCTGGAAGGTAAATAGGAGGCAAAACCTTTTTTAGTGTGTCATTACGTTTGTTTGTTTTGCGGCTGAATGAAGAAGATTTTACACCAGACTGTCATGGCTGCTGTTTAGAGTAACCTTAAAATAAAAATATGAGTCTGGGTTCTATGTTACTAATGTTCTATTTACCATTAGTAAATCACATCCAATTATAGGTTTATTTTCACTTCAGGTTTGCTTTAATTTTGGAATTGGACAAATCAAAATCAACAGGAAGTGCATTTTTTTGTTAACCAACTGTACTGAGTTCACTGTTCTATAGGACGAAAGCAGCATGTGGTCACCCACTGTGAGGCAGGGGTCACACTTGTCTTTCAGTTTTCTACACTTTTCAGAAAACTGAAAAACAAGTGTGACCCCTGCCTTACAGTAGCTAATGTAATTTATAGAGAAAACTGACAAATTGCGCAAGATGTCAGTTGTTTTTCTGCGCGTGAAATCTGCATTCATGTGTGACCTAGCCTAATGATTAATATGAGTTCTCAGTTAAAATCTGTGCAGAAAATGTGCACGAAAGCCAAGTTTGACCCCTGCGTGAAAGAATACAATCGTTATGGGCCCCAAACAAACCATACAACCACTAAAGGCTCATACACACGCACCAACAATTTGTCCAACTAGATTCCAAACATCTCTGTTGGAAAATAAGTTGGGTGTGTGTACGGCTGACAAACAGCCAGATGACCAGCTGATAACAGGTTGTTTGTTTGCCAGATCCAACCGGAGGATCAATCTGGCCAACTATCATGCCTGTTGGAATGTGTGTACAAGTCTTTTGAACAACTTTGTTATTTATGAGTGCAGACATGTTGCGCAGTTTGTTGCTTAAGGGAACCAGAGACGAAGCACCCTTGTGTATTTTACCATGTATATCAGTAAGAACATTAGAGAAAACACTTACCATGCTCTCTGTTTCACCCTCACTGCTAAAAGTGTCTGTTATCAGCAGTCACAAGAATCCCAGACTGAGCAATTAAATCTGGCTTTGCTGGGAATGATTATTGCTGAGTCATTATAGCAAAGCCACAAGGGGGCAGGCTTGGGCTTGAAATAACACCACAGAAGACAGACTTAGCTATAATCTTTCTGTAGCAAAGCTAGACGGAGCAGCCTGACTTCTCAGTCGGGGATTCTTATCAGAGGTGATTACAGGCAGATTACACAGAGAACAATGAAACAAAGGGCAGATTAGGTGTTTACTGTCATGTTCCCACTGATTTATAAGGTAAAATACACCAGGGTGCTTCATCTCTGGTTCTCTTTAGCTTGCACCCATAGTATTAAGTGAGTTGGTTGTTTAGTTGGTTGGTTTGTGTGTATGTACTTGTAAACAGCTTGTTGTACAGTTGGTCATGTGGTGTAGTGTGTTCTGCATTAAGTTGGACGTGTGTATGAGCCTAGGAAAGGGCATGTACTGTATGGACAAATATCAGACTATCACAAACCATTGCTTTGGAGATAAAGGACTAAAGTTTGTAAATAAATAAATAAATTATTCTTGCTGGCGATGCTTTCATTATTTATACTATGTTGTAATTAATACCAGTACTTTATGTCTTTGTAACTTTGTATATTACTCTGATGTATTTATATACAGCAGCTCTGCAGTAAATCCCTTAACAATTCACCAAGACAAAAGTTAAATCTGGCAGAAAACCAGGATACTCCCCCTTCGCCTAGTGAAGAGGTGCCGGATAGTCTCCAGTAGGACTGGTGGTACAAAACCCCCAAAAAGTGCAAAATGTAGTCATCCTATGAAGTGGCAGAGGTGGAATCTCTGGAGAAGACACTGCTAGTGTGACAGGACCTGCGCTGTTACTGGAAGGTTAATATAGTAAGGGACTAGGAAGAATTTCCTATGCAGCTAGTTATAATAGAAATTACAAGCACAAGTAGTAGATGCATGGATGACTTATGAAGAGAGTTATTTGTTCAGCAATAATAAAGTGAAAATCCTGCAATTTTCAGCACAAATATAATCTCAGGAGATGTGGATGATAAAAAGCAGTTTTGCAGTATGCATGTATTTATTAGTTTATAATAAATATTTCTACATATGTATATAAATTGTTATTGTTTTGTGTTTTATATATATTATGCAAGGCATCCATAGCAGACAGACACCAGCAGTGCCTATGCAAGCAAGATGCTCTTTGGACATTCCAAATGTTTCTCTGCATAGAAGTGGCTAGTAGTCAGTTGGGCCAGATAGATTTCTGTCAGATGCCTGCCAAGTCGAATCTGACAGGAATCTATCTGATGTGTGCCACACACTAGGAACAGATTTCCAATAGATTTTAAGGTGCCCATACATGGTAAAATGTTTCATTTTTTTCCGATTAGATAATTTAGTTTGATTATTCCATTAGATCGATTATAAAGATTTTTCCTGCATGTCCGATCAGATTTTTCTCGAAAAACAGGATAATCGTTCAAATTTCATAATCGAAATGTTCTCAACTTTCATTCGATTCGATCATTTAGATCGAATAAACGGGAAAATCAAATGTTTTTATTGTGTCGTGTATGGGCACCATTCGAATGAAATATATTGGAAATCTACCTAAATGCATTATTGGACCATTAGATCCAATGCAACTCTATAGGCCATGGATGTGCTACAAGCAGCAAATCGACCTAGATTTTCCATCCTGCCTGATAGATCAAATCCATCAAAATCGTCCACAAATCGATCGATATTCAATTCCATTTTTGATCGATCGATTCTATAGAATCGATCGATCGCTGAAATCGACCAGTGTATGGGCCCCTTTATGCTAGGTAAACACTATCAGATTTTCTGGCAGATTTACTGTCAGATCGATTATTTCCAAAATGTCCGATCTGATGTCCGATCATTTTCCGATCGATTTCCGACCGTTTTCCGTTCACGTCAATAGGAAATCGATTGGAAATGTTGGAAATAATCGATCTGCCAGTAAATCTGCCAGAAAATAATGTGAACCAGGCTTTATTTAGAGAGTCTTGCCCAAGGACTTATTACTGATTAGGTGCTGAATAGGAAGAGCTGAGATTTGAACCCAGGTCTCCTATGTCAAAGGCAGTGCCCTTAACCACAACACCATTACACTACCATGGTGTGGGTTAATTGGCTTTCTGGTAAGAAATTGACCCTAGACTGTAGCGGGGGAGGCAGATTGTACACTCACACACATTACATACACACAGCCAGGTAACAGCTCTCCTCAGCTTTTCAGAGTTCTACAAGTGAAAGGCACTTTGCAAATGTTCCTTTATTTCATCCTTTCCACTGTTATCATGGTGTGGCCTGACCAGATGGCTACGTCTGTTATAAGCGATTTTTTCTTGCCATATCTGGCAGCTCACACATTTTCTCCAATTCTGCTATTCCTTATTACTAGCACTACTTAACATCACCCCTAGAATGCCAACCAAATAAATATGCCCAGTTCTGCACTAAAAACATTTTAAAATCCTACTCTTATGTATGTACCAGGACAGTCTCTCAAAGTGTAGCTGCAGGTGCTTATCAATAGCAAATAGTCATTTTCTCAGTTAATGAGCATTTATGCACCTTTAGGTGTGCATCCAATATAGGGATATGGGATTTATTACTTTGGAAACTCTGCCTCTTTTATAACAATCATCCCCTCGCCAACAGATGTGTCAGTCAAATCAAATAGCGTATCCTAGTTCTAGTGAGCACATGGTACTATCCACCACAATTGTCTAAAATTTCATGACATCTCATGGCGGTTGTATGACTTGGCTTTCATAATTACTACATTCCCCCCCTCTACTGAGGGTTTTACAACCCAATTACAGTTACGGTAGATTAAATCTCACAATAGCAATATTCTATTGATCTGTGAAGTTCAATTCACAAGTGTGGTCGACCCAAGTTGGAGTTCAGAGAGAAGTAGAAAACATTACTAATCTTTCTGAATTGTTTATTAATCTCTAAGTACTTGCACAATTTGATGTTTGATATAACACCCTTCAAATCTTCCTCCCTCTCACAATATCATCAGATTCATAAATGCTTTGCACACTTTGGTTGATGGATCAGACCAAGAAGACCACCTAAAATTCCTTGT
Source organism: Hyperolius riggenbachi (assembly GCF_040937935.1). Lineage (NCBI taxonomy): Eukaryota > Metazoa > Chordata > Amphibia > Anura > Hyperoliidae > Hyperolius > Hyperolius riggenbachi. The sequence goes on from NC_090647.1 coordinate 284,768,965, forward strand.
TTACTCGATTGATTTCATTTAACAACTGCAAAAGAATTGTACGACCAAACAAATAGAGGTCCTTTACTAACATAGAATATACCAATAAAAACTGCGCTCTCCAGGGGACTGGGTATGCCAGAGAGTGGTGTATTTGTGTCTCACACACCACAACTAAAGGTGCATATACACGTCCAACTGTATGCCTGATTGTTGTTTAAATTGGTCGTTTGAATGGTTGAAGTGCAAACAACAAGTCATTCAAACGTCATGTACACACTGACCAACAAAGCGGCTGCTATGCTAATTTACCTAATTTACATGTCGTTTAACCAAATTGAGAATGGACAATGGACTGAATAGAACAAAGGGCTAGATTAAATGACTGATCAAATTACCTGTTGTTTGAATGTCTATTAGTTGGTCAAACCGGCTGTCATAAGTAGCTCGACAGCATGTACACACGTCCAACTTGTCGTTCAAACGACAAGTCGGATGACAAGTTGTTTGAAAAAGTTGGACGTGTGTAATTACCTTAGACCAGGACGCGGATTATATATCATCAAACCACCCAGACCTGGCCACCCTGTCAGATGTCCTACTGACTATCCTCCAGCTGAGTACATTCCCAGTACCTTATCTGTAAAGTGCAGGTGCAAAATACATTTAGATTACACAGAGATACTCCCTTCAGGTAATGGGAGTGTGTCAGTGCAATGGTTTTGAGGGTTTTGAATTGTTATCATGTTGTTCCTACTGTCAAGCAGAGCCTTCTGCCGCCTCCTCTATTTGGGTGGTATGTCTACTTTCACAGTTGTGCTGTGAAAAAAAAAGGAAATGGACTGCAGTCCATATCTGAAGTAAGATACCACTGTAGGACTGCTTAATCACTGGGAAATTCCACCACAGAAGCAGCTGCTCCTGACATAGCCACACCCTCAAGATCTTGAGGAAGAAGAGTCTTCTAAACACATCAGTGTCATCACTGGGGGCATAACTATGTTAGGAGCAAGTTTCTCCGTAAAGGTATTATCCTAGTGATCATACAGTCCTGCCCCTACTTGGATGTGCAATGGTTAGGAGATTCACAGAGACATGGAATCAAATCTTCCAATTTTTTTTTGTTCTTGGAGTTGGGCCATAATAAAAAAGAAGTGAATGAAAATAGAATCTTACGTGGGCTCTCCATCTGTCACCATGTTTCAGACACGCTAGCTGTGCATGCAGTTCTAGCCTGTTTGAAACCAAAGCAATCTTACCCTGGATACACTGATAAAACCACACAGGTTCCTAGTGTACTAATTTGGCCAGTACAGGGCCAACTCTGACAGATGGCTACATCATTTTTATTTTTATATGAGCAGTTTGCTAGAACAGCTAAGGTCAAGTGAACCACCGATTTGCTATTATGAGGCATGTCATAGAGGTACACGGCAGATCATATCTTACCTCAGGATTCAGCTGGCAACAAGACCAAAATAAAAAAAGGACTGAGCAGCTGTGTATCAATACAAGGTACCCAGGTAGCTCTGTAGTTGTCTAAAAGTAATCTGTTAAGAATCCAGCGAGTGTACATTGGCTCCTGATCCCCCTTGACGCGCCTGGCGGAAGTCCTATACTCCCCCTGTCTGTTCCAGCGTAAGCCGTGCCATCAACTCTCCGCCTTCCCCCTTCCATAGCAACAGAATGCATCACTAGCTTGGAGGCTAGCGATGTGTATTTACAGCATCATGCCCCAAACTGTCGCCTGAAGGATCGGGTTCCAATTACGGCAGGCTTCAGAATTTGAAGGTGTGTACTCAACTAATATTGCATTTGTCCTGTACTTTGTAATTTATAGTTTGTAAAGGCACTTTTATCTCTATTTGGGAGCTAAAAAATACAATGGACTCCACAAAACATCTCATAAATAAGGGGTCCCCAACCTTTTATGGCCCGGGGACCACTTTCTGACCAAATTTTTCTCTGGGGACCGCGGGGTGTTTGTCCTAGTGGACAGTGTAGTGGCGCAGCGGGTTACGGGTGGGGGGGGGGGGGGGGGGGCGGAGGGCTGGGGTGTGGTGGCATAGCTAGCATAGTTGCCCCAGTTTAGGGAGTTTAGTTACCCCAGTATGGCTAGCATAGTGCCCCAGTATAGCTAGTATAGTGGCCAGTATAACTAGTATAGTGCCCAGTATAGCTAGTATAGTGCCCAGTATAGATAGTATTGTACCCCAGTATAGCTAGTATAGTGCCCCAGTATAGCTAGTATAGTGCCCAGTATAGCTAGTATAGTGCCCAGTATAGCTAGTATAGTGCACAGTATGGCTAGTATAGTGCCCAGTATAGCTAGTATAGTGCCCAGTATGGCTAGTATAGTGTCCAGTATGGCTACTATAGTGCCCCAGTATAGCTAGTATAGATGCCCAGTATAGTGCCCCAGTATAGCTAGCATAGTGCCCAGTATGGCTAGTATAGTGCCTAGTATACTGCCCAGTATGGCTAGTATAGTGCCCAGTATGGCTAGTATAGAACCCGGTATAGCTAGTATAGTGCCCAGTATAGCTAGTATAGTGCCCAGTATGGCTAGTATAGTGCCCAGTATGGCTAGTATAGTGCCCAGTATGGCTAGTATAGTGTCCAGTATAGCTAGTATAGTGCCCAGTATAGCTAGTATAGTGCCCAGTATGGCTAGTATAGTGCCCAGTATGGCTAGTATAGTGCCCCAGTATAGGTAGTATAGTGCCCAGTATAACTAGTATAGTGCCCAGTATAGTGCCCCAGTATAGCTATTATAGTGACCTGTATAGCTAGTATAGTGCCCAGTATGGCTAGTATAGTGCCTAGTATAGGTAGTATAGTGGCCCAGTATAGCGCCCTAGTATGGGTAGGTAGTGCCCCAGTAAAGCCGTGTCACCACTTCCCCCCCCCCCCCCCCCCCCCCCGCGGCCGCCGCTGCTGTTACCTTAGCCGATGCCTGCTTCCTCTATATTCCCTTCTCCTGCCCGTGTAACTGATTCACAGCAGCGCGCCCCACGGCTGCTGTGATGAGGCAGGAAGCAGGAGAGAGAGCGCGGCTTCCTGTAGCGGCCCAAATGCAAACGTCCCACGGACCAGCAGTGGGCCGCAGTCCGGTGGTTGGGGACCCCTGTAAAATGACTTATTTATCACCTAATTGTTAAAAATAACCTTTCAGCACATTTGCAAGCAAAATAATCACTCAAAGTACGGTAAGTTGTTGCTTATTAACTTAATTTCAATATTACTTTTCTTACCTTAAAGTGAACCTCCAGACTAAAAATCGACTCAGCAGCACTGGAAAGGCCTGGTGTTTCTTTAACAGTTTCACAACATCATAACTTTGTTTCTCTTATACAAGCCTCATTTTTAGCTGCACAGAAGAAAACTGCCCGGGCATTTTTCCCCTGATGCTGTGCAAAGCATGATGGGATTTTTGATGTTGTTGCTCTCGTTCTGCTGTTTTGGTGTAATTTTTTTTTTACATTTTGAATGTGACATTTGAAGCCTAGTGTGTGCAGCTGGGAGGGGTTATCAGGACACAGGACAGTTGGAACTGTGTCTCATGCTCCCTGTCACCTCCTTTCAACCAAAAAGATGGCTGCCCCCATTAATCACAAACATATACCTGTTCTTTTAAAACAGGGTGGGCAAGAGATTATATTGCCTATCTATTATAATTAACGTAACTAATGTAACTTAATGACAGTATGTTTGTTTAGGCTGAAGTTCCCCTTTAACTATATTTTTGCTCTTTAGAAGCTTAAAAATGTAACAGATAAGGTGAAAACAGAGGAAAACAGGTGAAAATGCTTTGTGTATCATGCCCAATTTTGGGATTACTTGGTAAATAGACAAATAAAGAATACACTCATATCACAATCCACCACACCAATATAAATGGCAATGGTGCCAAGACTGGTAAAATATACTAACAAAATTGTCAAAGAAAACAAAAGTACCAGTATTGCTGCACTCAAATGATGGATGACAATTTAGGCCCGGTTCACATTAGCGGTCGCCGTCCGGAATCGCCGTGCCGGAGCCGGACCGCATGCGGAACGGACGCACGGCATAGCAATGAAAGCCTATGCGTCCGTTCACATGCGTCCGTTTCGTCCGGACCGGATCCGGACTCCGGCATAAGACCCAACATGCGCTATTTTTTGGTCCAGGTCCTCCGGCAGCCGTATCCGGAGCGGAGCCGGACTGCACCATCCGGCCAATACAAACCAATGAGAACCGGAGAGCGCACAACACACTGGCTAAAAATCCGGATGTTCTACCCCACTTCCTATGCGTATTGTAGCGGCGATTTTGGATGGGGACACATGGGCAACCATTTTGGAGTGGAGCAGCAGTGACTTTAAACGTGCTGGAGATGTTGGCAGTATGTCGGAGGTGGAGGTGAGTGCTAAACAGCGGAGGGCCTGATTCCACAGGTCCACCTTCTGCTGACCTCCCAGACCCCAACATTTTTATTCGGTTTCTACTATCTTTTGCCAAACGGATCCGGATCGCATCCTGATGAACACCTGATGCAACCTAACCGGATCCGGATCGGATCAGAACCGTACGGTTCCGATCCGGATCCGGTCAGGTCATCCGGTCCGTTTGGCAGAGAACCGCAAAGTGTGAACCGGCCCTAAGTTAGTCAAACTATACGGAATACATGATTGTGACAATGCGCAATTATTGCAGTACAGTAAATCACAATGTATTACTACACCCTTCTGACAGACTCATGATGTGGTTCATATCTCTGCAAGGTTTACATGTTAATCCTGCCTACAGCACCTTTCATGTACATCAGACACCAACTATCTTGCCACCAGGGAAAAGGGAACTAATTCATATTTATATATTTTGTTGGATCTAACCTTGTATGGCTGGAATTTGGATTTTGGCACTGGAGTGTTGAGATTGTGTAATATTGCTTCATGGGTGGTGCTTTGAACCTGTTGTGTTTTATTATGGAAAGGTTAAAGGATGTGGAACTATTATAAAATCGTGACAAAATTATTTTTACAAGGTTTTCAATGAGTCGCAAATAATTCTGAGTTTATTCAGGATTTTGCAAACTGCATGCAAATGTATACAGCTTCAAACTGGACCAAATTCTACATTGACAGGATTCAATTAGTCTATTTTTAAGCTGCATACATTTGAAAAAAAAAAGGAATAATCCTGCATTAACTCGGAGTTTATTACTTCTTATTAACCTTCACTAATTCCTCCCTCCTGTTTGGGCATCTGAGCAGTGCCTCTAAAACTATGTTGTGATCGTCCATCTACAGCACTGATCTTCTAGGAAATAGCCGATGCGACCATCTCTAATCGCTCTTGCAAGCGGACGCGTGGATTGTATGAACTGACGTCATCAGGATGCGCCGCTCATGGTTGCTAAGGAAACGGCCGTTAGTATTGTAATGGAAGAAGTAGAAGAAGAAGTGGTGGCAGCGCTGGTGTTACAGGTAGATAGAGCTGGGTGGGGATAGGAGCAGCAGTAGCGCAGCGCATCACGGTGCTGATTCGCCTTTCTTTGTTATTTGCTATTCAGGCTCACATTCGAGGCTTTCTGGTCCGCCGGAGACTCGGCAGAGTGCAGCAGGAGTATGAAGCCGTGCTGCAGGACATAGATGGGGAGGACGTGGCTTTGCAATGGGGGAAATGGTACCTTTCACCGCCACAGTTCGTACCTTTGGTGAGTGTTGTGTATGTGGGCAGCTCAACCCAGTGGTTTCATCACTACGTTGCTGGGCTGTCAGTAGCACATTTCTTGTCCATTAAAAAACAACTCAGACTTTCTACCCCATCATTTTCTGTAAATCCTGACAGATAATAGTCACCTGTGGCCTCTACTTTTGCTGATACCAGACTCGGGGCAGTTTCTAGGCTAAATTGCACCCAGGGTGAGGGTGTAATCCCCCCCCCCAGGGACTCACGAGCACATACTATGCCCTCAGTATAGGTCAATCAGGGGCAAAACCAGGATTTTCAAGGGGGGGTTCCTGAAATGTTCAATCAGGGTTCGATTCGATATGCGTTCGTTCAACGCAAATCGAATCGAATCCTGATCGGACATGTTGGATTTTATCAATTTGATCAGCGATCGCATGACAAATCGAATGGTGTAGAAGATGGGGCTGGGCATGAGAGGGATATGGAGGCTGCCATATTTATTTCAGGGGCAAAACCAGGATTTTCAAGGGGGGGTTCCTGAAATGTTCAATCAGGGTTCGATTCGATATGCGTTCGTTCAACGCAAATCGAATCGAATCCTGATCGGACATGTTGGATTTTATCAATTTGATCAGCGATCGCATGACAAATCGAATGGTGTAGAAGATGGGGCTGGGCATGAGAGGGATATGGAGGCTGCCATATTTATTTCCTTTTAAGCAATACCAGTTGCCTGGCAGCGCCTCTGCTCTATTCTGCTGCAGTAGTGTCTGAATCACACCAGTAACAAGCATGCAGCTAATCTTGTCAGATCTGACAATAATGTCAGAAACACCTGATCTGCTGCATGCTTGTTTAGTGTCTAGGGATGAAAGTATTATGCTGGGTACACACTATGAGATTTTATGGTCGATTTACTGTCAGATCGATTATTTCCAACATGTTCGATTTGCTTTCCGATCGTTTTCCGAGCATTTTCCGATCGATTTCCTATTAAAGTGCACGGAAATCAATCGGGAAATGCTCGGAAATCGATCGAAAAGCAAATCGGACATGTTGGAAATAATCGATCTGACAGTAAATCGTCCAGAAAAATCTCATAGTGTGTACCCAGCATTAGAGGCAGAGGATCAGCTGGATAGCCAGGAACCTGGTATTGCTTAAAAGGAAGTAAATATTGCAGCCTCCATTTCTCTCTCGCTTCAGTTGTCGTTAAGACAGCCACGGGCATGACTGTGTACAAAATATTGCAGCCTTCATATCTCTCTACGCTTCTGTCCGCTTCTGTGCACTTTATTTCAGCAACATGTAACATTATGTGCTGAAAAAAAAGCGGACAAAAGCGCACAAAGTGTGAATGAGGCCTAAGTGTAAGTGCTGCAGAAGATATCACTGCTATATAAACACATAATAATAATAATAATAATATGGAAGGGCATTAGACCATGACTATGATAGGATTAGAGTGTGAGCTCCTCTGAGGACAGTCAGTGACATGACAATGTACTCTGTAAAGTGCTGCAGAAGATGTCAGTGCTATATACATACTGTACATAATAATAATGTAGTAGGATTAGATTGGGAGCCCCTCTGAGGGATGGCTAAGTCACAAGACAATATACTCTGTACAGTACTGCAGAAGATGTCACACTACATAAATGCTAAATAATAATACACAAATGAGGGGGCATTTTGCAGGCTAAACTCTAAATACATATAGGGTGCATATCTGTTTTCCTTCTGTCCTGTTCATGTCACACATTTAAGAAGGAAAGAACTTGCCCTTCTCACCTCTTACACACAGTGATGGCTTATTAGTAATCACCTCTTGTCCCCCTCCCCATGTTAGATTATGCCGTTCACTGCTGCCTGGGGGTTTACTGCTGTCTGGGGAGAACAACGAAGAATGAGAAAGCCAGCCACATACATTCCCTTCCCTGGCTAATCATCTGCCCTGTCCTGACTCCTTGACCCTTCCAATAAACATATAGGAGCAGCGAGTGACAGCCAGAGGAGCTTGTGTGGCAAGGAAGGGCTGATGAATGCGGGAGTCTGACTGAGCCACACACACAGTTTTAGATTACCTGGCTAGCTGAGCTTACTGTGTGACTGTCGCTGCTGCAGTGCTCTCTCCCTGGTCTCTGCGTGGTGACATGGCAGGGCTGGATGTGGAGAGTAGCTGGCTGCCTCCCTGGGGGAAAGAAGTACATCGGGTGACCCAGCGGCAGCCGCTCCTCCTGCACACAGTGCAGTCTTCCTGGACTGGAGGAGTGTGTTTCTCCTCCTGGCTCGGCTCCATGTGCGCGCTGACAGGCGTGTGGGGGTGGGCTGGCTCGGCTGCCTCTCTTTCTATAGGCTGAAGAGAGGTGCCAGTTTCAAAATGCTGCCACTGATTTAAGAGAGAGCTGAGGGTGGAAGGGAGGGACAGAGGAAGACTCTTCTTTACTCAGCCGCCCGGAGTATCACGGCTCTCTGTAGTGAAGCGCCTATGCGCAGCAGCATCGCTGGGACAGTTGTATACATTTATACGGACGGTCTCGGCCCAGGGGGAGGTTCCAGACACCCGGAACACCCCCTTCCGTGCGCAAGTGTCAATGATGGCTAACCTTGGCACTGTAGCCGTGACAAAGCTACAAATCTCATCATGCCTCTGCCTCCCCGAGTTATGCTTACAGCTGTCAGAGTATTGCAATGCCTCATGGAGTTCCACCACAGCTGGAGTGCCAAGGTTAGCCATCACTGGTATAGGTAGTCAGGTATGGGTGTCCCCAGTATAGGTAGCCAGGCATAGGTGTCCCCAGTATAGGTAGCCAGCTGTAGGTATCCCCCAGTATAGGTAGCTAGCTATAGGTGCCCCCAGTATAGGTAGCCAGCTATAGTTGCTCCTAGTATAGGTGCCACCAGTATAGGTTAGCTAGGTATAGATGTGCCTTCAGTATAGGTATCTAGGTGTAGGTGCTGTAGGTATAGGTGCCTTCAGTATAGGTAACTAAGTAAATGTGCCTTCATTATAGGTTAGCTAGGTATAGGTGCAGCCAGTATCAGTTAGCTAGGTATAGGTGCCTTTAGTATAGGTAGCTAGGTATAGGTGCAGTTAGTATAGGTTAGCTAGGTATAGGTGCCCCCATAGGTGATTGGGGGGGGGGGGGGTGAGCCACAGCCACACTGAGACTCAGCTGGAGGGGGGGGGGGGGGGGGAGCAGACCGACTTCTCCCTATCCCTGGGGCCACCCTCCGTGCTCCCTCATCAGAGTAAGCGCAGGGAAGCCTCATATTGAGCAACTCACTTCCTTCACACTCCAATTGCCACTTACTTGCCGCTGGTCTCCTCTGCATAGCCTCGTATACACTCTCTACTTCCTGATTAGATGATTTTCTGATCTTGATTTTCTTTTAGTATTTGTTTCATGGGGGTTGAAAGTTATAGGTGTGTACTACAATTTAAAAAAATATGATTGCCTTTTTCTTCTTTATATGAGGTGAACGTCATTTCACCAGGAATGTAACAAGGTCTTATGTTTTTTTTCCAATATTGTTTAGGAAAAAGTTGGGAGGCATGGTGACACTGTTTTCCTTTTATAGGTTCTATTCAAAGATGCCCCTCTCACTGTCACTTGCACAGGAAATGGTTTACACAAAGATGCCACAGGACACACTGGGTCTTGCAGCAACAATGGAAAGGGGATACAAGCTATGGATATGGGACTTTACATGCCAGCAGCTACTGACCTAGAAGCAGAGCCCAGTGTAGCTCAGAGGGATTATCCAAATTCAGATTTCCTTCCTGCAAAGATAAATGAAGGACAAGAAAATTGCCATTTACAAGCAGACTGGGATAATGAAAGCTGGCGCCTTAAAAATGATGCTGTAGCAGGAGAACGCCAATTATCAGAGGGTGGTAGCACCAAAAGAGGAGACCTTTTACCAGAGACTGATGATCCAAAAAAGGTGTGCTACTTAGCTCAGGCTAATGCGTTAACTACTGGAGACCATCTGATAGCGAGTCATAGGCCAGAACGGGAAAGCTTCCTGCCAGAGACAGTTGTTCCAGAAAAGTTGCATCCCCACTCAGAGAAAATTGGCTCACAAATGAAACAGCCACTTGATTGCAGCATAATGTTTGTTATGGATCAGACATCTGAGAGTTTAGAGTGGACAAGAAAAAGCTCTGTTTGGAGTGACAAAACCTTGGATGCAGGTGAGAAAGTAAGAGGTCAGCTTTTTTGGGGAAAAAAATGTTCAGCATTAATTTCAGCTCTAGTATTTCTGAATAATGTTTGAATACTTTTAAGAGCATTTTGATTAAGTGAACTTTTTGTGTAAGCAACCTTGATCAAACTGTATTGCTGTGGTATCCCCTGCTTTTTGTTTCTCTTTATCATGAGAGTAGTGGGATCCAGTTGTACAATAGGGCCTCAAGTTTCATGTGCAGCTATCAGTGGCCATATATGTAGTGACCCAGTTGTTTTACCCCCATACAAAAATTAACAGATTGAGGAAAAACTGCTACTGAAAATGTTGAAGACTGATGTAAAACCATTCCGGTCGCTTGGAAATGATCTAATCAGAAAGGCTGAACAATGCAAACAAACCCCTCTTTCATTCATTGAGTATTTCAGTTTGTAGTCCACCTAATGATCCTTTTGCAGACTGTGCTCATAATGCTTTTTAATAGAGCACACACACACACTCACTCACTCACATAAAATCACTGCATATATGGTCTCACACACACTCTTATAAAATCACTGCATATATGGTCTCAAACACACTTATATAAAATCACTGCATATATGGTCACTATAAGCAGTACCCCATCTAAGCATCCATCCCCATTTTAGCTATTTAATGCTAAGCCTCTACTGCCTGCTCAGGCATTGACCTGTAAAATGTCTGGGACTCAAATTTCAGACTCGTGAAGACCTGGCTCTTTTGATTCGAAATAGTTGAGAAAAATGCATTCGCTTGAAAGTAAGCAGCTTTATAGTCCTAGATGTATACATTTCCCAGAACGTCTCAGGACAGCAACCCTGAGACTTGTCTCCCTCCAGCATTCAATGGACAGGAAGCTAGATAAAACATTTGCATATTAGATTAGATAGGGATTAGATAGGTATATACACATGGTTTCCCCTTACCCCATCAGTTGTTATCCTGTCCAGCAGGATGCTAGTGGTGGGGATTTGGCTGGCCACCCATGCTTGTTGCAGGAGCCGCGGCTTGTGTGATCCCCCTAGTCTGCGCAGGCTAGTTGTCCTCGCGCGGGATCACGCTGCACGCTAGAGCCTTCCCCAGGATACGGAAGTTCGTCGGATTCCGGAAGTCCCGCCCGCGGATCACGTGTTTGGCACCACACGTGACCAGAAGCCGGAAGCAGGAAGTCTCCTGGCCCGGCGTGCGCTCCAGAGCGGCGTTTAGCGCAGATTCCTCCTTGCTTACGGAGGTGGAGGCTGGCGTGACTTGTCGGAAAGAAAAATCTTCAGGACTGGTAGGATCTTCTGGGGCCTGTGATAAATGTGTTTTATTCTGTGGGCAGGGCAGGAATAATAGCAGGGCTATTAAACTTACTTAGTCACTTTTTTCAGTGTCTGTGACTATGGAGGCTGCCGGCGGATCTTCCTCCCAGGGCTCTGTGGAGTCAAGCTCCGTACCCTCTCTGGTATGCATCATTTGTGGTTCTATGATTCATATTAGCACTAATCAGAGGGTTCTCAGGCTGATTGATATTTTTTTTTTCTGTTTTTCTGTTTTATTATAGCCTAAAACTCGTAAAGTGGATGGGAAATCAGAAACTAGAGCTGATAAGACAGAACTTCCCAGCAGACCTGATAAAAATGACAGTGACAAACCCAAAGGCTCTGCAACTCACAAGCCCTCCAAGAAATGTGCAGTGTGCAAGGGTCACTTGTCATCATCTTCTAAACCCTTATGTCAATCCTGTACAGAGAAGGTTGTCAGAGAGGAATCGCCTTCAATGTTTAAAGACTTGAAAGGATGGATTAGAGCCGAAATTTCCTCAGCTGTGGAAACCATGAAAAGCTCGGCCGCCTCGCCACCTAGGGCAGATGGGTCAATGCCTGGCCCCTCTGGCTCTGTGGGGATTAAACAGTCAAATCCAACCCCTGCTGATAGTCCCCCTACAAAAAAGAGAAAATTAGATGTTATGCTTTCAGAAGATTCAGAAGGATCTGATGCAGGATCGGAAATTTCTTCTTTTGATGAAATTCCTTCAGAGACAGATAAGGTAGAAGAAAAGGGTAGCAAGAGTCATAAATTCGCCTTTTCTACGGACTTTATGAAAGAATTGTTAGAAGCCATGCACCAGGCAATGGGGATCACTACAGAAAAGAAAACGTTAACACCCCTAGACCAGATGTATGAAACGTTGTCAGACCCTCAGATGTCGTTTATACCGGTACACAATAGTCTTAAAGAAATCATTAAGAGAGAATGGGACAATCCTGAAAAGAGAGCCTTTTGGCCAAAATCTTTGGCCAAGAGATACCCGTATAGTGCAGAGGATCAGAAGTTTTGGGGAACCGCGCCTAAGCTGGACCCCTCTTTGTCTAAGGTGTCCAGGAGAGCGGATCTACAGTTTGAGGACTTCGGTTGCTTGAAAGATCCAATCGACAAGAAAATGGATAACATCCTAAGGAGAGCATGGGAAGCGGCGTCATTAAACTTCAAGCCGTCTGTGGCAGCTACAGCTGTGGCTAGGTCCTTGAAAGTATGGTTGATGGAAGTACAATCACAAATAGCATCTGGGATACCTAGAGGGGATATATTGAATATGTTTCCCAAGATCTTACATGCTACAAATTATTTGGCGGACGCGGCAGATGACTCGGTCCGTCTGACTGCTAGAACCACAGCTCTAGTAAATTCTGCCAGAAGAGGAGTATGGGTAAAGACCTGGCAGGGAGATACGTCGTCCAAATCTAAACTATGCGGTATCCCATGTGAAGGCAGACTTTTGTTTGGAACAAAGCTGGAAGAAACTTTGGAAAGATCTGCTGATAGTAAGAAGAACTTTCCAATTAAACGGAGGAATTTTCGTTTCAATCGCTCCTTTCGTTCATCAGGAAAACAAGAAACGGAGAATAAAAATACCCAGAAGAGAAAGTGGGTACCAAATAAGATGCAACGACCAAGAGGAAATCCGGCTTACACCAGTACGAACCCTCCATCAAAACAATGACGCCAGAATCCCGGTGGGCGGCAGACTGGCCCACTTCCTCGAAAGATGGCAGGAAACATTCCAGAGCAGTTGGCTGTTAAACATAATCTCACAGGGATACAAAATAGAGTTCATCAGGCGCCCACCAACGCAATTCTTTGTGACTCCCTCTCCAAACACTCCGGATCAGTCACAGGCACTGTTAAAAGAAGTAAACACCCTCCTGGAAAAGAGAGTCATCAGGCAAGTACCAAGATGCCAGGAAGGCCTAGGATTTTATTCCCCTGTGTTTCTCATAAAGAAACCCCAAGGCAGTTACAGATTTATCCTGAATCTGAAAAGGCTGAACAAGGCAGTACTTTACAGGAAATTCCGAATGGACAACATTCGCTCAGTGGTAAACCTACTGCAGGAAGGCTGTCTGTTAACCTCATTGGATCTCAAAGACGCATACTTGCATCTTCCGATTCATCTAGAGTCGCAACAATTCCTGAGGTTCGCAGTCCTTCTTCATGGAGAGGTAAGACATTTTCAATTTAACGCTCTCCCCTTTGGGTTATCATCAGCCCCATGGCTATTTACAAAAGTCATGGCAGAGGTTCTAGCTGTTCTGAGATTAAACTCTATTCAGATTATGGCCTACCTGGACGATTTATTAATTTGGGGTCCCTCTGTCCAATCGGTGGAACTTCAAATGAAATTTACACTGGATTTTTTGCAGTCACTTGGGTGGGTGATTAACTGGGAAAAATCATCCCTACAGCCGCAACAAAATATGGAGTTTCTTGGCTTTGAAATATGTACTGCTAATAAGAAACTTGTTTTGCCTCCCAGAAAGTCGACCATTTTACTGAATTCTGTTCTTTCTTTTCAGAGCAGGAGGATAATTTCGATAAGAAAAGCTATGGCATTACTGGGTCTGTTGACTGCATCATTCCCAGCAGTACAGTGGGGTCAACTTCACTCGAGAGAACTTCAGACCTGGATCTTATCCAAATGGGACAAACATCTATCCTCCCTAGACAAGAAGTTCCAAATTCCATGGAGTGTCAAACATTCTCTGCTATGGTGGCTAAAGACAGAGCATCTCTCCAGGGGAAACCTTTGGGATTTTCCAACCCAGGCTGTTATAACGACAGACGCAAGCTCCTGGGGTTGGGGAGCACATCTGAATACTCTTCTGGCGCAAGGGCAGTGGTCTGCTCATCTTCGCAGACGGTCTTCAAACAGCAGAGAATTGCAAGCTGTATGGGAAGCACTCCAATCATTTCAGGCTCAAATTCTCCAAACGCATGTGACTATTCGTACAGACAACAGTACAGTAGTGGCCTATCTCAACCGTCAGGGGGGTACCAGGAGCAGTGGTCTAAGATCCCAAGCATCAAAGATTCTGCATTGGGCAGAAAGGAATCTACTTTCCCTGAAAGCGTTACATCTCAAGGGGACCCTGAATTATCTAGCAGACTATCTAAGCAGACAAGATCTCTCCCAGGACGAATGGAGTCTGAACGAACAAGAGTTTCAGAGGATAGCAAATCTCTGGGGGGCCCCACAAGTAGATCTGTTTGCGAGACGAGCCAATGCGAAATGCCGTCTATTTTGTTCTCTGTGCCCGCGGGACGATCCATGGGAGGTGGATGCATTTTCAATCACCTGGAGTCATCACAAGATGTATGCCTTCCCTCCTCTGCATCTTATCTCAAGAGTGTTGAACAAGATATGTCGAGATCAAGCACAAGTAATCCTGATTGTTCCTTTCTGGCCAAAGAGACCTTGGTTTGCTCTGCTAAAACGTTTAGCTACAGATTATCTGATTCTTCCAGGTCGTCAGGATCTTCTGACACAGGGCCCAGCGCTTCATCCCAACCTGAGTCTGCTTCGGCTTTCGGCATGGAGCCTGAATGGAAAATACTAAAGGGCAAAGGGTTCTCTAATAAATTATCGGAAACACTCATTCAGAGCAGAAAGAAGGTTACGCGCCAAATATATCAGAAGGCATGGAAAACCTATAATTCATGGTGCTTGAAGAACGAGAGGGACTTGACACATTCAAATTCTGTATTAGAATTCTTACAGTGTGGATTTGAGAAAAGCCTTAGCATCAGCACTTTAAAGGTACAGGTATCGGCTTTAAGTGTCTTCCTGGAGAGAAGGTTAGCTGAGGAGTATATAATCCGGTTTTTTTAAAGCAGCAAAAAGACTTCGACCAATCGTTCAGTCAAAAATCCCTTCCTGGGATCTAAATACAGTACTACAGGCCTTATGTGAACCACCTTTTGAGCCGATTGCAGAAATATCTGAAAAACTGTTAACCCTAAAGACTGTTTTTTTGCTGGCAATAACAACTGCCTGAAGAATAGGGGAACTCCAGGCTCTTTCAATAAATGAACCTTATTGCATCATCAGCGATGACAGAATTACTCTGCGTCTAGATGTATCCTTTCTGCCGAAAGTATCCTCCAAGTTTCACAGATCCCAAGAGATTTTTCTACCATCTTTCTGTAATAACCCATCTAATCAAAACGAGAGCAAGTTGCATTGTTTAGATGTGAGAAGATGTATGATCGAGTACCTTCAACGTTCCAAATCATGGAGAAAATCTAATGCTCTCCTGGTGCTATTTGCAGGAAAATTCAAAGGCAAACAAGCTTCGAGACCAACTATTGCCAGATGGATTAAACAAGCCATTGCTTTAGCCTATGTTCATCAAGGAAGGCAGCTGGTGTCAGCAATCAAGGCACATTCAACCAGAGCAGTCTCTACTTCATGGGCAGAGAGGGCAGGAGCTACTATTGAGCAAATATGTAAAGCAGCCACCTGGTCGAGTCACAATACGTTTGTCAAACATTATAAATTAGATGTATTGTCAAATTCTGATTTATGTTTTGGCAGGAAAGTGTTGCAAGCTGTTGTCCCCCCCCTAGTTTGTTCTTGTCTGTCATCTCAGGGTTGCTGTCCTGAGACGTTCTGGGAAAGACAAAAATTACTTACGGTAATGTCTTTTCCAGAAGACGAAAGGACAGCACCCTTACTACCCACCCGGATATTTCTTATTAAAATTTATTTGAAGCATCATTCTGTGTGGAGTCTTTTTTTACAACTGATGGGGTAAGGGGAAACCATGTGTATATACCTATCTAATCCCTATCTAATCTAATATGCAAATGTTTTATCTAGCTTCCTGTCCATTGAATGCTGGAGGGAGACAAGTCTCAGGGTTGCTGTCCTTTCGTCTTCTGGAAAAGACATTACCGTAAGTAATTTTTGTCTTTTATTCATACCTGTAGCTTGTGTGTGTGTGTGTGTGTGTGTGTGTGTATATTTCTTCATCATGCTCATTGTCGTTGAACTTGTACCAGGAGATTTGCCATAAATGACTATTGTATTTCCCCCTCTCTTAGATCTCTCTTTAAAAAATCAGAAAGAACTTCAAATGCATAGGAGTCACCTAGCTATGGAAATACTATGGGTACAGCAAGCAATAGCAAGTAGAAAAAATGTAAGTCCTAGTCCCTGTAATGTGTTTTCCCTCTAGATTGTTATGTTCTGAATAACTAATGCAAACCACACACTGTGATAATGTGCAAGGCAGAACCTGCAAATGAATCATTTAAGAAATAAAATGTCACTGCAAGGAAGATGTAGAACCAGTCGGAAGAGAGAAGTTCTAGTGGTCTCACAGTCTAACAAGTCCCTTCTTGAATTGATCCAGCACTGCTCTCATCCTGTCACAGCTGCCTGCTTCCCCCTAGAGACCTCATCTGCAAATTCTATTTATGGACATTGGTCTGTTTGCTGTGTTTGATATGGCAG
The DNA here is from genome assembly GCF_040937935.1 of Hyperolius riggenbachi. Classification (NCBI taxonomy): domain Eukaryota; kingdom Metazoa; phylum Chordata; class Amphibia; order Anura; family Hyperoliidae; genus Hyperolius; species Hyperolius riggenbachi. Next base: position 284,785,613 of record NC_090647.1, read on the forward strand.
GGTATCTGTGATATGTCAGCAGAGTCACAGCCACACAACTTGTATGGGAAGTAATCCTGAACTGGGGCCACCTCAACTACTGTTTCACCTATCATCATCCAGGAACGATGCGCGGGTACACAAAATCAGATGCTTACCTAAAGAGAGGGAAGCCTCCGGATCCTATTGAGGCTTCCCTATCTATTCTAATGTCCCCCATTGCTGAGCGCGGGTCCCCAGAATAGCGACAAGGTATTTTTGCTAATCAGATCGGGGCCGCAGCGCCTCTTCTTTATTCATGGTTGTGCAATAGCCAACTGAGCCCGCCTGCCCATACACAGTGAGCTGGAGTCACGGGCTCCGTGCTACGTTGCATGAGCAGGCGGGCTCACGCGGCTACAGCGTGGCCATTAGTAAGGAAGTTGAGCTGCGCCCCGATTCGGAGGGGGCCACGCTCTGCGACGGGGGCTGCCGACAAGACAGGGAAGCCTCAATAGGATCCTGAGGCTTCCCTCTCTTTAGGATAAGAACTTGTTTTGAACTCAAGCTTTGGCTTGGGTTCACTTTAAAGTGAATCCGAGATAAACTTTTACTCATTGCAAAATTGTGTTCCTTTCATATACCGGTAGTTTATAAGGCATTCCTCAAGACAAATACTTTTTTGTTTTAATACTCTAATTCCCTATACACTAAACAAGCCTTGCCCACAGCTTCTCCAGAGTGCCTTGGAACTCTGAGCCTTAGTAGCAAGGGCTTATGGGAGCTCAGTCTGAGCAGCAGTAGGAGGAGGAGGAGGTTACTAGCCAGAGGCAGGGGGGAAGAGGGAGAGGGGAGTGAAGTTTACACAGGCTGAGGGCTGGAGATACAGATCAGTTTGCCTGTGTGTAATGTAACAAACAGAACATGGCAGCTCTCATTGTATCACAGGAATAAATAATCATAAATTGTTGAAGCTGTTTGCAGCTAGATTTGATGAGTACACTATCTAAACTTTAGATAAGATATATAGACAAGTTTGCTGTGAAGGAAGTGGCTTTGGCATCCTTTGCTATTTTTCTCTCGGCTGCTAGAGTGACTCTGGGGAGAGATGGAGAAGGCAGATACTTCTCCTGCTGGCAGTCAGAAGGAACCAGTGGATGGCTGAGAAGGTAAAGAGGGTTCCTTTACTATAATGCTAACCAGGCCATTTTGTAGCGCTTTGGTCCTGGTAAAGCATTAGTGGGTAGTCTGGCTAATACAACTGAAGTGAGAGTGTTATGAAGGCTGCCATTTTTAATTCCTTTTAAGCAATACTAGTTGCCTGGCTGCTCTGCTGATCCTTTGCCTCTAATACTTTTTAGCCTTAGACCCTGAACAAGCATGCAGCGGATCAGCTGTTTCTGCCTATTGTCCGATCTGACAAGATTATCTGCATGCTTGTTTCAGGTGTGATTCAGACACTACTACAGCCAAATAGACCAGGAGCACTGCCAGGCACTGGTATTGTTTGAAAGGAAATAAATATGGCAGCCTCCATTTACCTCTCACTTCAGATGCCCTTTAAAGACTAACTACTGACAGTTCATAAGTGTCACTTATGTATTTTAGGCCAATACTAATCAGCCCACTAAATATGAGGATACATCAAAGTGCTATGCCAATTCCAAATGTCAAGCTAAATAGTCTGCTTCTTCGAATAGATCTTTGTGCCATAAGTGTTTTCCTGAAACTCCTGACCCCTCAGCTGTCATGATGAAGTTTATGGAATTGATGAGATCAGATTTGAATTCCACTTTTGAGGCTTTTAGATCTGTTATGAACTTCACTGTGCAACCCTCTCCACCACCACCACCATTAGTACCGCCTCCCCTTTGGCTCAGAAGGTGCCACTGGTATCTCCTAATACCCTACCAGTCTCTCTATTAGTTTAGAAACTGGTTGTAGTTGTAGGGCCTGAAATATCAGCCAATGAACAAACCCCTGTCCCTCAGCATTTTGGGGTGTCTTCATCGGTTGATGATTCCATGGAGAAGGGAGAGGATAGACAGGAGTCGGGGTCAGAATCAGTTTCTAAAGATCCAAAACCTGTATTTCTTCACTGATGAAGACACCTCAGAAACATTTAGTGATCTATGATGCAGAACAGATTGCTGAAACTGCCCCTGCTAGTTCTGCTCGGGATGATATGTATCAGGGCCTTAAAGGCATGCAGGGTAGAACTTTACCAGTGTATCCTTCCCTGAAAAAGATTATACTATCTCATTGGAATGACCCAGAAAAATGCATTTATATTTCTGGATCCTTCAAAAGGAAATACCCATCCAAAGAGGATGATTCTGCCTTCTGGACTAAGTATCCAAAGTTAGATGCAGCTCTGTTAAAATCTCAGCCATCCAGGAGAAAGTGGTCTTACAATGTGGGCAAGGGAAAATCCTCTTTCCTGTTTTCCCAAACCAGCCTCGGCCAATACTTCTGAAAAACAAGGACCGGGGGGGAAGGCTACTCCATTTTCTACCAGAATGGAAAATTATCACTCTAAATCCTTTTATTCTAGAATTATTAGAGACAAGATACAGAATAGAGTTTGCCCCAAAACAAAATTTGTGGTAATGAGTCTTACCAAGGAAACAGACAAGACCAATGCTCTGAAGGATTCCATCAATTCACTGATAGCTCAGCAGGCAATATCCAGAGTTCTAACATCCCAGTATTTTCAGGGGTTCTATTCCAGAGTTTTCATGATCAAAAAAACCTTCTGGAAAATTCAGAATGATTTTGAACCTTAAAGAAAAACTGCATTTGAAAAAAAGGGCCCCTGGGGGGTGCTTACCGCAGGAGAGGGAAGCCTCTGGATCCGATCGATGCTTCCCCCGTCCCACGGTGGTCTTGCTGGGCCACTCCGAACGGCGGCCCTGTAAATATTTACCTGCCCCAGCACAGGTGCAGTAGCGGCTCTCAGCTCAGGCGGACTTAGCCAATCCCAGTCGGGTCCGCTCTACTGCGCAGACGTAAGTCGCCTGCGCAGTAGAGAGGCCCCGACTGGGAACGACTATTTCCACCTGATCCGAGCCGCTACTGCACCTGTGCTTGAGCTGGGGAAGGTAAATATTGCAGCGCCACAGCCTGACAAATTGTTGGCTGTGGCTTCGGAGGGGCACATAGAGACCACCGTGAAACGGGGAACAGAGGTCCGGTGGTAAGTACCCCCCAGGGGCACTTTTTTTTTCAATACAGAATCTCTTTAAAGGATACCAGAGCCGAAGGGCTCTGGTGAAAATGGAATGTGCAGTGGGTAGAGGGTTAAAAGCAAATACCGAACTTACCATGCCTCCCATTCCCCTCCGTGTTCTCCTACAATCAGTGCCGTTCTCACTGGTGACTCCAAACCTGGACATACTGCACCGCGCATGCACATTGTCTGTTCTGCTCCCCTATGGCTGCACAGGACAGGAGCACACTCGCTCCTGCGTCCCGGTGTGCGTTGTCTTCTTGAAAGATCCTGCCCTGGGGCAGCTTCAGCTTTGTCACTGATTCCTGGACATTGGTCTCCAGAATCTGCTGATACTGAGTGGAATCAATGTGTCCCTCAACTTTGACAAGATTCCCAGTCCCTGCACTGACCACACAGCCCCACAGCATGATGGAAACACTACCATATTTTATTGTACAGGATCTCCTCAAAAAATTAGCATATTGTGATAAAGTTTATTATTTTCTGTAATGTACTGATAAACATTAGACTTTCATATATTTTAGATTCAAATACACACAACTGAAGTAGGTCAAGCCTTTTATTGTTTTAATAGTGATGATTTTGGCATACAGCTTATGAAAACCAAAATTTCCTATCTCAAAAAATTAGCATATTTCATCCGACCAATAAAAGAAAAGTGTTTTTAAAACAAAAAAAGTCAACCTTTAAAATAATTATGTTCAGTTATGCACTCAATACTTGGTCGGGAATCCTTTTGCAGAAATGACTGCTTCAATGCGGCGTGGCATGGAGGAAATCAGCCTGTGGCACTGCTCAGGTGTTATGGAGGCCCAGGATGCTTCGATAGTGGCCTTAAGCTCATCCAGAGTGTTGGGTCTTGCGTCTCTCAACTTTCTCTTCACAATATCCCACAGATTCTCTATGGGGTTCAGGTCAGGAGAGTTGGCAGGCCAATTGAGCACAGTAATACCATGGTCAGTAAACCATTTACCAGTGGTTTTGGCACTGTGAGCAGGTGCCAGGTCGTGCTGAAAAATGAAATCTTCATCTCCATAAAGCTTTTCAGCAGATGGAAGCATGAACCCACTTTTGAACCAGAAACAGTGGCAGAAGCGCCTGACCTGGGCTACAGAGAAGCAGCACTGGCCTGTTGCTCAGTGGTCCGAAGTACTTTTTTCGGATGAAAGCAACTTTTACATGTCATTCGGAAATCATGGTGCCAGAGTCTGGAGGAAGACCGGGGAGAGGGAAATGACAAAATGCCTGAAGTCCAGTGTCAAGCACCCACAGTCAGTGATGGTCTGGGGTGCCATGTCAGCTGCTGGTGTTGGTCCACTGTGTTTTATCAAGGGCAGGGTCAATGCAGCTAACTATCAGGAGAATTTGGAGCACTTCATGCTTCCATCTGCTGAAAAGCTTTATGGAGATGATTTCATTTTTCAGCACGACCTGGCACTTGCTCACAGTGCCAAAACCGCTGGTAAATGGTTTACTGACCATGGTATTACTGTGCTCAATTGGCCTGCCAACTCTCCTGACCTAAACCCCATAGAGAATCTGTGGGATATTGTGAAGAGAAAGTTGAGAGACGCAAGACCCAACACTCTGGATAAGCTTAAAGGAATACTTAAGTCTGATTGCCTCCATGCCACGCCGCATTGAAGCAGTCATTTCTGCAAAAGGATTCCCGACCAAGTATGGAGTGCATAACTGAACATAATTATTTGAAGGTTGACTTCTTTTGTTTTAAAAAAACACTTTTTACTTTTATTGGTCGGATGAAATATGCTAATTTTTTGAGATAGGAAATTTTGGTTTTCATGAGTTGTATGCCAAAATCATCAATATTAAAACAATAAAAGGCTTGACCTACTTCAGTTGTGTGTAATGAATCTAAAATATATGAAAGTCTAATGTTTATCAGTACATTACAGAAAATAATGAACTTTATCACAATATGCTAATTTTTTGAGAAGATCCTGTAGGTAGCAGATGTTTTTCTTGGAATGGTGTGTTGTTTTTCCTCCATGCATAACGTCGCTTGTTATGCCAAAATAACTCAATTTTAGTTTCATCAGTCCACAACACCTTATTCCAAAATGAAGCTGGCTTGTCCAAATGTGCTTTAGAATACTTTAAGCGGCTCTGTTTGTGCTGTGGGCGGAGAAAATGCTTCTTCTGCATCACTCTCGCATACAGCATCTTTTTGTGTAAAGTGCGGCGAATGGTTGAACGATGCACAGTGACTCCACTGCAGCAAGATGATGTTGTAGGTCTTTGGTGCTGGTCTGTGGGTTGACTCTGACTTTTCTCACCATTCGTTGCTTCTGTTTATCTGAGATTTTTCTTGGTCTGCCACTTCAAGCCTTAACTTGAACTGAGCCTGTGGTCTTCCGTTTCCTCCGTATGTTCCTAACTGTGGAAACAGACGGCTGCAATCTCTGAGACCGCTTTCTGTATCCTTCCCCTAAAACATGATGATGAATAATCTTTATCTTCAGGTCATTTGAGAGTTGTTTTGAGACCCCCATGTTGCTACTCTTCAGAGAAACTTAAGAGGAGGGAACTTTCAATTAATCCCCTTTACTCTCTCATAATTGGATTCACCTGTATATGTAGGTCAGGGGTCACTGAGCTTACCAAGCCAATTTGAGTTCCAATAATTAGTTCTAAGGGTTTTGGAATCAATAAAATTACGCACCTGCCTAATTTTATTTAAACAATTATTGCACACTTTCTGTAAATCCAATAAACTTCATTCATTTTGCAGTATGTGGTTAAAGCCCTTTTGGGTGAGATTTCTTGCATCTAGTACATACATTGCTTGTAGACAGACTTGTGCTAGACATATGGATGGTTCTGGCTTTTGTTGGAGCTAGTGACCAGGAAAAGAACTACAGTTTAGGGAGTGAAGTATTTCACTCTTTTACTACAGCATATGTATTTATTTAAAAAAAAATGCAATAGTTGATGCAATGCTCAGTAGCCTTCCATGTTAAATGCAGATTGTCTAACATGGCTTGTCTTCTTCAGTATCTAATGGTAAGACAGAGGCTGGGAATCCAGAACTGATGAGGATACTACTCTGAAAGACTCGTGTTCCTCAGTGCTCCTGCATTTATCTCACTGAGCAATGAACTGCAATGCAAAGACCTGCTGAAATTACTGGTGGACTACACATCCTGTATAGAGGGCATTTTTTTTCTTAATAAGACATTTCACTCTAATAAAAGTTGATGTATTTAAAATATGTATGTGTCCAGTTTACTTTCTACTGATCATACACAGTAGGACTAATTCAGTAAAGAATTAGATTTACGTAATGTAAATTCCTATCTACCATCTCAAAGAGGAAGTTTACCGAAAAGTAGTAGTAGATGGAAAATAATAAATCCGTACAGTATACTACTTTTCTCATTTCTACTCTATCAATTATTACAAGCCCTTATTTGCAAAAATATCAGTCATACACCCTCATGCCATACATATTTAAAAAGCTGAGTTCCTAAGGTAACAATTTCTGTATTCTTTTTTCATTTCTATCCCCCCCCCCCCCCCTTCTTTTTAAGTGTTTTTATTTTGGTACAGAGTGTAGAAAAATAACAATTTTATTACAGTACTTTTGATTTGGTTTGATTTGGTTAAAAAGAATTCAAATGACATAGGCCCTAATACACCTACATTCTATTCTCTTGCTTGTCATGGTTAAAATGATACCCTGTATATGCCTAATCGGATAGCTTTTTGGGCACACAGCATTTTCACCCAATGTAATGGTGTAATTTGTGCTTAGCAAAGCCCCTGGAGCATCAGACCATTTGATAAGTCACAAGTGTCACCATTCCGAAAACGAGAGACCCAGCCCTACTCAGATATTGGTATTTTTAAACATTTGGACTTTATGCAATTTTGCTGAAATTTGACCAGAACTTTGTGACTACAAAAAATTCACATGACATAGGCCTCAGCTCTAAAACACCCCAAATTCTATTTTGCTTGTCACGATTGAAATGATACCCCATGTACATATTCATATACCATTTTGGGCACACAGCAGAATGTTAATGAGTAGCACTAATGGCTTTTTTTTTTAAGGTCTATATTTTTTAGGCGCTAATTGTTACAATAAAGCCCAGTACACACATTTAGTTTTGATTAGCCAGTTCTACCACCTCCATATAGTATAAGACAAACAAATTGTGAATACTTGGAACAGATTATGTAGGCAAGCTCTCATACTACTTGGGGGTACAACAAGGTCTCTTAACATAAACACAAACACATTGATACTCAGACAAAAAAATGACACTGATAGTCCAATATAGTGTAGTACGTTCTAGAATATGGAATATAGTGGAAGAGTACAAAGAAATATACGCACAAACCAGGGTTGCCTCCAAGGCAACCACTGTACAGGCAGGCGGGAAGATTGTCCTGTCCCCACTCAGGATTAAGAAGTTGCTCTCTGTAGATCGGAAAAGAAAAAGGGGGATCCCCTCCACCAAGGGTGGATACAAGGCTATGTAATAAACAGGCGCCAGAAGAATAAAAACAATATCTAAAAATGTTACCGGTAATGCTTGGGAGGCAGTGGTGGACTTACCTCCTATAAGCAGACTCTAAAGACTGTGAATTAATCAAAATAACAATTTGACATACTCCACAGGAGTTATTTTGATTAATCAATTGTTATTTTGATGAATTCATAAACCTGGCCATGTTGCCTGCTTTCTTGTATAAAACAAATGTGTTGTGTATGGATACCTCCACTTTCTTGTACAAGACCTTACTTGTGTGATCTATACGGTAAGAAGCCAACATTTCAACAGCCAAGTCTACAGCCACCATGTACTTGTAGTCTTGGCTACTGCTTTCAACACCCAGACCTTATGGTTGTCATAGCCTCTGAATGGATGGTACTTAAAATCGGTACATCAGATGCTACTGCAGCCAAAAAGATCAGCAGGGCTGTCAGGCAACTGGTATTGTTTAAAGGGGTTGTGTGAAGGGGTTAAAAAAACAAAAACACGACACCTGGGGCTTCTATCAGGCTCCCTGCAGCTGTCATGTCCTGCGCCGTCCTCCTACTATCCTCCAGTCCCCGCTGCCAGTCTTGGTCTAATTATGCATCTATCTAGACTGCGGCTGCATGGCCGCGCTCGCTCCCGCGGGTGTCATGGGAGCTTACTGCGCAGGCGCAGTACAAGAAAACTTTGTACTGCGCCTGCGCAGTAAGCTCCCGATGATGCGCGCGGGAGCGAGTACTATTCGTCTAGTTAGACGCATTTAAGACCGGGACTGCTGGCGGGGAACCAAGGATCGTAGGAGGACGGTGTGGTACATAACAGCTGCAGGGGGCCGATAGAAGCCCCAGGTAAGTGTCGGTTTTCGTTTTTTTAACCCCTTCACAGAACCCCTTTTTAAAAGGAAATAAATATGGCAGCCTCCATATACTTCTTCCTTCATATTCTCTTTAAAGAGAACCCGAGGTGGGATTTACTTATGTTAGTGGGGCACAGAGGCTGGTTGTGCACACTAACACCAGCCTCTGTTGCCTCGTGTGCCTCCAGGACCCCCCTGCGCGCCGCTATACCCCCCGCAGTGCTAGCGACACACAGCGTGTCGCCAGCACAATGTTTACCAGTGCCGTGTCTGTTAGCGCCGCTCCCCCGCCTCCTCTGTATCGGCGCTACCCGCCCGCGTCCCTTCCCTCCCGCTGATTGGAGGGAAGGGACGCGGGCGGGTAGCGCCGATATTGAGGAGGCGGGGGAGCGGTGCTGACTGACACCGCATAGGTAAACATTGTGCTGGCGACACGCTGTGTGTCAGTTACGTTATAGAACGGACTCAGGTTCAAAGATGAGGAAGAAGAGTGCAGTCTTATAGTATCAAAACTTTGTAGAAAAACTTTATTAACACATATCAAAAAACATTAAAATGGTTTCTTCAATTCCACATAATTGATCTCCATATAATCAATAATATATCAAAAAGCATCAAGAAATTGAAACTGATGAAACTGGTAATGCTGTAATCTGGCTTGGCTTGATTGTATCCTTAACCACTTCAGGACCACAGTCTTTCTACCCCTTAAGGACCAGGCACTTTTTTTCCATTCAGACCACTGCAGCTTTCAAGGTTTATTGCTCGCTCATACAACCTACCACCTAAATGAATTTTACCTCCTTTTCTTGTCACTAATAAAGCTTTCTTTTGGTGCTATTTGATTGCTCCTGCGATTTTTACTTTTTATTATATTCATCAAAAAAGACATGAATTTTGGCAAAAAAATGATTTTTTTAACTTTCTGTGCTGACATTTTTCAAATAAAGTAAAATTTCTGTATACATGCAGCGGGAAAAATGTGGACAAACATGTTTTGGATAAAAAAAAACCCCATTCAGTGTATATTTATTGGTTTGGGTAAAAGTTATAGCGTTTACAAACTATGGTGCAAAAAGTGAATTTTCCCATTTTCAAGCATCTATGACTTTTCTGACCCCCTGTCATGTTTCATGAGGGGCTAGAATTCTAGGATAGTATAAATACCCCCCAAATGACCCCATTTTGGAAAGAAGACATCCCAAAGTATTCACTGAGAGGCATAGTGAGTTCATAGAAGATATTATTTTTTGTCACAAGTAAGCGGAAAATGACATTTTGTGACAAAAAAAAGAAAAAAAAAAAAGTTTCCATTTCTTCTAACTTGCGACAAAAAAAAAATGAAATCTGCCACGGACTCACCATGCCCCTCTCTGAATACCTTGAAGTGTCTACTTTTCAAAATGGGGTCATTTGTGGGGTGTGTTTACTGTCCTGACATTTTGGGGGTGCTAAATTGTAAGCACCCCTGTAAAGCCTAAAGGTGCTCATTGGACTTTGGACCCCTTAGCGCAGTTAGGCTGCAAAAAAGTGCCACACATGTGGTATTGCCGTACTCAGTAGAAGTAGTATAATGTGTTTTGGGGTGTATTTTTACACATACCCATGCTGGGTGGGAGAAATATCTCTGTAAATGACAATTTTTTCATTTTTTTTACACACAATTGTCCATTTACAGAGTTATTTCTCCCACCCAGCATGGGTATGTGTAAAAATACACCACAAAACACATTATACTACTTCTCCCGAGTACGGCGATACCACATGTGTGGCACTTTTTTGCACCCTAACTGCGCTAAAGGGCCCAAAGTCCAATGAGTACCTTTAGGATTTCACAGGTCATTTTGCAACATTTGGTTTCAAGACTACTCCTCACGGTTTAGGGCCCCTAAAATGCCAGGGCAGTATAGGAACCCCACAAATGACCCCATTTTAGAAAGAAGACACCCCAAGGTATTCCGTTAGGAGTATGGTGAGTTCATAGAAGATTTTATTTTTTGTCACAAGTTAGCGGAACATGACACTTTGTGGAAAAAAACAATTAAAATCAATTTCCGCTAACTTGTGACAAAAAAATAAAATCTTCTATGAACTCCCCATACTCCTAACTGAATACCTTGGGGTGTCTTCTTTCTAAAATGGGGTCATTTGTGGGGTTCCTATACTGCCCTGGCATTTTAGGGTCCCTAAACCGTGAGGAGTAGTCTGGAAATCAAATTCCGCAAAATGACCTGTGAAATCCTAAAGGTACTCATTGGACTTTGGGCCCTTTAGCGCAGTTAGGGTGCAAAAAAGTGCCACACATGTGGTATTGCCGTACTCGGGAGAAGTAGTATAATGTGTTTTGGGGTGTATTTTTACACATACCCATGCTGGGTGGGAGAAATAACTCTGTAAGTGGACAATCGTGTGTAAAAAAAATCAAAAGATTGTCATTTACAGAGGTATTTCTCCCACCCAGCATGGGTATGTGTAAAAATACACCACCAAACACATTATACTACTTCTCCCGAGTACGGCAATACCACATGTGTGGCACTTTTTTGCACCCTAACTGCGCTAAAGGGCCCAAAGTCCAATGAGTACCTTTAGGATTTCACAGGTCATTTTGCGGAATTTGATTTTCAGACTACTCCTCACGGTTTAGGGCCCCTAAAATGCCAGGGCAGTATAGGAACCCCACAAATGACCCCATTTTAGAAAGAAGACACCCCAAGGTATTCCGTTAGGAGTATGGTGAGTTCATAGAAGATTTTATTTTTTGTCACAAGTTAGCGGAACATGACACTTTGTGGGAAAAAACAATTAAAATCAATTTCCGCTAACTTGTGACAAAAGGAAGGCGTCTGCCAGGACATAGGAGCTGCCGCCCCAAAAATCCAAACCCACCAGCTCGTATGCCCTGGCAAACCTGATTTATCCATTCACACTGATCGATGTGGATGAACAAATCATTGCCAGAGTTCTTTTTTGATACAAAGTGTTTGCCAAAGCATATGAATCCCCAACACCACTCCTCGGCCCATATGCCTCGGCAAACATATCTTTTTGACTGCGGAGGAGAAATCTCGTCCTGCAGCGCTACATGCACCGACTTGTGTGTAAGCTGACAGACGCGCAATGTTCTGTCAGGATGCACCATCAGTGCTGCAGCTGATTGGTCGGTCTGGATAGAAAAAAAGACAAAACAATACAAAAAGGAGGGGAAGGCGTCTGCCAGGACATAGGAGCTGCCGCCCCAAAAATCCAAACCCACCAGCTCGTATGCCCTGGCAAACCTGATTTATCCATTCACACCGATCGATGTGGATGAACAAATCATTGCCAGAGTTCTTTTTTGATACAAAGTGTTTGCCAAAACATATGAATCCCCAACACCACTCCTCGGCCCATATGCCTCGGTAAACGTATCTTTTTGACTGCGGAGGAGAAATCTCGTCCTGCAGCGCTGCATGCACCGACTTGTGTGTAAGCTGACAGACGCGCAACGTTCTGTCAGGATGCACCATCAGTACTGCAGCTGGTTAGTCGTTCGCTCGGTCCACCTGGAAGGTTATTGGATGGAAAAAGAGAAAAAAAACCCCCAAAAAACAAGCAAGCAGCAAAGCAATTACTTCATTAACATTAATAACCTTTGAACTTTTTTAATAAAAAACTTAACATTGCAAACCAAACATTAACTTCTTTGCTTACCTGTTTTTTGTTTTTTTTTAACTTACCTCCCGAGGACAAACCTCTCCTCCCCCATGGAACAATGTGCGAAGTGCAAATCGCACAGAGTTGTGGCGAAATACATTACGCAATTTGTCCCAAGTGAAAGGAGAGGTTTCTGGCAGCCCTGTGTATTAGGGTCTCTGGAAACCCGATGTTTGGTTTCACACTGCATATTGACATATCCGGTGGGTCAAGCCCGCCGCACCGTATCGTCCAAAACAGACCTTCAGGCAATACCACAAGAGTAGCATTCGGCCTAGTAATGAACTGCGTCGCCATAGACTAACATGACTTCCGCGCCGATCGATATTGCCACAGAAGCCACGCAGTAACGTAGGCATGCACTAGCGTTAAGTCAAGCACTTCCGGCGTAGGGGGGGACCGCAAAGTGTGACTTTTGCTAGGCATTTTGCCCTAACGCATCGCAGCAGTGTGAAATAGCACGGAGAGACCCTTGTGTGCCTACCGCTGTGTGTGGAGTTCCCTACTCTCTAATAGTGTACCTGCTCATGGTACCTCTCAAAACACTCCCCTAGGCATAGGCCAGGCTGGTCAGGACAGGTGGGACAATAAACAGTGGTGTCACGCCTTATTCCAGCCCTGCTGCAGACACGACAGCGTTTTCTTCGGATTCGTTGACCTGGGGTAGTCGGAATTGGATAGGCGTAATGCCTTCCATGCAGCCGGCTAGTTGCATCTTGGGGTTGGGCCACGGCACCTCCTGGATACAGGAGTTCCATCACGATCTGTTTATTAAATTGAATAAACGAGCCAGTTCTCCCAGCCTTACTGTAGAGAACAAAGCTGTTGTAAATTGCCAATTGAATGAGGTAAAAAGACACTTTTTTATACCAGCGTCTTGTTTTTCGGGCAACTAAATAGGGCGCTAACCTCTGGTCATTGAAGTCCACCCCTCCCATGTTAGTATTATACTCGTGGACGACAAGGGGTTTTTCAATGACCTGAGTTCGCCGTTGAATTTCAACTGTCGTGTCTGCGTGAATGGTGGACAGGAAGTAAACCTCCCTCTTGTCCTTCCATTTCACCGCGAGCAGGTCGTCAGCACACAAGGCGGCCCTCTGCCCCCGTTGAAGTCTGGTGGTAATGAGCCGTTGGGGGAAGCCCCGGCGACTAGGCCGCACGGTGCCACAGCATCGGATTTTTTCTATTTTTAAGTGCTGAAAGAGGGCCACACTTGTGTAATAATTGTCCACAAAAAGATGGTACCCCTTCTGGAACAAGGGTGACACCAAGTCCCACACAACCTTTCCACTGCTCCCCAGGTAGTCAGGGCATCCGACCGGCTCCAATTTTGAGTCTTTTCCCTCATAGACCCTAAAATAAGATGTATAGCCTGTGGCCCTTTCACAGAGCTTATACAGTTTCACCCCATACCGGGCGCGCTTGTTTGGGATGTACTGTTTGATGCGAAGGCGCCCGGTAAAGCGTATGAGGGACTCGTCTACGCAGATGTCCTGGTCAGGGGTATAAGCATCTGCAAATCTGGATGACAGGTGGTCTATGAGGGGTCGAATTTTGTGGAGCCGGTCAAAAGCAGGGTGGTCACTTCGATGACAGGTTTCGTTGTCATTGAAGTGCAGGAAGCGCAGGATGTTCTCAAATCGTGTCCTGGACATGGCAGCAGAGTACAGGGGAACATGATGTGCTGGGTCCGTAGACCAATAAGACCGCAACACATTCTGCTTTACTAGTCCCGTGTGAAGGAGAAGGCCCAAAAAAATTTTCATTTCGGAAACTTGGACTGGTTTCCACCGAAAAGGCTGGGCAAGGAACTTTTCCGGATTGACGGTTATATATTGTGTGGCCTTACGGTTGGTCTCTGCCACAATTAAGTCCAAGAGATCCTGGGTGAAGAACAGATAGAAAAAGTCTAGGGCCGATCCTAGATTATCTGTCTCCACCTGGACTCCAGACTGGGCGGTGAAAGGGGGAAGTACGGGTGCGGAGGAATCAGGGGATTGCCAATTTGGGCTTGCCAGCACCTCTGGTAAATTAGGGGTAGTACGGGCCCGTCTTCTTGGTGGCTGCGACTGGGATCTTACTGCACGTGCCACCGAACCAGTTTCAACTTCCATGCAGGCCTGATCGGGCAAACACTGCGTTTTTTTGTGTGGATCCTAGTGACCCTAATAGATCTGACTGCGATCAGTAATGATCACTTACAGATACTATATAGTACCAATGTTGATTAGCGACAGTGATGACGCTAATTAGTGACTGTGGTGCAGTGGGCTGAGCACTAACTGACACTTACAAAGGGGCCTAGCTAACTGGCCTAACTGCTAACACTAGTGATACTAAAAAAGTGACAGTTTTCACTGATCACTGTTTTTAGATCACTAGGATAGTGACAGGGGGGTGGTGGTGAGTGGGGAATCAGAGGCAATCAGAAACAATCACAGGACAATCAAAGGCAATCGCAGGCCAATCACAGGGCACTCAATTCACGGGACAATCAAAGCCAATCACGGGACAATCAAAGCCAATCACAGGCCGATCAAACCAATCACGGCACAATCAAAGCCAATCGCGGGACAAAGCCGATCACGGGACAATCAAAGCCAATCACGGGACAATCAAAGCCAATCACAGGCCAATCAAAGCCAATCACAGGCCAATCACAGGCCAATCAAAGCCAATCACAGGCCAATCAAAGCCAATCACGGGACAATCAAATACAATTACAGCACAATCAAATTGAATGTCAGCACAATGAAATTGAATGTCAGCACAATCAAATGCAATTACAGCACAAACAATTACAATGCACTGGGAAGGTGATTGGGAGGGGGGGGGGGTCTGAGGGCGATCAGAGGGTGTGGGGGGTTGACTAGGTGTCCGCACGGGGCAGACTGGGTCCTGATCTGGTGGGTGGCAGACACAGGGGGTGACGATAGATCAGTGAGGGATTACAGGGGAGAATAGATGTAAACAATGCACTGGGGAGGTTATCAGCAGGGGGGGGGGGGGGCTGAGGGCAATCTGAGGGTCTGGGTGGGTGATCAGGTGCCCCCAAGGGACAGTTTAGGGTCTGCTCTGATGGGTGGTGGTGACAAGGGGTGATAGGCAGGTGATAAGCAGGTGATAGACAGGTGATCAGTGGGTAAGGCAGCTGTATACAAACGTATACAGTATACAGGGGGGTGGTCTGGGGGGGATCTGAGGGTAGGGAGGGTGATCAGGGTACCCTAGGGGGCAGTTAGGGACCTACCCTAGGGGATAGCGTCCCTAGATAGTGACAGGGAGTGATTGATGGGTTTTTAGGTGGGTGGTGGAGTGCTAGCAGTGGTGTGCTGGGGTGGTCAGGGGGGGTTCTGAGGGCTGGGGTGGTCGATCGGGGGGTCTGTGTAGGTAAAAGAGTGTGTTTATATACTTATCAGCAGGGCTGCCGTCCTCTCTGATGGTCGCACGACGAGTGACCATCAGCGGAGGAGGCAGCCAGTATAATACACTTTGTTACAATAACAAAGTGTATTATACACTCTGATTGGCCAGATCGCGCAAGTTTGAAACCCGCCGGCGCTGCTGATTGGCCGGCGGGTTTCCGAGTAGGGTGGGCGGAGCCTATTGCCGGCGGCGATCGCGTCATTGATGACGCGATCGCCGCACAGCCACCGCTGATGCCGCCCCCGCCGATGGGCGTATTACGGTCGTTTGGGCCCGGACTTTGCCGCCGCCCATCGGCTGGGGGCGGTCGTTAAGTGATTAAATAGATGTTGTGTTTCAAAGGCAACGACACATGTTCGTTTCGGGCTCTCTATACAATATATGTGCCCTTCATCAGGCTGCAACACAAAAATTCTAAAATAAATAAACAGCAAAGGAAAAAACATACATTCAAATCACAATTCCATGCAAACATCTTAAAAAGAGAAAGAAGACCCACAAAGATGATTGATGGTATATATCACACCTGGTTCACACAAATTCTATGAACCAACATACCAATCAGGATAAGTGTTAAGTTGTAAAGTTCAGACCCTAGAAGACCAGAGATAGATGCTACAAGGCTTCCACCAAAAGACCAAAGGAATAACTCTCCACAACAAGTGGAAAAAAGAAATCTGTTAGAAAGCCAGCAGCCATAGAGGCTTGCATCATGGACTAGTAAATATCAGTCCATGCACATGCCTGAAGGATAACACCGAAAGCTGCATGAAATCTTAGGTAAGAAACAAGAACAGACCTTAAGATACCAAGTCATCAAATATCAAACAAAGCACTTTAAGAAAATGAATGATATATAATGCAGAACATAAGGAGTACAAACCTGTATGGCTCAATCAAGAGGCACAAAGGCCAGATGTATATGTTACGGCCAGAACCCGAAGTTTGGCCACTTCTAGTTCTGGCCGGCCACTTCGGGTTCTGGCCGGCCAATGTGCGAAGTGGCCGCTGCGCTGCGGCCAATGTTAGAAATGGATTGATTCCTCTGAGGTTAATGTATCTTCTGGCCGCAGCGCAGCGGCCAAACGTATCACAACATCGTTAATTTATTGCAATTCAGCCGGCGGCAATGTAACAATTCAAGCCACCGGCTTTTTCTCTGCCTCTCTCTCTCCTCTTATGGGCAGCCGGCGGGGACATGCGTGTCCCCGAGAGTCGTTCGTGGCGCCAGGGCAGCAGAGCGGGGAGGCTGCAGACATCGCTTCTGCCAGCACCCGCTCTGCAAGAACGGCAGGATTCCCCTGCCACGACGAACGACTCCGGGGGGACACGCGTGTCCCCGCCGGCTGCCCATAGAAGAGCGAGAGAGGCGGGAGGGAGGAGAGAGAGGCAGAGAAAAAGCCGGCGGCTTGAATTGTTACATTGCCGCCGGCTGAATTGCAATAAATTAACGAAGTTGTTATACGTTTGGCCGCTGCGCTGCGGCCAGAAGATACATTAACCTCAGAGGAATCAATCCATTTCTAACATTGGCCGCAGCGCAGCGGCCACTTCGCGCATTGGCCGGCCAGAACCCGAAGTGGCCGGCCAGAACTAGAGGTTCTGGCCGTAACATATATAAAGAACAGGCATCTGAGCTCACCAAATGCACAAAAACGGTCTGGAAAAAATGCATACAAAAAATATCAAAAAAACTATAACAAATAGGTTTATGGCTCAACATATAGTGCCCAGAATAATCCCCCTAAGACAGGGCGGATCCATGTCCACCATAATATCACAATGCAACCCCTCATATATGCGGCAACAACATGTGCCATCAAAATATATCAGGGTAAATCCACACGCCATATGTATATCACAATATTATGATGCAACCCCTCATATATACGGCAACAGCATGAGCCATCAAACAAATAAGAGTAAATCCACATACAGATAAAACTGCGTATACCACCATATTGTGATATGGTTCCAAATCTAGAGGGCCCCCGCAACAAGTAACATAGCTATTGTGAAACATTCCCTAAATGGCACACATAAACAAGGTATATACTTACTCTCCCAAGGCGAAATAAAAAAAGATTGCTGCTAAGTTGGAAGTCCTATGAGAAATGGCGTACAGTGCTGTTTAAATACTGCACTCGGTGTCCTACACACGCTGTGTGTCGCTAGCACTGCAGAGGGTATAGCAGCACGCAGGGGGGTCCTGGAGGCACACCATGGGGCAACAGAGGCTGGTGTTAGTGTGCACAACCAGCCTCCGTGTCCCACTAACATAATTAAATCCCACCTCGGGTTCTCTTTAAGGGCAAAGAGCTCAGCGCTGCGGTTACTGTAAGACTCCTCCCTATTTAGTCTTTTGCTCAGTACCTGTGGTGACAGGCCCTTTCTGTTTGCCCTTACAGTACCGTAGACTGCTGTCTGAGCAGAGTACAAAAACTTGAACATTAGGATGCTGGAATAATAATTGTCGAAGTACACTACTAGGTGTAGTAAACGGTCGATTAAGTCCACCACAATTTTTTCCCTTGCACCCATGTAGGGAGGGCATCCAGCAGGTTGTCTAAGGCTGCCCTTTCCTTTGTAAATGTTGAAGGTATACGTATACCCCATTCCACTTTTGCATAATTTGTAAAGCTTTACACCATGATCGTGTAAACTGTCATTTACACGATCGTTTCCATATTTTATGTATTCTCTCCTGGCAGAGAACTGGGCTTGTGAGAGCAAAGTATTTTATGGCTGTAATCCCTTGTCAGGGAGCTATAGTCTGACTTGGAGAAAAACTGTTGCATAGCTGAATATTAACTCTTTCAGGCAGAGAACGAAGAAAAGCATCACAGCATATTTGTGTGCTATTCACTGTACACACACATGTCCATCATGTCACATAAGCTTCTACAGTGGTGTGAAAAACTGTTTGCCCCCTTCCTGATTTCTTATTCTTTTGCATGTTTGTCACACTTAAATGTTTCTGCTCATCAAAAACCATTAACTATTAGTCAAAGATAACATAATTGAACACAAAATGCAGTTTTAAATGATGGTTTTTATTATTTAGTGAGAAAAAAACTCCAAATCTACATGGCCCTGTGTGAAAAAGTGATTGCCCCCCTTGTTAAAAAGTAACTTAAAGGGACTCCGGGCAGTGCAGAAACTATGGAAAGATGCATATCATTTTAAAGCTTTCTTTCTCCTCTTTCCAATGATATATAAACCACCACCCTACGTCTTTTAGTTTTCGCTATTTTCGCGATTGAAATTGCCGCGACCGCGATTTCGGTCGCGAAAATAGAGAAAACTAAAAGGTGTAGGGCAACGATTTAGGTGTCGTCAGAAAGAGGAGAAAGAGAGCTTTAAAATGATATCCATCAAGCCATAGTTATATTGTATTACACAGGACGACACTTTCCCCAGTGTCAGCAGCTCCATTCTGCTGAATGCAGCTGCTGACTTTGACAAAAAGTCGCCCTGTGTAATACAATATAACTATGGCTTGATGGATATCATTTTAAAGCTCTCTTTCTCCTCTTTCTGACGACACCTACATCGTTGCCCTACGCCTTTTAGTTTTCTCTATTTTCGCGATCGAAATCGCGGCCGCGGCAATTTCAATCGCGAAAATAGCGAAAACTAAAAGGCGTAGGGTGGTGGTTTATATATCATTAGAAAGAGGAGAAAGAGAGCTTTAAAATGATGTGCATCTTTCCATAGTTTCTGCACTGCTCGGAGTCCCTTTAACTGTGGTTTATCACACCTGAGTTAAATTTCTGTAGTCACCCCCAGGCCTGATTACTGCCACACCTGTTCCAATCAAGAAATCACTTAAATAGGAGCTATCTGACACAGAGAAGTAGACCAAAAGCACCTCAAAAGCTAGACATCATGCCAAGATCCAAAGAAATTCAGGAACAAATGAGAACAAAAGTACTGTAATTGAAATCTATCAGTCTGGTAAAGGTTATAAAGCCATTTCTAAAGCTTTGGGACTCCAGCGAACCACAGTAAGAGCCATTATTCACAAATGGCAAAAACATGGAACAGTGATGAACCTTCCCAGGAGTGGCCGGCCGACCAAAATTACCCCAAGAGCGCAGAGAAAACTCATCCGAGAGGCCACAAAAGACCCCAGGACAACATCTAAAGAACTGCAGGCCTCACTTGCCTCAATTAAGGTCAGTGCTCACGATTCCACCATAAGAAAGAAACTGGGCAAAAACGGCCTGCATGGCAGATATCCAAGGCCCAAACCACTTTTAAGCAAAAAGAACATTAAGGCTTGTCTCAATTTTGCTAAAAAAACATCTCAATGATTGCCAAGACTTTTGGGAAAATACCTTGTGGTCCGACGAGACAAAAGTTGAACTTTTTGGAAGGTGCATGTCCCGTTACATCTGGCGTAGAAGTAACACAGCATTTCAGCAAACGAACATCATACCAACAGTAAAATATGGTGGTGGTAGTGTGATGGTCTGGGGCTGTGATAGATGGAACCATGAATTCTACTGTCTATCAAAAAATCCTGAAGGAGAATGTCCGGCCATCTGTTTGTCAACTCAAGCTGAAGCGATCTTGGGTGCTGCAGCAGGACAATGACCCAAAACACACCAGCAAATCCACCTCTGAATGGCTGAAGAAAAACAAAATGAAGACTTTGGAGTGGCCTAGTCAAAGTCCTGACTTGAATCCTATTGAGATGTTGTGGCATGACCTTAAAAAGGCGGTTCATGCTAGAAAACCCTCAAATAAAGCTGAATTACAACAATTCTGCAAAGATGAGAGGGCCAAAATTCCTCCAGAGCGCTGTAAAAGACTCGTTGCAAGTTATCGCAAACACTTGATTGCAGTTATTGCTGCTAAGGGTGGCCCAACCAGTTATTAGGTTCAGGGGGCAATTCCTTTTTCACACAGGGCCATGTAGGTTTTGAGGTTTTTTTTTCTCACTAAATAATAACAACCATCATTTAAAACTGCATTTTGTGTTCAATTATGTTATCTTTGACTAATAGTTAATGGTTTTTGATGAGCAGAAACATTTAAGTGTGACAAACATGCAAAAGAATAAGAAATCAGGAAGGGGGCAAATAGTTTTTCACACCACTGTATTTAAGCGAATACAGTCAAACACAAGTGCAGTCAAAATGCTCTGTACTTGTGTTTTGAAGCAATTCTTCTCATGTGGTTTAGATTACCATTCATTGTATGCATTTTCAATAATTCCTCGGCAACCATGCATCAATGTATGGCTGAAGACATTAGGCAGCACATTCTTTGTACTCCTGATGTCCTTGTGGAGTCGCATTGCTTGCCTGAAAACGCGGTCGAAATTGGCAAGCGTGTTAAAATTGCGTAATGTTATTTACAATGCAACATTTAGCCCCCCAGTATAGGTAGCCAGCAATAGGTGGCCCAGTACTGATTAGCCAGCCATAGGTGGCAGAGTATTGGTTAGCCAGCCATGGGTGCATATAGGGGATAAATCTACCCCTCAACGTCCCCCGTTGAAGGGGTATAAGCATTAGCCACAGTGTTTTTACAAAAGCCTAGTGCTTCTTTTTATCAAGGAGAGCGACCAGCCGACATCCTGACGGACCACCTAGAGTAGAGTCATGTCTCCACCTGCTGCCAGTGGTCAGTTGCCCCTAAAAATCCAACTTTATGAGTAGACCTTTTGCTTTATTCTTTCCACATATTGTGTTACTTTGACATACTTCACCATTGGGCTCCTGTTTTCTCTCTTGTATCTTTTGCTCCTGGGTGCTCACACACCCCATCCACTTTGTGTCAGCCATACAGTGGTTTGCAAAAGTATTCGGCCCCCTTGAAGTTTTCCACACTTTGTCATATTACTGCGACAAACATGAATCAATTTTATTGGAATTCCACATGAAAGACCAATACAAAGTGGTGTACATGTGAGAAGTGGAACAAAAAATCATACATGATTCCAAACATTTAAAAAAAAAAAAAAACTGCAAATTGGGGTGTGCGTAATTATTCAGCCCCCTGAGTCAATACTTTGTAGAACCACCTTTTGCTGCAATTACAGCTGCCAGTCTTTTAGGGTATGTCTCTACCAGCTTTGCACATCTAGAGACTGAAATCCTTGCCCATTCTTCTTTGCAAAACAGCTCCAGCTCAGTCAGATTAGATGGACAGCATTTGTGAACAGCAATTTTCAGATCTTGCCACAGATTCTTGATTGGATTTAGATCTGGACTTTGAATGGACCATTCTAACACATGAATATGTCTTGTTTTAAACCATTCCATTGTGACCTTGGCTTTATGTTTAGGGTCGTTGCCCTGCTGGAAGGTGAACCTCTGCCCCAGTCTCAAGTTTTTTGCAGACTCCAAGAAGTTTTCTTCCAAGATTGCCCTGTATTTGACTCCATCCATCTTCCCATCAACTCTGACCAGTTTCCCTGTCCCTGCTGAAGAGAAGCACCCCCAGAGCACTATATTTAACAGTGGGGATGGTGTGTTCAGAGTGATGTGCAGTGTTAGTTTTCCGCCACACATGGCGTTTTGCATTTTGGCCAAAAAGTTCCATTTTGGTCTCATCTGACCAGAGCACCTTCTTCCACATATTTACTGTGTCCCCCACATGGCTTGTGGCAAACTGCAAACGGGACTTCTTATGCTTTTCTGTTAACAATGGATTTCTTCTTGCCACTCTTCCATAAAGGCCAACTTTGTGCAGTGCACGACTAATAGTTGTCCTATGGACAGATTCCCCCACCTGAGCTGTAGATCTCTGCAGCTCGTCCAGAGTCACCATGGGCCTCTTGACTGCATTTCTGATCAGCGCTTTCCTTGTTCGGCCTGTGAGTTTAGGTGAACGGCCTTGTCTTGGTAGGTTTACAGTTGTGCCATACTCCCATTTCTGAATGATCGCTTGAACAGTGCTCTGTGGGATGTTCAAGGCTTTGGAAATCTTTTTGTAGCCTAAAGCCTGCTTTAAATTTCTCAATAACTTTATCCCTGACCTGTCTGGCGTGTTCTTTGGACTTCATGGTGTTGTTGCTCCCAATATTCTCTTAGACAACCTCTGAGGTCGTCACAGAACAGCTGTATTTGTACTGACATTAGATTACACATAGGTGCACTCTATTTAGTCATTAGCACTCATCAGGCAATGTCTATGGACAACTGACTGCACTCAGACCAAAGGGGGCTGAATAATTACGCACACCCCACTTTGCAGTTATTTATTTGTAAAAAAAAATGTTTGGAATCATGTATGATTTTCGTTCCACTTCTCACGTGTACACCACTTTGTATTGGTCTTTCACGTGGAATTCCTATAAAATTGATTCATGTTTGTGGAAGTAATGTGACAAAATGTGGAAAACGTCAAGGGGGCAGAATACTTTTGCAAACCACTGTAGGTGCCACCACTATAGGTTAGCCAGCCATAGAATACAGAGCAGGAGGGGGGAGCAGCAGCCGCACATGGGAATCTGCCACGGGAAGAGAGACCCGACTCCTCCCTTCTTCTCCTCAGGCCCCCCTCCGTGCTCCGCTCTCCATTGAAAAGATGTCCAACAGCAGCGGCGGGGTGGCAATAACTCACCTTCCGGGCTCCAGGCGATGTTCACGTGCCGCCGGGCTGCACTCTCTGTGTACATCACTGCTCACAGGAAGTAGTGTAAGTACTACTTCCTGTGAGCGGTGATGTACACAGAGAGAGCAGCCTCGCAGCATGTGAACATTGCCTGGAGCCCGGAAGGTGAGTTATTGCTAACACCCCGCCACCGCTGCTGGATATCTCTTAAATGGAGGGGGGAGCATGGAGGGGGACTCCAGGAAAGGGATGGAGGAGTCGGGTCCCTCTTCTGACGGCTGAGTCCCATGTGCTGCCGCTCCCCTCCTCCTTTACTGCGCCCCCCTCACTGCACCCCTGGCGGTCATCCGGGCTGCCCGCCCCTAGAAACGGGGCTGGCTGGATCCATACTGCATGTAAAATGCCCGCTAATGGTACAATTTGATGTAATCTGAGTAAAAGGATTCTATGATTGATTGGTCCAGAAAAGTATATCGATCCAAATATTGGATTTTACGACTGAATTGGAAGAGAGAAAATGCCCTAATTGACCTGTTTTGGGAACAATCGATAATTACCATCCAAATACTTTCGATCATAAAAATAGCCACGAAAGATCACATCTGATGAAAAAATTGTACCGTTAATGGGAACATTAACATGCGTTATAAATATTTGTGAATTGCACAGGACACTGTGTGCGTTATACCATACAAATTAATGTAAAGCATACATGCAGCAAGTTAGAATAATATGATCCGTTCTGGAGTTTTTACGGTTTGATTTCAACAGTACCTTTGATAATAAGACTATGCGAGCGTTAACGCTAAGGGCTCTTTCACATTAGATAATGCATGCATGAATCCAATTTGGTGCATGCATTATGACCCACGGCGTGATGTTGATGCGTCATGCAGATCAGCGACGCTAGTTCTAATTCACCCGACGGGAAAACGCTTGTGGTGTACGATTAAAAGCTCCCAGATGCGTTACAGTAGAACGCTCTGGAAAGCTTTGACTAATGTGAAAGGTAACATGAGTCAATAGACTTTCATATTGCCCTGCTTACCGCATCCTGGGAGCGATCCGTCAAAATGCACGGATCAGCTCCTAGTGTGAAAGAGCCCTAGTAGTGAGTGTTTGTAAACATTAGGGTTGTTTGTTACAGTGTACTGTACAGAGAGTTTCTAGTGTCTTAAATTTCCAGCTCGGCACCTGTGTAAACTGGACTGGGGAGTCTGGGATGTCAGCTGATTATAGAGAAATGTGGATCAATGGTAAAGTGTACTGCAGTTCTTGTACAGGGGGTGTGCCTCTTGTAACTGAGCACCCTCCTCTCTTCTCCTACACACAGTGGTTACCTAGCAACAACAAAGAGTCACAGCAACTAGATGATAGACAGGGAGAAGGGAAAGCTGTGTTTGAACAGTGTGTGCTTAGTACAGAAATAGTACTGTCATATACATGTAACTTTTGGCCTACGTAGAGAAGATCTTTTTGTGAGGCGGTTGCTTTTCAATCACTTTTTAAATTTTATCACACGGCTGGACAAGGATGGCCTCCCCTTTGGGGACACAGGGGGTCCCGCATGGCAAAAATGTCATGGTGTTTAGAAACGGAGACCCTTTTCACAATGGCCGCCGGATGGTAGTAAATGAGAAGCAGTTTGTGACTTTTGAGGCTTTTTTAAATGAGGTGACCTCAAGTATCCAATCTTCAACAGCTGTGCGCAGTATCTACACCCCACAAAATGGGCACCGTGTGACTCAACTCGGTGACTTAATGAACAGGGGTCAGTATGTGGCTGGAGGGAATGAAAAATTTAGAAAACTCGAGTAAGTATTTTTATTATTTTTTAATTTTATTCATGTCTGTCTCTAGACCACATAAAAATATACTTTCACAGACACATGCATATTAAACTTTTGGGCTTGGTCTGCCAGGTATTATATTTGATGTGCCTTCATATGATAATGATTGGATTGTATGGTATTATTGTCCCCAAAATATGCCTACCCATGTGCTCTTAGCAACTGATTTAACAGTATAATTTTCCAGAATGGGCCACAATGATGGATCTTGTGTTAAAGGACCACTATTGCGAAATATTGTAAAATTGAAAATACTTGAGTATACATACGTATAAAATTTAAATTTGTTCCAGGATAACAAGGAATATTATTTTTCTCCCTATGTCGCTGTCACTTGCAGTAGCTAGTACAAATCTAACATATCTGACAGGTTTTTGTCTAGTCCATCTCCTCATGAAGGATTCTCAAAGTTTAGTTCAGGATGTTAGCGTCAAAAAGGTTTGCAGTTTTTTTTTATTTTAGACCTTAAAATACAGATGTAATCACACCGCTTACCTACGTGCTTCAATTTTTTTGTAAATCGCTTTTCTAAGCGCTTTTGCAGAGCGATTTGTTTTTTCACTTCCTGACGCAAGTGAGGAAGTGAACTCTTTGACCCGGAAAAGAATAAATACAATGTATTTATTCTTAAAAGCGCTGGGGAAATTGCTATACAAAGCGATTTTTCAAGCGTTTTGCGATTTCACTATACCTTCCATTGAGGCGAATTGCCCCAAAAATGGTACAGGCAGCGCTTTGGTGAGCGGATCATAATCGAACTGCTCAGATGCGAACACTCTCATAGGGAATCATTGCACAAGCGCTTTTAGGGGGATTTTGAAAATTGCCGGCACTTAAAA
The DNA here is from genome assembly GCF_040937935.1 of Hyperolius riggenbachi. NCBI lineage: Eukaryota > Metazoa > Chordata > Amphibia > Anura > Hyperoliidae > Hyperolius > Hyperolius riggenbachi. The sequence goes on from NC_090647.1 coordinate 284,811,547, forward strand.
AAAGGTGACAACGCCCTTACAAGCCCTTAAGGTTCCCCTTAAGTGATTACGAATTCTAAGTAGTCATTTTCAACCTATTTTAAAGACCACTTGCATGGTTATTGTACTGATCTTTTGCCACTAATGTTTCTACATTGCTGACCCAGAACTAGAAAGTTGTGCTGATCCAATCCTCTGCCTCTATTATTTCTCAGTCACCCAAAAGGAGCATGCAGATCAATGTTCTAAGTCTACTGGCTGCATGCGTATTCCATTTCTACAGCTTGATGACCAAGCAACTGGTACTTTGTAAAAGGGAACAAAAAAAAAATAGCCCCCATATTCCTCTCACTACAGGATTCCTTTAGGAATTGGAATACTGTTAAGTATACAACTGGCCAGGCAACTGGTATTGCTTAAAAGGAAATAAGTATGGCAGTCTCCATAACACTCTTGCTACAGTTGTGCTTAAAGGGAATGTCCAGGCTCCGTTAGAAAAAAAAAAAAAAAAGATCTACTTACCCAGGGCTTTCTCTAGCCCCTGGCAGCCAACGTCCCACGCTGCAGCTCCACTCTCAGCCACTGGCTCCTGGTCCCCCCGTCCGCTGCAGAGGCTGACCTCGGGAGGGTTATGGGGGTTAGCATTCCAATAAAACAATGGCATTTATGTTTTTTTTTTAAATCACACCGTTAAGAATGATCAATGAATTATGATTTTTTTGTGATCATTTTATTGAATGAGGGAACTGAAAAATGTTATTGAATTGAATCAAGTCCAATATATTAAAACATTCAAAGGATAACTATAGTTTCTTTTGTCATAGTTTTTTAAAATTCATTGTTTAATAAATGCATGAAATCTGTGGCCAGCACATAGGGATAATGAGTAGACACAAGTGCAAAGAGCCGTCTGATGCTGTATACAAGATGCAGGGGTAAATTTCTCAAAACCAGTGCTAGAAAAGTTGGAGCAAACACTGATGCCCACACCGTGGCTTCTGATTGGTTGCTCAAATCAACTGCTCCACTTTTGCACCTACATCATTCCAGTTTTACTCCCAATTTTTCTTGCACAGGTTTTGATAATGGTGCCCATACCCTAATCTATTTCACCCAGCAGATTCAATCACTGTGATCTGGCCAAAATCAAATAAAATTATCAATTGGGGTGGATGGTAGTTAGTTCAAAACTGGGTGTGACGATAGATTATGGCCTTCTATAGCAGAAAAACTAGGCACTTGGCCAGGGCTGGTGGCCTTTTAAGGTCTTCCCCCAATTAACTGTGCTCTCCTCAGGCCCCTGCAGAGTACTCGCAGTGGAGCGCACTCACCTGTCCAGCCAGCGCGCTCCCTCCTGTTTCCTTCTGTCTTCATCTCCCAATACTGATGCCTATTCTCCATGAACTGGCAGAGTGTTACGTGAGTACGCACTCATAGTTACATTGTTAGTTTGGTTGAAAAAAGACATTCGTCTATCGATTCCAACCAGAAAAAAATACATGAATAAGTAAGCATTAGGTATCTTTCTCTCCTGCAACGTCACATATCTCAGTTGATCCAGGAAAGGCAAAAAAAAAAACCCTTACAAGTCTTGGGCCAATTAACCTCTAATGCTGGGTACACACAATACGTTTTTCCGATCGATTTCAGATTCAATTCTGTTATCTTTTCTTATCTATTTCTATTCACTTCTATGAGAAATCATTCAGAAAAACGATCGAAAATAAGATCGGACAAAAATAAGATCGGACATGTCGGAAATTATCTATCGAACCATCTATCTAACACAAAATTGTATGGTATGTACCTAGCATCAGGGGAAAAATTCCTTCCTGACTACAGGTGGCAGTCAAATAAAATCCCTGGATCAACCTTGCTGGGAATTAACTAGTAATTATAGCTGCAGATGTCTTTCAATGCAAGGAAGGCATCCAAACCTCTTTTAAATGCAGATATAGAATTTGGGTGGTAAAATACTCCACATTTTAACAAATCTTACTGTAAAGAACCTCCTCCTAAATAGATGGCAAAACCTTTTTTCCTCCATACGCAGATCATGCCCCCTTGTCCCTTGTACAATCCCATGGATAAACAGCTCATCTGCCAAGCCTTTGTAACATGCGACTGGTGACAGAGAACAGGCATGGGGGGTTTGAAGAAGTACACAGGAGCGAGTGTGCTGGCCGGATAGGTGGGTGTGATCCCCTGTGAGTACTCTGCAGAGGCATGGGGGTAGACCTGGGAGGCCTGCTGGTTGGCCCTGCATTGCAGCAGTTCCATAGATTTATTTTTTTAATATAGATTTCAAGCTGAATCTATTAAAAATGTATTTGCAGTGTATGGCAGGAGTAGATCTGTCTCTGATCAGATTTCAATTAGAGAGGAATCTACAGTATCTCCTGGGCGCATCACCTGCCAATCTGCCCTGATCTATTTACTTTATCTATAAGCAGTGGGAAGAACAATGGACAGTCTGTACCTTTTTTCAAAGCTTTTAATACTGTATAGTCAAAGCAGCACCTACAAAACAAAGCTATATTAGCTTTCATTTCAGTCAGGAAATGTTACTTTTATGTGGTGTCTTTCTGTAAATCTTTTTTAAGTATGGTTCCCTGTCAATTCCTGAATGCCTTCACATAACCTGACCATGACCTCTGCTATTCAGTGATCTGTGGTATTGATTTATAAATGGCTCTTTTTCCACAGTTTTATTGCAGCGCTGTCCTTTGTACACCTATAATGGCATACTGCTTGCACTGATAAAACCTTGATGTAAAGACCCAACAGTATGAAGTAGAATACTGTGAAAAAGTCCCCATTCTAACCAAGAAGTAGAAAACATACTTTGCACACTGTTTTCCAGATCTTCCTATAAACATATGTATACAGTGGTGTAGCAATAGGGGATGCAGAGATAACAACCGCAGCAGGGCCCCTGGACCAGAGGGTCCCTCCTTCAACTGCCTTATTAGCTTTTTATTGGTACTAAGCTGGAAATGACCACCTCTATGCAGTATGTGATTTGTTTAGTTATAGCCATTAATAAACTGTTCTCCTCCCCAGCCTACACCTCTCTGACACTGTGGTTGTCCTTGGCAGGTTTTGGTGCTCCATATCAATTGTTATGTATAGAGCATTTGAGGACCCCATGTAAAACTCACACTGGGGACGAGAGCTCCTAAGCGATGCTACTGTGTTTATATCTGGTAAATGGAAAACCATTGGAAGTGCCAGTTCACAATGGCTTCTGCTTAGCATCTTGTTCGCATTTAGCTGCTTTTGCATACAGCGTTTTTCACTCCCTCCTGGAGACATGGAAAAGTGACACTGAAAGCTACATGTGGCTTTCAGTATCACCTAAGCACTGGACAACCAACTCAAAAATAGAGATAAAAGCACAGCATTTGCAAGAACAACATTAAATGGCAGAAAACAAAGGTACCAGCGCTGCCCATTCATTTGGCTGCTGTTTATATCCCCAGACCTCCGTGTGAACTGGTATCATGGTTACTTCAAGCAGTATGCATATAGACATTCTTATCCATAGTACATGGGAATATTGGTCATTTAATATGGCCCATGTACTGCTCAGTGAATCTGATGTACAGTGGCTTGCAAAAGTATTCAGCCCCCTTGAAGTTTTCCACATTTTGTCACATTACTGCCACAAACATAAATCAATTGTATTGAAATTCCATGTGAAAGACCAATACAAAGTGGTGCACATGTGAGAAGTGGTACGGAAATCATACATGATTCCAAACATTTTTTTACAAATAAATAACTGCAAAGTGGGGTGTGCGTAATTATTCAGCCCCCTGAGTCAATACATTGTAGAACCACCTTTTGCTGCAATTACAGCTGACAGTCTTTTAGGGTATGTCTCTACCAGCTTTGCACATCTAGAGACTGAAATCCTTGCCCATTCTTCTTTGCAAAACAGCTCTAGCTCAGTCAGATTAGATGGACAGCGTTTGTGGACAGCAGTTTTCAGATCTTGCCACAGACTCTTAATTGGATTTAGATCTGGACTTTGACTGGGTCATTCTAACACATGGATATGTTTTGTTTTAAACAATTCCATTGTTGACCTGGCTTTATGTTTAGGGTCATTTTGTCCAAAAAGTTCCGTTTTGGTCTCATCTGACCAGAGCACCTTCTTCCACATATTTGCTGTATCCCCCACATGGCTTGTGGCAAACTGCAAACAGGACTTCTTATGATTTTCTGTTAACAATGGCTTTCTTTTTGCCATTCGTCCATAAAGGCCAACTTTGCGCAGTGCACGACTAATAGTTGTCGTAGACTGAGACAGATTCCCCCACCTGAGCTGTAGATCTCTGCAGCTCGTCCAGAGTCACCATGGGCCTCTTGACTGCATTTCTGATCAGCGCTCTCCTTGTTCGGCCTGTGAGTTTAGGTGGACGGCCTAGTCTTGGTAGGTGTACAGTTGTGCCATACTCCTTCCATTTCTGAATGATCGCGTGAACAGTGCTCCGTAGGATGTTCAAGGCTTTGGAAATCTTTTTGCAGCCTAAGCCTGCTATAAATTTCTCAATAACTTTATCCCTGACCTGTCTGGTGTGTTCTTTGGACTTCATGGTGTTGTTGCTTCCAATATTATCTTACACAACCTCTGAGGCCGCCACAGAGCAGCTGTATTTGTACTGACATTAGATTACACACAGGTGTACTCTATTTAGTCATTAGCACTCATCAGGCAATGTCTATGGACAACTGACTGCACTCAGACCAAAGGGGGCTGAATAATTACGCACACGCCACTTTGCAGTTATTTATGTGTAAAACATGTTTGGAATCATGTATGATTTTCGTTCCACTTCTCACGTGTCCACCACTTTGTAATGGTCTTTCATGTGGAATTTCAATACAATTGATTCATGTTTGTGGCAGTAATATGACAAAATGTGGAAAACTTCAAGGGGGCCAAATACTTTTGCAAGCCACTGTATCTGATGACTCCCACAGAATGGCTTCCCATACCATTTCAGGTTGTGACACTCTGGTTTGATCACAATCTATAGGTTTTCCTTTGCACCCAGACATATGAAACGGTGATGTGTAACTGACATGTTCTGTAGTATTAGTGAAGGGCCCATGAGTGCTCTTTTTACCAGGTTATGTGTCATTAGATCTGATTTACTATTTTTTTTTCAAAGCTTAATAACAATGGAGAACATGCATGATCCTTCAGGTCTGGTCAAGATACTTAATAAATAGTTTGCTATTAGGTGGCAAAAAATGTATAAACCTCACCTCTGTCATAGCAAATCATTGAAAGAATTGCTGAATGGCTAGTGAAACAGCAGTCATGTGCAGGCTTTAATTATTAAAACAAAGTATTACCGCAGCTGCATGTGACTGCAATGGTACAGCTGCTTTTCCTCTAACCTTTTAGCAATCCTCCCTATTGTTTGCCATTGATCTGGCAAATGTGGCACCAAATTGTGTAGACCACAGTTCCCCAACCCTGTCCTCAAGGCCCACCAACAGTACATGTTTTGCAGGAAACCACAAACATGCACCGGTGAGGTAATTAGTGTCTCAGCAGAGCTGATTAACTTCCTCTGTGAAGTTCTACAAAACATACACTGTTGGTGGGCCCTGAGGACAGGGTTGGAGAACACTAGAGAGTTGTTTCAAATATGCTAACCAAGTTTTCTTCTGTTTCTAGCCTTGGAGAACCCTAGTAAATTAGATACAGGCATGTAATGCTGGGCATACACGGCGCGATAGTTGTTATCAATCGAGCCGCTGATGGCTCGATTGATAATATTCAACCTGTCCGATCATCGCGGCGGATCGACTCTGCGCTCGATGCCCGTGGGCGGACAATGAAAGAAACGAGTGGCTGATAAGGAACTGCCTGCGGGGACGAGTGGGAATCGATCCACGCGGACAAGCGGGGACGCGCCGGCATTGAGCTAGCGGCTCGATTCCGGCGCAGAATTGCACCGAGTATGCCCAGCATAAAACGTAGATGAAAGTATCTGCCCCTCCTTAATTACTTGTATTTTATTCACAGCAAGTGGGTTGAACAGATTCATGACTGGTGTGGTGATTTTTGAAATTGCAGTTTTATAGCATTCAGCTGATAAGTTGATAAAAACTGTTGTAATCTATCCTGGGGAGGTTTTCTGACCATAAATTCAACCTAAGTTATATAATGTATTATTGCAGCTACCTTCACACCGGCGCTAAGCCTCTGATCACCACTAAAGTCAAAGACTTTCAACAGGTACGTTTTTTAATTAATTATTTTTTTTTAACAAACAGCTTTAATAAGAGTTAGCGAACATTACAGATTTGTAGCACAATCAATACCCAATACGGGAAGAAGAAAAAGTGTAACACAGTAACAGTGATATACCTCAAAGGCTATTTGTTGAACTTGGTGGACGTACGGTAAGTCTTTTTTCAACCCAAATACCTACGTAACATATATTACAGCCAAATACTGAACAATTTAAAGTGAACCTTCACCAAGTGTGTGAAAAAAAGTTTCACTTACCCGGGGGTTTCACCAGCCCTTTGGAGATGTCATGTGTCCTCGCCGTCCTGTAACTATGCGGTACCCCGCCGCTGCTAAGTTTTGTTTTCAGCGACTGGCCAGTGTACCTGCGTGTCCCTGGCTGCACTTCTCCCTTGATCGCGCTCCCGTCGCCGTGGTGGTCCTGCTCAGGTGTACGGTGCAGGAAGGCCACAGAGATGGGAGCGAGATTGAGGGACGTGCATGGCCAGGGACACACAGGCGCATTGGCCTAGCAACTGGCCAGTTGCCGAAAACGAAACTTAGTGGCAGAGGGGGACCGGAGCATTGTTACAGACTGGTGAGGACACAGTAATGAAACTTTTTATTTACACACTCGGTTAAGGTTCACTTTCAAGAAATACATAAGCTATAAAGTTTTAAAAAAGAGGTAAATGTTTAAAGGGGGAGAATAGATACAAAAAGCAGGGGGCATTTGATGCAATAACTGTACTGTACATTAGAGCTGGTCAACCAATTTCCTTTTTGTGACTTTTTTCCCCTAACACTCCTTTTTTTTTTTATTAACGCTGCCGGGACTTTTGCAGGAGTAGGGTGAACCATTTTTCGGCTTTGTCCTGCACCCAAATTTCCCAGCGCCTTAATTACTTGTATATGTCTGGTGTGCCTGCTGGGGGACATTGATCGAGTGTCTGGGTGCCCAGCGCTGTAGCTGCAACGAGAGGAGGTGCTACAGTTTACATAGGCGCTAGGTAGCAGTGCTGTGGTGCTGAAAGACAGCTCCACATCACAAAATGTCATAATGTTTAGGCAAATGACTCTTATTCATCTGAATGAGGCTGGCTCAGACATCACCTAGGTGAAGACTGCAGTTGAATCTGCTGTTAACTTCTGAGCAATGTCAGGCAATAAGTTTCTTATCAGCAGGTAATTGCACTGTATATCTATACAATCACCCTATCACTACTATTGGCCGTTCACAAGAACTTTACTGTTGATTCACCTGCGTATTATTGGAATCTGCCTGTCATTTAATATTGCATCTCTAAATCTGATTATAGCTAATACCTGGCTTTAAGTTATTCTACCTACTGCAACAACCTGCCTGTCACTGAAATCTGCCATTGAGATACCTTCCTCTATCTTCTACTGGGCACCCGCATCACTGGGGTGTCTGCCTGTTAAGGTGCCCATACACTCGTCAGATTGGCAGCAGATAGATAAGAAATGCATCTGATGATCTATCTGATGTGTTTTTAGAACATTTTTTACCAGGATAGAATTCCAATAGATTTCAGTTTGAAATCTATTGAAATTCCATCTGATGGCATTCTTTTGCCATCAGATTTCCATTAAGGCCAATGCAAAATGATAAGCAATCTCATCAGATCGACCTTAATTTTCCACCCTGCCAGTTCGATGGAAATCCATCTAAATCGATCGAAATCGGCCATCGATCGGTCGATTGGCCAACCGATTTGCAATCGATCGATCGGGATCGATCGGTCGGCCAGAAAATCGGCTGAGTGTATGGGCCCCTTTAGTCAGTAGTGTGCCTTGTTAACAACTGCATATCACAGGTTAAATCTGCCTGCTGTTGCAGGTTTTTTTCTGTTAATAGTATCTTCCATGTTATCTGCCTTTCATTCATATCTGCATGTCAATGGAATATGAGGCATAAGCAGTTGGCTTCAAATGTTAATAAGGCAAATATATAATGGCCAGCATTTTTAAAGCACTTGATCTGGATTTTATTGCAGCAGTGCTGCTTTTATTGCTATTTAAATACCAAAGCTTACAGATAGCAGGATATTTTGGTCACCAGACCTTTTTCAAATGCTAGCACCACTGCATTAAAATCCAGGTTGAGTCTCGGGTCTATCTTGTTGTTTGGATTGTTTTACCCCCTAGGTTAAGGACTCCTGGTTCAACTCCCTGTTAAGAGGAATATACACCTACAGGACTTTTATTATAAGGCTGACATATTTATTTTGTTTTGGACAAAGCAAATTGCCCGACTGTCCTGCTGATACTCTGCCTTTAATACTTTAAGCCACAGGCCCTGAACAAGCATGCAGATCAAGTGCTCTGACCCAAGTCTGATCTGATTAGCAGCATGCTTGTTTCAGGTACCGTATGTACAGTGGTGTGAAAAACTATTTGCCCCCTTCCTGATTTCTTATTCTTTTGCATGTTTGCCACACTTAAATGTTTCTGCTCATCAAAAACCGTTAACTATTAGTCAAAGATAACATAATTGAACACAAAATGCAGTTTTAAATGATGGTTTTTATTATTTAGTGAGAAAAACAACTCAAAACCTACATGGCCCTGTGTGAAAAAGAAATTGCCCCCTGAACCTAATAACTGGTTGGGACACCCTTAGCAGCAATAACTGCAATCAAGCGTTTGCGATAACTTGCAACGAGTCTTTTACAGTGCTCTGGAAGAATTTTGGCCCACTCAACTTTGCAGAATTGTTGTAATTCAGCTTTATTTGAGGGTTTTCTAGCATGAACCGCCTTTTTAAAGTCATGCCACAACATCTCAATAGGATTCAGGTCAGGACTTTGACTAGGCCACTCCAAAGTTTTCATTTTGTTTTTCTTCAGCCATTCAGAGGTGGATTTGCTGGTGTGTTTTGGGTCATTGTCCTGCTGCAGCACCCAAGATCGCTTCAGCTTGAGTTGACAAACAGATGGCCGGACATTCTCCTTCAGGATTTTTTGGTAGACAGTAGAATTCATGGTTCCATCTATCACAGCAAGCCTTCCAGGTCCTGAATCAGCAAAACAACCCCAGACAATCACACTACCACCACCACCATATTTTACTGTTGGTATGATGTTCTTTTGCTGAAATGCTGTATTACTTCTACGCCAGATGTAACGGGACACGCACCTTCCAAAAAGTTCAACTTTTGTCTCGTCGGTCCACAAGGTATTTTCCCAAAAGTCTTGCCAATCATTGAGATGTTTTTTTAGCAAAATTGAGACAAGCCTTAATGTTCTTTTTGCTTAAAAGTGATTTGCGCCTTGGATATCTGCCATGCAGACCGTTTTTGCCCAGTCTCTTTCTTATGGTGGAGTCATGAACAATGACCTTAATTGAGGCAAGTGAGGCCTGCAGTTCTTTAGATGTTGTCCTGGGGTCTTTTGTGGCCTCTCGGATGAGTTTTCTCTGCGCTCTTGGGGTAATTTTGGTCGGCCAGCCACTCCTGGGAAGGTTCATCACTGTTCCATGTTTTTGCCAATTGTGGATAATGGCTCTCACTGTAGTTCGCTGGAGTCCCAAGGCTTTAGAAATGGCTTTAGAACCTTTACCAGACTGATAGATCTCAATTACAGTACTTTGTTCTCATTTGTTCCTGAATTTCTTTGGCTCTTGGCATGATGTCTAGCTTTTGAGGTGCTTTTGGTCTACTTCTCTGTGTCAGATAGCTCCTATTTAAGTGATTTCTTGATTGAAACAGGTGAGGCAGTAATCAGGCCTGGGGGTGACTACAGAAATTGAACTCAGGTGTGATAAACCACAGTTAAGTTATTTTTTAACAAGGGGGGCAATCACTTTTTCACACAGGGCCATGTAGATTTGGAGTTTTTTTTCCTCACTAAATAATAAAAACCATCATTTAAAACTGCATTTTGTGTTCAATTATGTTATCTTTGACTAATAGTTAACGGTTTTTGATGAGCAGAGACATTTAAGTGTGACATACATGCAAAAGAATAAGAAATCAGAAAGGGGGCAAATAGTTTTTCACACCACTGTACTAGAGTATAAGCCGACCCGAGTATAGGCCGACCCCCTAACTTTTACCTTAAAAAACAGGAAAAATTGATTGTCCTGAGCATTGCCGGGGGTAGGAAATGCCACAACTACAACACCACTCACAACCATGACCGGCCACAATCATACACAGGAAAAGCAGAACAAAGTCATTAGCAGATAGCAATAAATAGGTTTACAAAATTAATGTAAACTTTGTATTGCTAATGACATCCAGAATGCCCCCTCCACCATATGCTGGTGGTATTATGGTGCAGGTGAATCATGTATATATCAGCATGCATGACATATGTGCCCCCTCCACTATAAGCTGGTGGTATTATGGTGCAGGTGAATCATGTACACATATATCAGCATGCATGACATGTGTCCCCAGTGCCTGCTCGATCCCTGCCTGTGTCCCCTGCCATAAATTGGTAGAATGATTGCGCTCCTACAACTGGCTCCTACCAGTACGCTAGCAGCTTCTCTGAGTCCTCCGCCCGGTGTCCCCCGGCATATATGTGCTGTATAATGTTGCGGCTATATAGCATGTCAGTGGCTCATTTACCATCATGTCAATGGCTGCGGCTCCCCCACGCATCTCTTACCCCCCGCTGCAGCGATGTGGTCCGGGCTGGTATAGCGGTGCATGACATTCATTCACAGGACCACGCTGCCTGAAAGAGTCTTAACTGTATGACATCCTGCAGCAGCGCACGCAGTTAAAGGCGCCACTAGAGGGTGTCATAGACATGATTACAAGCAAGGCTGAGGTGACTCAACGATTGGAGGAGAAAAGAAAAAAAAAGTTAAGGGAAGAAATGACGACAGTAATTAGCCTTAAGGTGGCCATACACTGGTCGATGTGCCATTAGATCGACCAGCTGACAGATCCCTATCTGATCGAATCTGATCAGAGAGGGATCGTATGTGTCACACTCACCATAGACGTTCCTCCGGGCATCCCCGTGCGCGTCCTGCTGTGCGCACGCGCGGGGGTTCACTGGGCCTCTTGTGCTCACTTCCTGCTCGTCGGTGTGTGTGGTGGAATGCGCACGCGCGCAGAACGCTGCGCGCGCAGCACCTAGGGCACCGCGCATGCGCGCACCCGCGTGCGCGCGAACCCACGTGCGCGCGCACGCAGAGAAGTGCGCGCGCATGCGCAGAAGGGTTGCGCACGTCCTGCGCATGCGCAGGGCGTTAATTTCGGCGCCAATTGTCCCTATATAAGCAGCACTGCCCTTGACTGCAGTGCTGCTCTTTCTGATCAGCTAGTGTGCCGTTCCGGTTACCTTTGGTTCCAGTTTATGCCTGATTGATTGATCTCCTGCCTCGACCCTTGGATTGTGACCCCGACTTCTGCTTGATTGCCGCCTGCCTCGACCCTTGGATTGTGACCCCGACTTCTGCTTGATTGCCGCCTGCCTCGACCCTTGGATTGTGACCCCGACTTCTGCTTGATTGCCGCCTGTCTCGACCCTTGGATTGTGACCCCGACTTCTGCTTGATTGCTACCCGCCTCCGGACCTTCAACTTACCTTGGACTCCGCCTACTCCATTAAGAGTGTCTCCTGTTCTCCTGACCACTCGCTGAGACTATCCCAGTAGTGACCTGGTAGGGCACTAGGCAGCTAAGTTCCACATCCCCCTCCTGGGGGTGTGGTCCTGCACCCCCCTCAAGGGAGTGTGGGTGAAGACCCGTGGTCACCTAGACTCCACTACTGGGGAACGTCTCTTCCTTCGTGGGAGGGTCAACAGGGACTGAAGAGAAGTCCTAACAGTAAAGAGCAGCCACAAATGGAGACAAATGGAGCCCGTACCCCGGTGGAGATCTTATATGAGCTTGTGACGCAACTCCGTGTCTCAGTGGATGAAGTCCAGAGAGGCTACCAAGAGATCCGTGATCAGATCCGGGTGGCCGTTCCCGCTGCTGAGGCCGTGGCCGTCCCTCCCGCTGTTCCGGCTCCAGTGGGCCCGCCACCAGCTGGGGAGAGAGTGGTTCCCGTGGAAGGTGCTGCTTCTCCTCCTCCTGAACCAAGACTGCCCTTGCCTGAACGCTTCTCGGGGGACCGTTCTAAATTCCGGTGGTTCCAAAGTGCCTGCCGCCTCCACTTCTCCTTGTTACCCCGGACATATGCCAGCGAGGAAATTAAAGTCGGAGCGGTTATTTCTTTGCTTCAAGGAGAACCTCAGGCCTGGGCCCTTCGTCTAGTTGAACAACAACATCCGGCCCTAGGGAGCCTCAATACTTTCTTTGAGACCATGGCGGAGATCTATGACGATCCAGGGAGGGCCGCCTCTGCCGAGAGCGCTCTCCAATCTCTCAAGCAAGGAAGAAGACCGGCGGAGGACTATGTGATGGAGTTCCGCCGGTGGGAGGCAGATGTTACCTGGAATGATTCCGCTCTGAGGTTCCAGTTCCGTCAGGGGCTTTCTGATACCCTCAAGGATGAGCTGGCCAGGGTAGGAGTTCCTGATTCATTGAAGGACCTGATTCATCTGTTCATTCAGATCGACAGAAGGCTGAGAGAAAGACGCTCGGAGAGGTCCGGATCTGTTAGACCTGCATGGGGTGTGCCTAATCCCAGGCCCCTGCCTACTCCAACTCCATCGGGTCCTCAGGCAGAAGATGAATCTGAGCCTATGCAAATAGGTTTGGCTCGACCGGCCATCTCACCAGAGGAAAGATTACGCAGGAGGTCGTCCAACCTTTGTTTGTACTGCGGAGCCTCAGGTCACTTCCGTGTCAACTGCCCTATTAGACCTTCGGGTGAGCCTGAGTATGTGGTGTGTACGAGTGGTACCTTTTCCCCTCCGTTTTCTTCTTCTCACATACCACTCACTCTCTCGTTACAGGGGCCGCAAGGAAGGACCGTCCCAATTAAAGCTATCGTGGACTCGGGAGCTTGCTCATGCTTCATGGACCTTCAGTTTGCACAGCAATTTCGACTCCCTGTACATCAAAAACGCCAACCCCTGGTCATTCAGCTAGCAGATGGATCTGCCATCAGTTCGGGTCCCATCACCACAGAGACCCTGCCACTTCTGGTCAGCATTCAGGGGGAACATCAAGAATATCTGAGTTTCGATTTAATATCTTCTCCACTGTTCCCCGTGATCCTGGGAATGCCCTGGCTCAGAACTCATAACCCTGCAATTAATTGGGTCTCTCAGGAGGTGGTCTTCAAGTCGGACTATTGCCTGCGTTCCTGCTTCCCTCGAGCCGGTACCTTGTTCTGCCTGGATTCGCCCAAGAAAGATTTAATTCCAGTGGCCTATCATGACTTCCTGGACGTGTTTGACAAGGCTAAGGCAGATTCCCTTCCTCCCCATCGTCCATATGACTGTCCCATTGATCTGCAACCTGGAGCTCCTATACCGTTCGGGAGAACGTATCCTCTGTCTGAACCGGAGACTTTAATCCTGAAAGAGTACATTGAGGAAAATCTCCATAAGGGGTTCATTCGCCCGTCTACGTCTCCTGCTGGGGCCGGCATATTTTTTGTTGAAAAGAAAGACGGTTCCCTACGTCCCTGCATAGATTATCGGGAGTTGAACAAGATCACGGTCAAGAACCGCTATCCACTCCCTTTGATGCCTGATCTCTTCCTACGTCTTGGTTCCGCCTGCATCTTTTCTAAACTGGACTTACGAGGAGCCTACAATTTAGTTAGAATCCGAGAAGGAGACGAATGGAAGACGGCGTTTCGCTCTCGCTTTGGGCACTTTGAGTATCTTGTAATGCCTTTCGGCCTGTGCAATGCTCCCGCCACCTTACAGCACTTTGTCAACGACATCTTTAGAGACTACATTGATCACTTTATGGTTGTATACTTGGATGACATCCTTATCTTCTCCTCTTCCCAAGAGGAACACCGGACGCATGTAAAAAGGGTACTGGCCCGCCTTCGTGTCCACGGACTATACGCCAAACCTGAGAAATGTGAATTCGACAAAGTACACATACAATTCTTGGGTCTGAAGATTTCCCCAGGAGGAGTGGAGATGGATCCTCAGAAGGTGTCGGCTATTCTGGAATGGCCAGTCCCAGTGGACCGTAGATCTGTACAACGCTTCATTGGCTTCGCCAACTTCTACAGAAAATTCATTAAAAATTTCTCACAGATTGTGGCGCCTATTACCCTCTTTACTAGTACTAGCAAGGCTTTTCACTGGACACCCAAGGCTCAACGTGCTTTTGAAACCCTTAAGTCTTGCTTCACCTCAGCACCCATATTGAAACATCCGGATCCCGCAAGAGCTTTTGTCCTAGAGGTGGATGCCTCTGAAGTTGCCATCGGGGCTATCCTTTCCCAGAGGTTCGGGCCAAAAGCCATTCTTCACCCAGTGGCCTTCTTTTCCAGGAAACTTAGTAATGCGGAAAGGAATTATGATGTGGCTGACCGCGAACTGTTGGCGATCAAAGCCGCTCTTGAGGAGTGGCGCTATCTTCTGGAAGGCGCAGAACAACCGATTTTAATTCTTACAGACCATAAGAACTTGGAGTACCTCCGAACTGCCAAGAGATTGAGACCACGTCAGGCTCGGTGGTCGCTCTTCTTCTCGAGATTCAACTTCCATCTCACCTATCGGTCTGGATCCAAGAATACTAAACCCGATGCCCTGTCCCGCATGTATCATCCTGAATCGTCTCCAGACCCTGTTCCTGAGAACATCCTGTCTCCGCAGCACTTCTTGCTCATGCAAACTAGTCTATTGGATGCCATTAAACAAACTTCCTCTGCATCCAACAGTAGACCTCCTGAACTTCCCATGAGAGAGGGTCTATACTACTTTAAGGACAAGGTCTTTGTTCCTTCTGAGGTACGTTTACAAGTACTCCAAACTTGTCATGACGGCAAACTGGCAGGTCACTTCGGGGTCACCCGCACACAAGAGCTTATCCGAAGAAGGCTCTGGTGGCCTGAGTTAGCCAAAGACTGTCACTCCTATGTTTCTTCCTGTGAAGTCTGTGCACGGTCCAAGACCCCTCGTTCTAAACCGTGGGGACTGTTAAATCCTCTACCTGTGCCAACCCAACCTTGGAGCCATATCGCAATGGACTTTGTGGTCGAGTTACCTCCCTCTGAAGGGTTTACCACCGTCCTGGTTGTGGTAGACAGGTTCTCCAAGATGGCCCACTTCTTACCTTTTAAACAAGTCCCATCTGCTGCGGGGACCGCCCAAGTGTTTATCCAGGAAATTGTCCGGCTCCATGGGTTACCATCCGACATAGTCTCAGATCGTGGGACACAGTTTACTTCTCGGTTTTGGCAGGAACTCTGTAAGAAGTTGGGAATCCAACTTTCTCTCTCCTCTGCCTATCACCCACAGTCCAACGGCCAAACCGAAAGAACTAACCAGACCCTGGAGCAGTACATCAGATGCTTCACCGCCGCTTCCCAAGACGACTGGTACTCTCTGTTGGCCACAGCGGAATTTGCCTTCAATAACTCTGTTCACTCATCGACCCATCAATCTCCCTTCTTTATTAACTATGGTCTTCACCCCGCATTCTTACCCGACGTTGATGCTTCCTCAGCATGTCCTGGGGTGCAGGAGAGGATCTCGACCATTCAGGAGAACTTCAAGACTGTGCACCGGATTCTGGAACAGACACAGGAAAGAGGGAAGAAGTCTGCTGATAGACTCAGGAGAGTGGCTCCATTATTATCCCCTGGAGACCTTGTCTGGTTGTCCACGACCAATCTCAGACTCCACTGCCCTTCAAGGAAACTTGCACCCAAGTTTGTGGGACCCTTCCCTGTGTTACATCAAATCAACCCAGTGACATACAAACTGTCTCTCCCTTCCTCTCTCTGGGTGCATCCTGTTTTTCATGTTTCTTGTCTCAAGAAGGTGGTGAAGAATGTATTCCCAGGCCGCACATCTGACCCCCCTCAACCGGTCATTATTGAAGGGTCTGAAGAATTTGAGGTGGAAAAAATTCTTGACAGTAGAAGATTAAGGAACTCCCTTCAATATCTGATCAAGTGGAAGGGTTTCGGGGTTGAAGAGAATTCCTGGGAGCCTGCTGGTCATGTCCATGCGCCCTTATTGATTAGACGCTTTCATCAAAGGTACCCTGAAAAACCAGGACCTAGGGGCACCCAGAGGTTGCCCTTAGGGAGGGGGCAATGTCACACTCACCATAGACGTTCCTCCGGGCATCCCCGTGCGCGTCCTGCTGTGCGCACGCGCGGGGGTTCACTGGGCCTCTTGTGCTCACTTCCTGCTCGTCGGTGTGTGTGGTGGAATGCGCACGCGCGCAGAACGCTGCGCGCGCAGCACCTAGGGCACCGCGCATGCGCGCACCCGCGTGTGCGCGAACCCACGTGCGCGCGCACGCAGAGAAGTGCGCGCGCATGCGCAGAAGGGTTGCGCACGTCCTGCGCATGCGCAGGGCGTTAATTTCGGCGCCAATTGTCCCTATATAAGCAGCACTGCCCTTGACTGCAGTGCTGCTCTTTCTGATCAGCTAGTGTGCCGTTCCGGTTACCTTTGGTTCCAGTTTATGCCTGATTGATTGATCTCCTGCCTCGACCCTTGGATTGTGACCCCGACTTCTGCTTGATTGCCGCCTGCCTCGACCCTTGGATTGTGACCCCGACTTCTGCTTGATTGCCGCCTGCCTCGACCCTTGGATTGTGACCCCGACTTCTGCTTGATTGCCGCCTGCCTCGACCCTTGGATTGTGACCCCGACTTCTGCTTGATTGCTACCCGCCTCCGGACCTTCAACTTACCTTGGACTCCGCCTACTCCATTAAGAGTGTCTCCTGTTCTCCTGACCACTCGCTGAGACTATCCCAGTAGTAGAGTTGGGCCGAACCTCCGATTTTAGGTTCGCGAACCTGGTTCGCGAACTTCCGCGGAAGGTTCGGTTCGCGTTAAAGTTCGCGAACCGCAATAGACTTCAATGGGGATGCGAACTTTGAAAAAAAAAAATAATTATGCTGGCCACAAAAGTGATGGAAAAGATGTTTCAAGGGGTCTAACACCTGGAGGGGGGCATGGCGGAGTGGGATACATGCCAAAAGTCCCCGGGAAAAATCTGGATTTGACGCAAAGCAGCGTTTTAAGGGCAGAAATCACATTGAATGCTAAATGACAGGCCTAAAGTGCTTTCAAACATCTTGCATGTGTATACATCAATCAGGTAGTGTAATTAAGGTACTGCTTCACACTGACACACCAAACTCACCGTGTAACGCAGCGCAAACAGCTGTTTGTGTAGTGACGGCCGTGCTGGACTGGTGCGCACCATGGCGAGAGTGCAGGTTTTGGTGGCTTTACAGCCCATATGGTCGCCTGGCTGATGTAGCTGAATGACAGAACAGTGACTGTCCAGCTGATCAAATTTGGTCTGACCACAATGAGGCAACGACCTTATTATCGTGGGTGTGCCCCCCGAGACACTCATCTAGGCGCCGGTCATTGCTTCATTGTGATACGCAAGCCCCTTCACCACGGCAAGGTAATGATCACGAAGGGGAATGGGCGCATGTACATGCCTTTTCTTTTGTTGTTGCAGCTGCCCGCAGTGCAGCCAGAAAAATTAGGCAGTCATGTACACGCACCAGAAAAATTATTACAGCGGCCGCTGCTAGCAGCGGCCTAAAAAATTCAGCAATCCGCCTGGAGTCCCGGACCCTGTTGGTGGTGGCGGAGAAGGTAGTCAAGCGGCCTGCAGGCAGACATGCTGTGTGGAGGGACTGGGAGCGACTTAGTCTTCTTGGGGCAGGCCAGGCAGCCAGTCACACGGCGTGCAGGCAGAGATGCTGTGTGTGCGGGGACTGACTTAGTCTTGGGGCGGGCAGCAGCCCTCCGGGATCCATGCCTCATTCATTTTGATAAAGGTGAGGTACTTAACACTTTTGTGACTTAGGCGACTTCTCTTCTCTGTGACAATGCCTCCAGCTGCGCTGAAGGTCCTTTCTGACAGGACGCTTGCGGCAGGGCAGGAGAGAAGTTGGATGGCAAATTGGGACAGTTCTGGCCACAGGTCAAGCCTGCGCACCCAGTAGGTCAAGGGTTCCTCATCGCTGTTCACAGCAGTGTCTACATCCACACTTAAGGCCAGGTAGTCGGCTACCTGCCGTTCCAGGCGTTGGTGGAGGGTGGATCCGGAAGGGCTACGGCGAGGCGTTGGACTAAAGAACGTCGCATGTCCGACATCACCATGAGATCGCTGGAGCGTCCTGTCTTTGACTGCGTGGACACGGGAGGAGGATTAGTGGCAGTGGTACCTTGCTGGCGTTGTGCCGTCACATCACCCTTAAAGGCATTGTAAAGCATAGTTGACAGCTGGTTCTGCATGTGCTGCATCCTTTCCACCTTCCGGTGAGTTGGTAACAGGTCCGCCACTTTGTGCCTGTACCGAGGGTCTAGTAGTGTGGCCACCCAGTACAGCTCATTCCCCTTGAGGTTTTTTATACGGGGGTCCCTCAACAGGCAGGACAGCATAAAAGACGACATCTGCACAAAGTCGGATCCAGTAACCTCCATCTCCTCTTGCTCTTCCTCAGTGACGTCAGGTAAGTCAACCTCCTCCCCCCAGCCGCGAACAATACCACGGGAAGGTTGAGCAGCACAAGCCCCTTGCGATGCCTGCTGAGGTTGTTCTCCTGCCGCTGTCCCCTCCTCCTCCTCCTCCCCCAAAGAAACACCTTGCTCATCATCCTCTGAGTCTGACTCGTCTTCTGCACACGACTTCTCTTCTTCCTCCTCCTCCCCCCTCTGTGCTGCCGCAGGTGTTGAGGAAACAGCTGGGTCTGATGAAAATTGGTCCCATGCCTGTTCCTGCCGTAACGGTTCCTGGTCACGCTCATTCACAGCTTCATCCGCCACTCTACGCACAGCACGCTCCAAGAAGTAAGCGTAGGGAATTAAGTCGCTGATGGTGCCCTCACTGCGGCTCACCAGGTTGGTCACCTCCTCAAACGGCCGCATGAGCCTGCATGCATTTTCCATCAGTGTCCAGTTGTCGGGCCAGAACATCCCCATCTTCCCAGACTGTTTCATTCTAATGTAGTTGTAGAGGTAGTGGGTCACGGCTTTCTTCTGTTCTAGCAGGCGGGAGAACATGAGCAGGGTCGAGTTCCAGCGAGTCGGGCTATCGCAAATGAGGCGTCTCACCGGCATGTTGTTTTTGCGCTGAATTTCCGCAAAGCGTGCCATGGCTGTGTAAGACCGCCTCAAATGCCCACAGAACTTCCTGGCCTGCTTCAGGACATTCGCTAATCCAGGGTACTTTGCCACAAATCTTTGAACCACTAGATTCATGACATGTGCCATGCAGGGTATGTGTGTCAGCTTCCCCATATGCAAAGCGGCAAGCAGATTGCTGCCGTTGTCGCACACCACGTTGCCTATCTCCAGGTGGTGCGGGGTCAGCCACTCATCCACCTGTTTCTTAAGAGCAGCCAGGAGAGCTGCTCCAGTGTGACTCTCCGCTTTGAGACAAGACATGTCTAAGATGGCGTGACAGCGTCGTACCTGGGATGCAGCATAGGCCCTGCGGAGCTGGGGCTGTGTAGCTGGAGAGGAGAACTGCCACTCAGCCAAGGAGGAGGAGGACAGCGAAGAGCATGTAGCAGGAGGAGAGGAGGTGGCAGGAGGCCTGCCTGCAAGCCGTGGAGGTGTCACAATTTGGTCCGCTGCGCCCTGCTTGCCATCGTTCACCACCAGGTTCACCCAATGGGCTGTGTAGGTAATGTAGCGGCCCTGCCCGTGCTTGGCAGACCAGGCATCCGTGGTCAGGTGTACCCTTGACCCAACGCTCTTCGCAAGAGATGACACCACTTGCCTCTCAACTTCACGGTGCAGTTGGGGTATGGCCTTTCTCGAAAAATAAGTGCGGCCTGGCATCTTCCACTGCGGTGTTCCGATGGCCACAAATTTACGGAAGGCCTCAGAGTCCACCAGCCGGTATGGTAACAGCTGCCGAGCTAACAGTTCCGCCACGCCAGCTGTCAGACGCCGGGCAAGGGGGTGACTGGCCGAAATTGGCTTCTTCCGCTCAAACATTTCCTTCACGGACACCTGACTGCTGCTGTGGGCAGAGGAGCAGGAACCGCTCAAGGGCAGAGGCGGAGTGGAGGAGGGTGCCTGTGAAAGTGGAAGGGAGAAAGCGGCAGAAGCAGATAATGCACCTGATGGAGGAGGAAGAGGAGAAGGAGGGTGGCTTTGCTTTTGTGTGCTGCTGCTGCTTTTGCTCAGGTGGCCATCCCATTGCTGTTTGTGCCTTTTCTCCAGGTGCCTTCGTAAGGCACTTGTCCCTACGTGAGTGTTGGCCTTTCCACGGCTCAATTTTTGTTGGCAGAGCGAACAGATGGCTTTGGTCCGATCTGAGGCACACACATTAAAAAATTTCCACACCGCTGAGCCACCCTGGGATGTGGGCACTATGGGGACCTCAGCAGCTGATGCTGAAGGGCAAGTTGGCTGGCTGTACATAGGTGGCGATACATGGTGCCGGACTCTGCCACCAGCTGTTTCTGACGAAGAGCTGCCCCAGCTTCTTTCAGCAACTTCTCTCCTCCTACTACTCTCTGACTCCCTCTCTGAACTGTCCCCCTCTTCATCTCCTCTATTGGGAACATACAGAGGATCCCTATTACCGTCATCATCGTAGTCATCCTGCCCAGCTTCGCTTGCCTCAGACAAATCCAAACTTGCACCATCAGTAGGTCCTTCATCCTCCTGACACGTTACATCCATAGTGTTGCCGCGTAACTCAGACATATTAGCTGGTGAAAATTCATCTGGCTGTAACAACAATGGCTGTGCATCAGTGATTTCAACACTAAATAATTCTTGCGAAGTGTCAAATGCAGCGGAAGTGGTGCTAGTAGTAGCGCTGGTGGCTGAGCAAGATGAGGTGTTCTGTGTCGCTAAATACTTAACCACGTCCTGACAATCTTGGGAGGTGATGGGACGTGCCTTCTTCCGAGCACTGTACTGTGGGCCAGGTCCAACCGAAATTACATTTACACGACCTCGCGCAGACCTGCCGGGTGGCCTTCCTCTGGCTCTGGCACTACCTCTTCCTCTACCTGTTTTGTCCATATCGGGTATGCACGGAGTGGTATATCACACTGCGTGCACTCACGTAGGTAGGTGGGTTCACTTAACTGCACAGGTATGCGCACTGATGCGGTGGGTTCACTAAACAGAACAGGTATACAGTGGCGGGTTCACAGAACAGGTATGCAGTGGCAGGTTCACTGAACACAACAGGTATGCAGTGGCGGGTTCACTGAACAGGTATACAGTGGCGGGTCCACTGAACAGAACAGGTATGCAGTGGCGGGTTCACTAAACAGAACAGGTATACAGTGGCGGGTTCACTAAACAGAACAGGTATACAGTGGCGGGTTCACAGAACAGGTATGCAGTGGCAGGTTCACTGAACACAACAGGTATGCAGTGGCGGGTTCACTGAACAGGTATACAGTGGCGGGTCCACTGAACAGAACAGGTATGCAGTGGCGGGTTCACTAAACAGAACAGGTATACAGTGGCGGGTTCACTAAACAGAACAGGTATACAGTGGCGGGTTCACAGAACAGGTATGCAGTGGCAGGTTCACTGAACACAACAGGTATGCAGTGGCAGGTTCACTGAACAGGTATACAGTGGCGGGTCCACTGAACAGAACAGGTATGCAGTGGCGGGTTCACTAAACAGAACAGGTATACAGTGGCGGGTTCACTAAACAGAACAGGTATACAGTGGCGGGTTCACAGAACAGGTATGCAGTGGCAGGTTCACTGAACACAACAGGTATGCAGTGGCGGGTTCACTGAACAGGTATACAGTGGCGGGTCCACTGAACAGAACAGGTATGCAGTGGCGGGTTCACTAAACAGAACAGGTATACAGTGGCGGGTTCACTAAACAGAACAGGTATACAGTGGCGGGTTCACAGAACAGGTATGCAGTGGCAGGTTCACTGAACACAACAGGTATGCAGTGGCGGGTTCACTGAACAGGTATACAGTGGCGGGTCCACTGAACAGAACAGGTATGCAGTGGCGGGTTCACTAAACAGAACAGGTATACAGTGGCGGGTTCACTAAACAGAACAGGTATACAGTGGCGGGTTCACAGAACAGGTATGCAGTGGCAGGTTCACTGAACACAACAGGTATGCAGTGGCGGGTTCACTGAACAGGTATACAGTGGCGGGTCCACTGAACAGAACAGGTATGCAGTGGCGGGTTCACTAAACAGAACAGGTATACAGTGGCGGGTTCACTAAACAGAACAGGTATACAGTGGCGGGTTCACAGAACAGGTATGCAGTGGCGGGTTCACTGAACAGGTATACAGTGGCGGGTCCACTGAACAGAACAGGTATGCAGTGGCGGGTTCACTAAACAGAACAGGTATACAGTGGCGGGTTCACTAAACAGAACAGGTATACAGTGGCGGGTTCACAGAACAGGTATGCAGTGGCAGGTTCACTGAACACAACAGGTATGCAGTGGCGGGTTCACTGAACAGGTATACAGTGGCGGGTCCACTGAACAGAACAGGTATGCAGTGGCGGGTTCACTAAACAGAACAGGTATGCAGTGGCGGGTTCACTGAACAGGTATACAGTGGCGGGTCCACTGAACAGAACAGGTATACAGTGGCGGGTTCACAGAACAGGTATGCAGTGGCAGGTTCACTGAACACAACAGGTATGCAGTGGCGGGTTCACTGAACAGGTATACAGTGGCGGGTCCACTGAACAGAACAGGTATGCAGTGGCGGGTTCACTAAACAGAACAGGTATACAGTGGCGGGTTCACTAAACAGAACAGGTATACAGTGGTGGGTTCACTAAACAGAACAGGTATACAGTGGCGGGTTCACAGAACAGGTATGCAGTGGCAGGTTCACTGAACACAACAGGTATGCAGTGGCGGGTTCACTGAACAGGTATACAGTGGCGGGTCCACTGAACAGAACAGGTATGCAGTGGCGGGTTCACTAAACAGAACAGGTATACAGTGGCGGGTTCACTAAACAGAACAGGTATGCAGTGGCGGGTTCACTGAACAGGTATACAGTGGCGGGTCCACTGAACAGAACAGGTGTGCAGTGGCGGGTTCACTGAACAGGTATGCAGTGGTGGGTTCACAGAACAGGTATGCAGTGGTGGGTTCACAGCACAGGTATGCAGTGGTGGGTTCAATGAACAGGTATACAGTGGCGGGTCCACTGAACAGAACAGGTATGCAGTGGCAGGTTCACTGAACAGGTATGCAGTGGTGGGTTCACAGCACAGGTATGCAGTGGTGGGTTCACAGCACAGGTATGCAGTGGTGGGTTCACAGCACAGGTATGCAGTGGTGGGTTCACAGCACAGGTATGCAGTGGTGGGTTCACAGCACAGGTATGCAGTGGTGGGTTCACAGCACAGGTATGCAGTGGTGGGTTCACAGAACAGGTATGCAGCCAGACAGGAACAAGTTAAGCCTAACTAATCTTTCCCTGAGAGACAGTCTGCAGCAGCTCGCCCTACTCTCACTAACGCAGGCAGCACACGAGTGACCGTAATGGCCGCCGCTGCCTGCCTTATATAAGGGGGGGTGGGGCTCCAGGGGCTAGTGTAGCCTAATTGGCTACACTGGGCCTGCTGACTGTGATGTAGAGGGTCAAAGTTGACCCTCCATGTGCATTATGGGGCGAACCGAACTTCCGCAAAGGTTCGCCTGCGGGACACGAACGCGAACCACTGAAGTTCGCATGGAACCGTTCGCAGGCGAACCGTTCGGCCCAACTCTACCCAGTAGTGACCTGGTAGGGCACTAGGCAGCTAAGTTCCACATCCCCCTCCTGGGGGTGTGGTCCTGCACCCCCCTCAAGGGAGTGTGGGTGAAGACCCGTGGTCACCTAGACTCCACTACTGGGGAACGTCTCTTCCTTCGTGGGAGGGTCAACAGGGACTGAAGAGAAGTCCTAACAGTATGGCTGCCTTTACTGCAAACAGATTGTGAATCGATTTCAGCCTGAAACCGATTCACCATCTGCTGAGCTGCTCCTGCCGCCTGTCCCCCCCCCCCCCCCGTATACATTACCTGATGCTGGCTCCGGGTCCTCTTCTCCGCATTGCACGGCTCTGTTCCGGCTCCATTACGGCGCTTCCTGTATTACTCCGTGACCAGGAAGTTCAAATAGAGCGCCCTCTATTTGAACTTCCTGGTCACTGCAGTGACAGAGCCGTGCAGTGCGGAGAAGACGCCCGGGAGCCAGCTTCAGGTAATGTATACTTGATCGGATCGGCTGCCGCTAGCGACGCGCACTTTACCCGCGGGCGATCGAGGGTAATTTCCCGCAGGGCGCGATCGACGGACCGATCCGATTTCGGGAGAAAATCGGATCGGCGGCTGCGTTTACCGCGAACGATTGGCAGCAGATTCGATCCCAGAATCGAATCTGCTGTCGAAACGGCCGGGAATCGAGCCAGTGTATGGCCTGCTTTAGTGTGTGGGCAAAAGATGTGTGGGCAAAAGACATGGTTCCCACCAGAAACAGAATTCTCTTAATTTACTATATAAAATTCATTGACATCAAAACGTGGACAGTACAATACATGTGTTATGTAAGTAGATCAAGTATTTATCTACTTGTATACTGTATGTTTTTTTCCCCTGGCATAGTATGGCTGATCCTACTGCTTTAATAAGGGGCAGTGCTGCATTGTGGACACACAAAGGCCATCAACAAAGGGGCTTGATTGGCCTTTACATGAATGGAGATACGAGAAAGTAGATGCACACTGTCTGAAGGTGTAACAAGGAAGGGGATGAAAGCTGTGAATGCATTAGTGGTCCTTTCAAATTTCATAGTCATGGCCGTTTCTTGGGCTGTGCGACCCGTGCGGGCGCCCTGAGCAGGGGCGTCTCTAGCCATTTTGTCACTCCAGGCGAGAAAACCTGTGGCACCTCCCCCCCCCCCTGGGTTGCCCCCCTGATGAAAAGAATCGTAACGCAGCAATGTTTCTTCAGGAGATAAAAGTAATGCGGCAATCTTTCACCAGAAAATAATCATAAAGCAGCAATGATTCGCCATAAAATAATCGTAATGTGGCCAGCATTCACCATAAAATAATCGTAATGCGGCAGCGTTTCCAGAAAATAATCGTATGTGGCCAGCGTTCCCCAGGAAATAATCGTAATGTGGCCAGCGTTCACCAGGAAATAATCGTAATGTTGCCAATGTTCCCCACGAAATAATCGTAATGTTGCCAGCGTTCCCCAGGAAATAATCTTAATGTGGTAACGTTCCCCAGAAAATAATCGTATGTGGCCAGCGTTCCCCAGGAAATAATCGTAATGTTGCCAGTGTTACCCAGGAAATAATCGTAATGTTGCCAGCGTTCCCCAGGAAATAATCGTAATGTTGCCAGCGTTCCCCAGGAAATAATCTTAATGTGGCAGCGTTCCCCAGAAAATAATCGTATGTGGCCAGCGTTCCCCAGGAAATAATCGTAATGTTGCCAGCGTTCCCCACGAAATAATCGTAATGTTGCCAGCGTTCCCCAGGAAATAATCTTAATGTGGTAGCGTTCCCCAGAAAATAATCGTATGTGGCCAGCGTTCCCCAGGAAATAATCGTAATGTTGCCAGCGTTCCCCACGAAATAATCGTAATGTGGCCAGCGTTCCCCAGGAAATAATCGTAATGTTGCCAGCGTTCCCCAGGAAATAATCTTAATGTGGCAGCGTTCCCCAGAAAATAATCGTATGTGGCCAGCGTTCCCCAGGAAATAATCGTCATGTGGCCAGCGTTCCCCAGGAAATAATCGTATGTGGCCAGCGTTCCCCAGGAAATAATCGTAATGTGGCCAGCGTTCCCCAGAAAATTATCCTAATGCGGGCAGTGTTTCACTAAACCTGTAAAAAGAAAAGTATTTACTCACCTGCAGAAGACTCCTCTCCCGACCGACGATCTATCTGCAGCGGCGGCCACCACGTGTGACAGGCGGGGGGCGGAGGTAGGGGCGGCGCCGACGTGTCAAACTAGCGTGCGACGATCGCACGCTCTGTACAGAGAGGGGGCGGGTAGAGGGGGCGGACCAGTAGGCGGCGGCATCGCACATAATACCTAACGTGCGTGCTGCTTGCTCTGAGGAGGAGAGGAAGGGGGCGGACCAGTAGGCGGCGCCGGGCACAGGCTGAGCTGCCTGTCACAGCCGGCGCCGACCTGGCTGAAAGAGAAAAAAAAAAAAACATGCACAGAGCGGCGAGAGAGCGCCTACTACCACCAACGGCGCCATAGGCAAAAATCTATAGTTGCCTAATGACACAGACGCCCCTGGCCCTGAGCGCTGAAGAAGGGGGGCGCTGTAATGGAGGGGGAAGTCAGCCACGGGGAGGGCAGCCGACCTCTCCCTCCCTTCCTCTCCGGGCCGCCCTCCTGCTCCCCCCTCCGATGCAGAGCGCAGCAGCCTGCAGGGAAGCGCTGTAATAGTAACAACTCACCTCCCAGGTTCCAATCGCTGGTCACTAGCCGCTGGTCTCCCCCTCTGCACACACACACTGATACACACGCTGCTTCCGGCTAAACAGGAGGGGGGAGGGGCACCTACCTAATCTAACCTATACTGGGAGGGACCTACCTAATCTAACCTATACTGGGGGCACCTACCTAATCTAACATATACTGGGGGGCAGCTACCTAATCTAACCTATACTGAGGGGCACCTACCTAATCTAACTTATACTGGGGGGCAGCTACCTATCTAACCTATACGGGGGGGTAGCTACCTATCTAACCTATACTGGTCGGGCAGCTACCCATCTAACCTATACTGGGGGGCAGCTACCTAATCTAAACTATACTGGGGGTCAGCTACCAATCCAAACTATAATGGGGGGCAGCTACCTATACTGGAGGCACCTACCTGGTTAACCTATACTGGGGGCAACTATACTGGGGCACCTATGCCTGGCTACCTATACTGGGGTACCTATGCCTGGCTACCTATACTGGGGAACCTATGCCTGGCTACCTATACTGGGGGACCTATAGCTGGCTACCTATACTGAGTGCAACTAGACCTGGCTAACCTAAACTGCAGGCACTTATACCTGGCTCCGCGGGGGCACCTATACCTGGCTCCGCGGGGGTGGGGGGGCGCAATTTTTACACCCTCGCCCTGGGTACATTTTAGCCTAGAAACTGCCCTGTTCATAGTGTACCAACAGGCACAATCTTGCTCATGATACTAATAAAACATGTAGCCTTCAAGGGATGTGAATATGTGTTCTAGGCATTATGTACTTGTTATATGCACTCTTGTTACATAGGGGAATTTTTGCCCATGGTTTTTGTACTACTTCTTCTTGTCCATTACCTAACTCTATATGATCCATGGATCATAAAATCTCATTCCTGAAACCTAACCCTACCACATCACTCATATTAACTGCCTCATGATACATATCCTCCACACCCCACCTCCATGTTAAAGTGAACCTCCAGACTAAAAATCTACTCGGCAGAAATGAAAAGGCTTGGTGTTTATTTAACAGTTTCACAGCATCAGAACTTTGTTTTTCTTACCAAAGCATCATTTTTAGCTGCATTTTTAGCTAAGCCCCGCCCCATCAAAGAAAACTGTCCGGGCATTTTTCCCCTGATGTTGTGCAAAGCATGACGGGATTTCTGATGTTGTTGTTCTCGGCTGCCGTATGAATCAAAAGTAAAAACTTTTATTGTAGCTAAAGAGGGTTGAGCCCTCTGAAATGCGTTGCTTAGCTACAATAAAAGTTTTTACTTTTGATTTATACGGCAGCTGCCGTCTTATTTCCTACTTGCATACACTTGCACTGGCAAATTGTTTAAACCCAAATTTCTCAACCCACCCCATGACTGCCTGACAGTGCAGCCGCCTATAGCAGCATCAAAGCACTCAGGCTAGGTGGAAAATATACCAGAACAGCAGCCTGCTACTACAGCTCTGAAGGAGGCTATTGTCTGCACGCCTTGTGGAGGAGGACTTCTGCCAAGACTTGGTCCCCGGTCCAAGTGGGACAAAGCCTTTCTGCTGGCCACCCCGTATGGGACAGTCAGCCACAGATCCAGGTGAGAATATTACACGGCCGGCCATTTTTATTGAATGACAAACTGAGTGCGCTCTCCCCCACCCCTTGTTTTTCCACCCATCCCCCACATCCCATTGTCTACTGCAGATTATATACCACCTAGAGTGGCACCCAAGAGAGCAGCACCATCTGATGACAACTACACAGACTTGCACAGTATTGTCAAGATTGCTCCCTCCGTCCAACACAGGGGTTTAGGCTCCTTTCCTCTTCACAGGCAGCCTAGTGGTTCACATTGCCTTATACAAAAAATGTGAATGCACCAGACAGTGCACTGGCCCTAAATCATTAAATGAGAGGCGGCTTGGGGGGAATTCTCCCCCCTCAACCCCCCCCCCCCCCCCTCCGGCCAGTCTGCACCTGCATTAACCTTCTCTTATCTTTTCCACTAACCCTCCTAATCAGTGGAGTACCAATACCTCAAAACTGTGACACTCAACACCTCTGACACTGTGGTTGGCTTTAGTAGGTTTTTGTGCGCCGTATCAATTGTTATTTATAAGGTGCTTGGGGGGGGGCCCAATGTTAAACTTGGACCGGGGCTCATAGCTGCTTAGCTACGCCACTGCTCCTAATCTATGATTAACTCCAACTATTAAGCCTAACCTTCTATCAGCTTGAAGGGAATCTGAAGTGAAAATAAACTTATGATATAATGAATTGCATGTGTAGTACAGCTAAGAAACAGAACATTAGTAGCACAGATATGAGTCTCATATTGTTTCAAATACAGGAAGAGTTAAGAAACTTCACTTGTTATCTATGCAAAAGAGCTTCTCTTAGCTCTCCAGAAAGCAATGCTATATTCCGCAGCACTTAGACTTCAAAGAAACAATGAAAGACAACTTCAGATAAGATTTTACTGCAGGGAAGTTAAACCCTCCTGGCGGTTTGCTAAAAAATCGCCAGGGGGCAGCAAATCTTTTTTTTTAAATTTTTTTTTTTTTCATGTAGCGAGACAAAGTCTCGCTACATGATAGCCGCTGCTCAGCGGCATCCCCCCAGCCCCTCCGATCGCCTCTGGCGATTGGCGATCAGGAGATCCCGTTCAAAGAACGGGATCTCCTGGAGGGCTTCGCCCATCGCCATGGCGACGGGGCGGGATGACGTCACCGACGTCGTGACGTCAAAGGGGATTCCTATCCACCCCATAGAGCTGCCTGGCACTGATTGGCCAGGCAGCGCACGGGGTCTGGGGGGGGGGGGGGCGGCTGCGGCGCGACGGATAGCGGCGGATCGGCGGGTAGCGGCGGTGATCGGGCACTGCATGCAGCTAGCAAAGTGCTAGCTGCGTGCAGCAAAAAAAAAATTATGCAAATCGGCCCAGCGGGGCCTGAGCGGTGCCTTCCGGCGGCATAGCCCGAGCTCAGCTCGGGCTTACCGCCAGGAAGGTTAAAGGTTCATTAGCTCTGCTCTGTTTCATAGTTTAAAATGCAGAGTGTAGTTTGTAAACTGCAAATATTAGAAGATGATGCAATGTTATATTAAAAAAAAACTATATAACTGAAAATAAAAATATGAAACTCTGTTCTTTGCTACTTCTGTTCCATTAAATATCTGTACTACACATACAATTCATTATATCATACTTTTTTTCACTTTAGTGTCACTTGTTAGGTATTTTAGCTATATATTAACCACTTTACCCCCGCGCGTACGGATTTCTCCGCCCCTTTTTCCATCCTTTCACCCCCAGGGACGGAGAAATCCGTACTCTGCGCACTCCCGCCGCTGTCCGCGCTCCCGCTCGTAAACACGCCGCCCGCTCGCCCGGAGATCAATGAAAGGGAAAATCCATTCCCGTTCGTTGATCTCAGCCCCGCAATGATCTGCTGCCGCTCGGCTGAGCAGCCCGATCATTGTGAAAAAATAACAAAGTCCCAGCCTCTTTCTACTTCCTGCAAGAGTCCAGAAGGACGCTTGCAGGTCGTATGAAACAAATTGGTAATGGTGCCATCTTGTGGCCAAATAGTAAAACTACATCCTAACCATTTTTTACACACAAATAAACTTGTTTTACACAAAAAATTAACTCCTTACCTCCCACACTCCCCAATTTTATTTTTTTTGTAATTAAAAAAAAAAAAAAAAATTTACAATTAAAAAAAAATACATAAATAGTTACCTTAGGGACTGAACTTTTTAAATATTTATGTCAAGAGGGTATAACACTGTTACTTTATAAACTATGGGCTTGTAATTAGGGATGGACGCAAAACTGAAAAAAATGCACCTTTATTTCCAACTAAAATATTGGCGGCAAACATTGTGATAGGGACATAATTTAAACGGTTTTATAACCGGGATAAATAGGCATATACATTTAATGGGTTTTAATTACAGTAGCATGCATTATTTAAAAACTATAAAGGCCGAAAACTGAAAAATAATAATTTTTTTCCCACATTTTTTCCTATTTTCCCATTAAAACACATTTAGAATAAAATTATTCTTGGCATAATGTCCCACCTAAAGAAAGCCTAATTGGTGGCGAAAAAAACAAGATATAGTTCATTTCATTGCGATAAGTAATGATAAAATTATAGACGAATGAATGGAAGGAGCGCTGAAAGGTGAAAATTGCTCTGGTGGTCAGGGGGTAAAACCCCTCAGTTGGGAAGTGGTTAATGCCAGCATCAAAATAAAGCAGTCTAACCCAGTGTTTCTCATACCTGTCCCTGTGACTCCCCAACGGTGCAGGTTTTGCAGGCAACCTCTTCTATACACAGGTGAGGTAATTAGTGTCTTGGCTACACAGAATCCACCTAGCTGAGACACAAATTACCCCACCTGTGCATAAGTGAGGCTGTCTGCAAAACATGCACCGTTGGGGAGTCACAAGGACAGGTTTGAGAAAAACTGCCCTAACCCAATAACTTAATTTTTAAATTAGATACTGTAATCACCCATGTTAAATTGTACTGCTGGCTTCTTCTATGCTAGAATTTCACATGACATGAGAACCTATGTCTCAGTGATGCATATTTTAGTGCTGCTGGATTAGTAATAGTAAATGCTAGAAGCTGACTACTATATTAAATATTCACTATAGGTAAGCAGTTCCCTAGACTCTGAATGGCGTGATGCAAGTTTAGCTTCAGTCAGTATCAGTGAGTCAGTAGTTTAGGAGGGAGAGGTGTGTGAATTAGGTCAGCAGGAAGGGTGTTTGACTGCTCTCTCTGTGTACAGAGGTGAAGCACTGCAGAGTTCAGGAAGGGCATGAAGGACAATATAATTAATATTGGCAATGATATTTTCCCAACTTAATCTTGCTTTTCCCAGATCTACCGCAAGCCAAAAGTTGCAGGGCGCTGGAGGGAAGAATCCTACCTGCCTTGCATCATCCAGTAAGTATTTTACCATTGTAAGTACTTAAAACAAAATGGCAAAGCTTTATGAAAAGACTGATAATCTGCTTATAGAAGTGCATTTTATGTGAAATGAAAGCCCTAGTTCAGCTTCCCATGATTTTAAATGCATATAATAGTACATATGAATTACCGATGCACAAAGTTTTGTCCATTTCATGTCAAAAAAATGTTTTATGTGGAAACTGCCTGGCTAGCCAGGCCATGTAGATTATTTGGTACTTATCCGTTAGCCGGGCGCATCCGGCAGGTGGCGCTAATTACTATTCCCCCTCCAGGCCGCCATGGATAGTAGGGAAAGATGTAACTCTGGTGGAGTTTTGTCGCCACCTGCCGGATGCGCCCGGCTAACGGATAAGTACCGATTATTTTCCTGATGAGATGACGATTCATTTTTTTTTTTCATACATGGTAGGTCTCTGGTTGCTGTCCAAGCATCTCCCTCATCATCACCCAGAGGAGGTAGTCCAGGAGGGGTGGTGAGGAGGGAGCGGCCAGCCTTTCAATGTAACCACAGATAGCTTGACCACATTTACCCCCTCCCGCTGCTGCTAAAAAAAATACTCTTTTGTGGCCACCACTGCAAACACTACAGCTCAGCTGAGTTTTATCTCCCTGTTTCTGATCAGTGTGCATAACAGCTACTCCCATGCCTCTTATAAAAGGGTCTCATAAAAGAGCAGTGAAAATAGTTTCTTAATGTAAGCAGGGCAGGGTGATGAGAGGTACTTATGGCTTTTAAAAACACACTGGGAAGGATGTGGAAAGGGTTTGGTGAAACAGTGAACCTTCACAGCCCCTCCCACTGGAGTCTGGCAGACACAATGCTGTCTCCTAGATGCCTAGGGTGGCTAAAGGAACCTAGTCTACAACGGATGTAGACGTTAATTTTTTACAATTATTATTGCAAGCGGGGGAAAAAAATAGGAAGTGAAATTTGCTATATTTACCAAAAAGTCCAAATCTCTTCCTTTCGCTCATCTCTGCTTTCAGCATTAAAGTGACACCAAAGCGAAAAAAACCGTATGATATAATGAATTGTATGTATAATACAGATAATGAATAGCAAATAAAAGAGTCTAATATTTTTGTTTTCAGTTATATAGCTTTTATTTTGTAACATTGCACAATTGTCTAATATTTGCAGTTTACAAATTACTCTCTGTATTTTAAACTATGAAACAGAACAGAGCTAATGACCCTTTGAACTTTCCTGCAGTAAAACCTTAAACAAACAAGAAACAGTGAGAGACAGGTTGAGAAAAGTGCTTCAGAAAACAGCACTGTAGCTGACCAAACTTGGAGAGCTCAGAGAAGTTTCTTAAAGAAACTCTGTGTAACTAAAAAAAATGTCCCCTGTGGGGTACTTACCTCAGGAGGTGGAAGCCTCTGGATCCTAACGAGGCTTCCCCCATCCTCCTCTGTCCCATGGTGGCAGCGCTGGGCCCTCCCAAAACCAAAGCCGACAATTTGTCATGCTGTGGCACAGGCGCAGTAGCGCCTGTAATATTTACCTTCACCGGCTCCAGCGCAGGCACAGTAGCAGCTCCCCAATGGGATCAGGCAGAAATAGCCATTCCCAGTCAGGTCCGCTCTATTGCGCAGGCGATAGAGCGGACCCGACTGGTATCCAGAGGCTTCCCTCTCCCGAGGTAAGTGCCCCACAGGGGCCTTTTTTCGTTACAGATTCTCTTTAACTCTTCCAGTATGGGAAACAAAATGAGAGTTATATCTGTGCTACCAATGTTCTGTAGCTGTACTACACATACAAATCGTTATATCAAAAGTTTATGTTCACTTCAGATTCCCTTTAACCTCCTTGGCGGTAATCCCGAGCTAGGGTCGGGTGGAAAATCACAGCTCAGAGCGTTAATCCCGACCTGTGCTCAGGGTAGCCGCCGGAGGTTGTATGCAGAGCAATGCGCGCAGCGGGAGCGTTTCTACATACCTCCCAGGGGATCCCGACATTCTTCTTCCGCTCCTCTGAGGCTCTGCTTCCTCCTGATGAGATTGCCGACTGTTGTCATGACGATAACCGGCAATCTCACTTTAGAGTTGCAGCGCCACCCGGAGGATGGAGGGAAAACTGCAGAGCTGGAGCCAGGGAGGCGAGTGGTTGTGGAACTGCTGCAGATCTCCCTGGCAGCATGATTTTTTCCAGGTTTTAGGGTCTGAAAGGTTGCAAAAAAATTGCACCGCTTTTAGACCCTAAAATCATAACACCAAGGGGGTTAATACACCCTACATGTTTGCATTTGTGCAGTTTAAGCAGAACTGTTGAACATTTTTATAGAGAGCACTGCAGATTTTGCAGCTTTTCTAACTTCTCTGCAGCATTCCCTTTATGAAATGTGACAGGACAGGAGAAGTTAGGTTCACCTGTGGCTGAAGTTAGTGCATAGCAGTCATACCCATGCCCTCCTTTCACCTGGCTTGTGCTCCAGTAGAGTTCTGTAAGGTGAGGCCACAAATACATACATACATATAACATGAAACAAAACAAATGCCTTTGATAGTAGTACAGTAGAGAAAAGAAACAAGGCTGGCCATAACCACAGGCGTTACAAGTCAATTTCAGCATGAAATCTCACGGAAATTGGCCTCATGATGCTGCATCCGCCGCCTCATTTCCTCTGCCGCACTCCACCAATATGTGCTATACGGTAGAAGGTGCAGCTTGAGGGACAGTGACCGGGGGTTCCATCACATTTGTCACTCATCCCGATATCACACGCCGTTACCGCCATGCACCCGACTGACCATGTCTTCCTGAGATATTTCAGCGTGCTTGATTGATACATTAGACCGATTTTGGCCCAAAAACGGCTGGCTCGTTGATCAGGCACGCTTGTTGTGGCACCAATTTTCATCCAAGGTGATAAAATTATCGAATCGGATGGTCAATCGGGCCAGAAGATCTCTAGATGTAAGGTCCTTCTAAAATTATCAGGTGCACAATTGTAAACACACTCTCTAGTCATGTGGCTGACCTATTTGAGTGAGTTTGGATGTACATAGAGAAACAGATTATTCCTAGCTTCAAGAACAATGGTGTTACCTTTTAAAGGCACGATCTTGTGCCTGGGTGAATCTGCTTATCATTAATGCAGCAGGAGGTGTGAAAAATGTCAGTGTGAAGGAGTTCCATGATGCAACGTTTTCAATAACAAAAGTGTTATTTTTAACAATCTTTCAAAAGCAGCTTATAAGCAAGAAAGGAAAAACAAACATGCAATCAAATCTTAATTACTTAATCTTAATTATATAGTTGTGGCATTAAAGGACATTTGAAGATATGGAGGCTGACATATTTATTTCCTTTTAAACAATGCAGATTGCCTGGCTGTCCTGCTGATCCTCTGCCTCTAATGCTGGATACACACGGTGCGTTTCCGCACTCGATTTCCCGCTCGATTCGTTTATTTCCAACATGTCCGATTTTCATTTCGATGGATTGTTAGGTCGATTCGCATGTAAAGTATACCAAATCGACCTAACGATCCATCGAAATGAAAATCGGACATGTTGGAAATAAACGAATCGACGGAAATCGAGCGGGAAATCAAGTGCGAGAACGCACCGTGTGTATCCAGCATTATACCTGCATTTAAAGGGGGCTTAGATGCCTTCCTTGCGTTGGAAGACATCCATGGCTACAATTACTAGGTAATGCCTAATGATGTTGATCCAGGGATTTTATCTGATTGCCATCTGGAGTCGGGAAGGAATTTTTTCCCTTTTGGGGCTAATTGAACCATGCCTTGTAAGGGTTTTTTCGCCTTCCTCTGGATCAACAGGGATATGTGAGGGAGCAGGCTGGTGTTGTACTTTGTTCTCTGGTTGTTCTCTGGATCAACAGGGATATGTGAGGGAGCAGGCTGGTGTTGTACTTTGTTCTCTGGATCAACAGGGATATGTGAGGGAGCAGGCTAGTGTTGCACTTTGTTATACGTCCATTGAGTTCAACCAGAGTTTGTCTTTTTTCAACCAAAATAACTATGTAACTGTGGACTCTGAAAAAGGCATTCAGATCAGATGCTCTGACTGGATTAGCTGCATGCTTGTTTTAGGTGTGATCCAGATACTACAGCCAAAGAGATCAGCAGGATGCCATGCAGTTATTATTCTTTAAAAGGAAAAAAAATGGCAGCTACCATGGGCTAGATGCACGAACTTGCAGTAATATTGCCATGCACAGACATTGTGCAACAATAATACCCTTGCACTGCGTATCGCGAGCTATGCTATTAGCGCGACCTGCAGAAGTCAACTAGCCTGACTGTTGCTAAGGTACTGAACACTACTAACAGTAACACTCATTAACAGTGGCGTAGCTAAGGCGCTATGGGCCCCGGTGCAAGTTTTACATGCCCCCCCCCAAGCACTCTATACATAATAATTGATACAGTGCACCAAAACCTGCCAAAGACAACCACAGTGTCAGAAGTGCAAGAAGGGGATGGGGAACAGTTTGGTAATGATTACTAATATTCTATCTATAGAAGTGATCATTACCAGCACAGGGCCAATAAAGAGCTAATACTGCAGTTGAGGCAGGGTACTATGGGGCCACTGTGGCCCAAGGGCCCTGGTGCGGTTGAGACCTCTGCAACCCCTATTGCTACACCACTGCTCACTAGTAAAGCGCATTACCACAGCAACGGTCGCACTAGTTGAGTAGCTCAGGTCACGCTGATAGTGTAACTCGCAGTATACAGTGCCGGTACTAAAGGTAATATTGCCGTGGAATGTTTATGCACGGCAAAATTACCGCAAGTGCAATATCCCTCCTACTTCAGGTGTAATTTTTCAGTCTCTATATTCCATGCCAGAATTGTCTTACTTATTCTGTACTAATACTGTTCCTTTATTTGGCAGCATTTTCCGTAATGGTGATCTTATGACTCCTCCTATCCGTGTTCTTATATCGCCAACCATCCTGAAAGAATGGGAGCTAGTTTTAAGTCTGCTTACTGAGAAGGCTAACCTGTACAGCGGAGCGGTCCGAAGGTACACGCAATACCAAGTCACAAAACAGTACTGCCTTTTTCATTCAAGCCCTTCTATGGGAGCAGAAACATTAAATCAGACTCCTAACATAATTCACAAGGCATTCATAGCAATGAAAAGAGCACTGAAGGCAAACAAAAATATATGTTGAAAAGACAGAACAAGAGAAGTAAATCTATTTTACTAGACTACATAGAGTTGTAAATAATAATGGCAAACCAAACAGAAGGCTAGACTGCTCGTTGCAGTGCACTAAACATTGGAAACAAGAAAATCTATAGTTTTCAAACAATTTAAGGATATGTCCACAAGTCCCTTCACCAGTAGATCATTACTGCAAGAAATATGTAGCTATTTCAGAGGGAGGATTGCTGTCAGAACCATTGCTTACTAAACTAAACTGTGAAGTCATAGGTGTATTTAACAAATAGAAGTTATGGTGCACTACATTTATAACTTAGGGGTTGTTTGCCAAAAAAGTGAAATGTTAAATGGCAGTGACTGCATTCCTTATACTTTGCAAAGTCTAGACTGGCAGACTCTGATGCCTCAGATGTTTACCCTTCTCCTAGTGATTGCTTAGGGCCAATTTCCTAAAGTAGAAGAATACTTAAAGGACACCTGCAGTGAGAATAATATGGAGGCTGCCATATTTATTTCCTTTTAAACAATACCAGTTCCCAAGCAGCCCTGCTGATCTATTTGGCTACATAGGTTTTGCATAACACCAGAAACAAGCATTCAGTTAATCTTGTCAGATCTGCTGGGCATTATAAGATTATCACTGCATAAGGTGGTGCATATATTGTTGAATTGATGCAGCCCTTAATATATGGGATGGTAAGAGTGGCACACATCTCACACATGATTTACATATGTGTAGGGCAGAATGGGCTTTGCAACCCTCATGCTATATTTATATACTGTATTTGTACTTTGTTATAATGCCCTGGTTTTGTGCTGTAAGTATTTTCTATTCTCACAGGATCTGCACCCTAGATGGAGTCTCCCTCTCATGTGGTGCTGAGCTGGTATCTGGGGAATATTATGTTGCTGTTGGATCGGAAAGGTTTAAATGTCTTCCCTATGAGGAGCTCCTAACACCTGGAGGCAACAAGTAATCATTTTTATATCACCTCTACTATCCTTTTTTGTGATTCTTGTGTAACAATCTACTTTTCCTTTTTTTTTTTTCTGTTATACATTCTAGAAGTCGTGTTGGTGTGAAGCGCAGGACCCGTAAAGTTGTGGTAAGCAGAAAGCTTTCTGCATCTGGAATGCACATGTATTTTTCTGCATCTGCTAAGGCAGTACAGTACTGTGCTGTCAGTGAGTCAATAATTATAATGCCCTGTTGAGGAACCAGTATTCTTATCTGCCATCAGCTGTGCCCGTGTTTTGCATGATCTACTCTTGTTTACATAATGTGGTGTCCAAAGCAAAAAGATTAACATGTATGCTTAACCACTTGAGGACCTAGGGCTTTCTACCCCTTAAGGACCGGCCACTTTTTTTCCATTCAGACCACTGCAGCTTTCACGGTTTATTGCTCGCTCATACAACCTACCACCTAAATGAATTTTGGCTCCTTTTCTTGTCACTAATAAAGCTTTCTTTTGATGCTATTTGATTGCTCCTGCGATTTTTACTTTTTATTATATTCATCAAAAAAGACATGAATTTTGGCAAAAAAATGATTTTTTTAACTTTCTGTGCTGACATTTTTCAAATAAAGTAAAATTTCTGTATACATGCAGCGCGAAAAATGTGGACAAACATGTTTTTGATAAAAAAAAACCCATTCAGTGTATATTTATTGGTTTGGGTAAAAGTTATAGCGTTTACAAACTATGGTGCCAAAAGTGAATTTTCCCATTTTCAAGCATCTCTGACTTTTCTGACCCCCTGTCATGTTTCATGAGGGGCTAGAATTCCAGGATAGTATAAATACCCCCCAAATGACCCCATTTTGGAAAGAAGACATCCCAAAGTATTCACTGAGAGGCATAGTGAGTTCATAGAAGATATTATTTTTTGTCACAAGTAAGCGGAAAATGACACTTTGTGAGAAAAAAAAAAAAAAAAAAAAGTTTCCATTTCTTCTAACTTGCGACAAAAAAAAATGAAATCTGCCACGGACTCACCGTGCCCCTCTCTGAATACCTTGAAGGGTCTACTTTCCAAAATGGGATCATTTGTGGGGTGTGTTTACTGTCCTGACATTTTGGGGGGTGCTAAATTGTAAGCACCCCTGTAAAGCCTAAAGGTGCTCATTGGACTTTGGACCCCTTAGCGCAGTTAGGCTGCAAAAAAGTGCCACACATGTGGTATTGCCGTACTCAGGAGAAGTAGTATAATGTGTTTTGGGGTGTATTTTTACACATACCCATGCTGGGTGGGAGAAATATCTCTGTAAATGACAATTTGTTAATTTTTTTTACACACAATTGTCCATTTACAGAGATATTTCTCCCACTCAGCATGGGTATGTGTAAAAATACACCGCAAAACACATTATACTACTTCTCCTGAGTACGGCGATACCACATGTGTGGCACTTTTTTGCACCCTAACTGCGCTAAAGGGCCCAAAGTCCAATGAGTACCTTTAGGATTTCACAGGTCATTTTGAGAAATTTCGTTTCAAGACTACTCCTCACGGTTTAGGGCCCCTAAAATGCCAGGGCAGTATAGGAACCCCACAAATGACCCCATTTTAGAAAGAAGACACCCCAAGGTATTCCGTTAGTAGTATGGCGAGTTCATAGAAGATTTTATTTTTTGTCACAAGTTAGCGGAAAATGACACTTTGTGAAAAAACACAATTAAAATCAATTTCCGCTAACTTTTGACAAAAAATAAAATCTTCTATGAACTCACCATACTCCTAACGGAATACCTTGGGGTGTCTTCTTTCTAAAATGGGGTCATTTGTGGGGTTCCTATACTGCCCTGGCATTTTAGGGGCCCTAAACCGTGAGGAGTAGTCTTGAAACTAAATTTCTCAAAATGACCTGTGAAATCCTAAAGGTACTCATTGGACTTTGGGCCCTTTAGCGCAGTTAGGGTGCAAAAAAGTGCCACACATGTGGTATCTCCATACTCGGGAGAAGTAGTACAATGTGTTTTGGGGTGTATTTTTACACATACCCATGCTGGGTGGGAGAAATACCTCTGTAAATGGACAATTGTGTGTAAAAAAATCAAAAGATTGTCATTTACAGAGGTATTTCTCCCACCCAGCATGGGTATGTGTAAATATACACCCCAAAACACATTGTACTACTTCTCCCGAGTACGGCGATACCACATGTGTGGCACTTTTTTGCACCCTAACTGCACTAAGGGGCCCAAAGTCCAATGAGTACCTTTAGGATTTCACAGGTCATTTTTGTTTCAAGACTACTCCTCACGGTTTAGGGCCCCTAAAATGCCAGGGCAGTATAGGAACCCCACTAATGACCCCATTTTAGAAAGAAGACACCCCAAGGTATTCCGTTAGGAGTATGGTGAGTTCATAGACGTTTTTATTTTTTTGTCACAAGTTAGCGGAAATTGATTTTAATAGTTTTTTTTCACAAAGTGTCATTTTCCGCTAACTTGTGACAAAAAATAAAATCTTCTATGAACTCACCATACTCCGTACGGAATACCTTTGGGTGTCTTCTTTCTAGAATGGGGTCATTTGTGGGGTTCCTATACTGCCCTGGCATTTTAGGGGCCCTAAACCGTGAGGAGTAGTCTTGAAACCAAATGTCGCAAAATGACCTGTGAAATCCTAAATTGGACTTTGGGCCCCTTAGCGTACTTAGGGTGTAAAAAAGTGCCACACATGTGGTACCGCTGTACTCAGGAGAAGTAGTATAATGCGTTTTGGGGTGTATTTTTACACATACCCATGCTAAGTGGGAGAAATATCTCTGTAAATGACAATTGTTTGATTTTTTTTACACACAATTGTCCATTTACATAGAAATTTCTCCCACCCAGCATGGGTATGTGTAAAAATACACCCCAAAACACATTATACTACTTTTCCTGAGTACGGCGGTACCACATGTGTGACACTTTTTTGCAGCCTAGGTGCGCTAAGGGGCCCAACGTCCTATTCACAGGTCATTTTGAAGCATTTGTTTTCTAGACTACTCCTCGCGGTTTAGGGCCCCTAAAATGCCAGGGCAGTATAGGAACCCCACAAGTGACCCCATTTTAGAAAGAAGACACCCCAAGGTATTCCGTTAGGTGTATGGCGAGTTCATAGAAGATTTTATTTTTTGTCACAAGTTAGTGAAAAATGACACTTTGTGAAAAAAAAACAATAAAAATTAATTTCCGCTAACTTTTGACAAAAAATTAAATCTTCTATGAACTCGTCATACACCTAACATAATACCTTGGGGTGTCTTTTTTTTCTAAAATGGGGTCACTTGTGGGGTTCCTATACCGCCCTGGCATTTTACAGGCCCAAAACCGTGAGTAGTCTGGAAACCAAATGTCTCAAAATGACTGTTCAGGGGTATAAGCATCTGCAAATTTTGATGACAGGTGGTCTATGAGGGGGCGAATTTTGTGGAACCGGTCATAAGCAGGGTGGCCTTTTAGATGACAGGTTGTATTGGGCCTGATCTGATGGATAGGAGTGCTAGGGGGGTGACAGGAGGTGATTGATGGGTGTCTCAGGGGGTGGTTAGAGGGGAAAATAGATGCAATCCATGCACTGGGGAGGTGATCGGAAGAGGGTCTGAGGGTTTGGCCGAGTGATCAGGAGCCCACACGGGGCAAATTGGGGCCTGATCTGATGGGTAGGTGTGCTAGGGGGTGACAGGAGGTGATTGATGGGTGTCTCAAGGTGTGATTAGAGGGGGGAATGGATGCAAGCAATGCACTGGCGAGGTGATCAGGGCTGGGGTCTGAGGGCATTCTGAGGGTGTGGGCGGGTGATTGAGTGCCCTAGGGGCAGATAGGGGTCTAATCTGATAGGTAGCAGTGACAGGGGGTGATTGATGGGTAATTAGTGGGTGTTTAGGGTAGAGAATAGATGGAAACACTGCGCTTGGGTGGTGATCTGATGTCGGATCTGCGGGCGATCTATTGGTGTGGGTGGGTGATCAGTTTGCCCGCAAGGGGCAGGTTAGGGGCTGATTGATGGGTGGCAGTGACAGCGGGTGATTGATGGGTGGCAGTGACAGGGGGTGATTGATGGGTGGCAGTGACAGGGGGTGATTGATGGGTGATTGATAGGTGATTGACAGGTAATCAGTGGGTTATTACAGGGGAGAACAGATGTAAATATTGCACTGGCGAATTGATAAGGGGGGTCTGAGGGCAATCTGAGCGTGTAGGCGGTCGATTGGGTGCCCGCAAGGGGCAGATTAGGGTCTGATCTGATAGGTAACAGTGACAGGTGGTGATAGGGAGTGATTGATGGGTGATTGATGGGTAATTAGTGGGTGTTTAGAGGAGAGAATAGATGGAAACACTGCGCTTGGGTGGTGATCTGATGTCGGATCTGCGGGCGATCTATTGGTGTGGGTGGGTGATCAGATTGCCCGCAAGGGGCAGGTTAGGGGCTGATTGTTGGGTGGCAGTGACAGGGGGTGATTGATGGGTGATAGGTGATTGGCAGGTGATTGACAGGTGATCAGTGGGTTATTACAGGGAAGGACAGATGTAATTAATGCACTGGCGAATTGATAAGGGGGGGGGGGGGTCTGAGGGCAATCTGAGCGTGTGGGCGGGTGATTGGGTGCCCGCAAGGGGCAGATTAGGGTCTGATCTGATAGGTAACAGTGACAGGTGGTGATAGGGGGTGATTGATGGGTAATTAGTGGGTGTTTAGAGAAGATAACAGATGTAAACGATACATTTGGGAGGTAATCTGACGGCGGGTTTGCAGGCGATCTAATGGTGTGGGTGGGTGATCAGATTGCCCGCAAGGGGCAGGTTAGGGGCTGATTGATGGGTGGCA
The DNA here is from genome assembly GCF_040937935.1 of Hyperolius riggenbachi. NCBI lineage: Eukaryota > Metazoa > Chordata > Amphibia > Anura > Hyperoliidae > Hyperolius > Hyperolius riggenbachi. The sequence continues at coordinate 284,854,258 of NC_090647.1, forward strand.
GTGACAGGGGGTGATTGATGGGTGATAGGTGATTGGCAGGTGATTGACAGGTGATCAGTGGGTTATTACAGGGAAGAACAGATGTAATTAATGCACTGGTGAATTGATAAGGGGGGGTCAGAGGGCAATCTGAGCGTGTGGGCGGGTGATTGGGTGCCCGCAAGGGGCAGATTAGGGTCTGATCTGATAGGTAAAAGTGACAAGTGGTGATAGGGGGTGATTGATGGGTGATTGATGGGTAATTAGTGGGTGTTTAGAGGAGAGAATAGATGTAAACAATGGATTTGGGAGGTGATCTGATGTCGGATCTGTGGGCGATCTATTGGTGTGGGTGGGTGATCAGATTGCCCGCAAGGGGCAGGTTAGGGGCTGATTGATGGGTGGCAGTGACAGGGGGTGATTGACGGGTGATTGATGGGTGATTGACGGGTGATTGACAGGTGATTGACAGGTGATTGACAGGTGATCAGGGGGATAGATGCATACAGTAAACAGGGGGGGGTGGTCTGGGGGGGGGTCTGGGGAGAATCTGAGGGGTGGGGGGTGATCAGGAGGGGGCAGGGAGCAGGGGGGGGGATAAAAAAAAAAATAGCGTTGACAGATAGTGACAGGGAGTGATTGATGGGTGATTAGGGGGGTGATTGGGTGCAAACAGGGGTCTGGGGGGTGGGCAGGGGGGGGGTCTGATGGGTGCTGTGGGCGATCTGGGGCAGGGGGGGGAGAAATCAGTGTGCTTGGGTGCAGACTAGGGTGGCTGCAGCCTGCCCTGGTGGTCCCTCGGACACTGGGACCACCAGGGCAGGAGGCAGCCTGTATAATACACTTTGTAAACATTACAAAGTGTATTATACACTTTGTATGCGGCGATCGCGGGGTTAACATCCCGCCGGCGCTTCCGTATAGCCGGCGGGATGTTGCGGCGAGCGAGCGGTGACAGGCGCCGGCGGAGGATCGCGTCACGGATGACGCGATCGCTCCGCCCATGCCCTTAAATGGACCGCCGCCTCTGTGGGTGAGGCCGTCCTGCAGGGCTCCACTTCCCCGCCGCCCCTGTGTAGTGGGCGGTCGGGAAGTGGTTAACATCCTCTATAATGAAACCCCTGTGTCATGCTGTCCCTGTGTAGCTTGGTCCATGCTTTTTGCTACTGCGCATGTGCTCAGCATGGACCCAGCCTCACAGAGACAGGAGGACGGGGACGGGTCTAGGGAGACGGGCGGCCGGGTGTGGGTGCGGCAGGTGCGAACACGTGCACATGTGCGGTGGCTGCGCACGCGCAGTAACATGCGGCGGGCGGTGGCGAGAAATAGACCCTAGAGCCTGTTTTTAAACCGGCTGGGGTCTGCTAGTTGTAATGTTTTCAGGGTTGGTTCACAGTGCGACGTTAAAGTCGCGTGTTATAGCCTTTTCTAACGTGTACAAATGCACTGCAATGCAAAGTCAATGCTACATTCACAGTGCATGCGTTGCGTTATAGTGTAACGCAGCACATTCTGTGAAAGTAGTGCTTGCAGTGCGTTTTGCACGTTATGGGCTGCGTTACTGTGTTTGCACATGCTCAGTGGATTTTGTTTTTAATAAAAAAAAACTAACGCATGCACCGGTTTGGGCGCATCAGGATGCCACGATAATGGTGCATTTGATGCGACGTTAAAGAGAGTCTGTAACAAATTTTTCGGCTGTATTTCTTCTGTCCTACAGGTTCCTAAAGCAAATCTAATGTGATCTGGCTTACTGCAGCCCTTTGTAGCTGCAGAGTCAGTGTAATCAATCATCTTATCTCTCTTCAGTCGTACGGTCTCTGGAAGGGGCTGACTCTTCATTGTTGTTTAGCTGTTAGGCAGGCCTTCCCTCCACGCCCCTCTATGCTCGCTCCCGTGAGTTTCATTAGGAAGTCTCTGCTCTATCTGGCTGTGAGGCTGCAGACCAGGAAGAGAGCTGATTAGTAATTACACATTACTAATAATATAAATAATACACTTGCCTATCAGAGTCTCCGGCTGCAATACTTATGCTGCTGTGCAGAGTGAATCAATGGTCTGCCTCTGTGTATTGCAGCCGGCTCTGAGACCCTGATAGGCTGATCGGCAGCTGAGATAGAGCCAGCACGAGAGGACCTACAGCGCATGCTTAGACTTGCGCTCCTCTCGTGCACGGCTCTCATGCACACTCCCTGGAAGCGGGCACACGCTCTGCCCGACGAACTTCCGGTTTTGGGGGCCATATTGCTTGTTTACAAAACAAGCAATAAAAGTGTGATTTACTGCTCAAAACAGCGGCGGGGAGCGGCGAAAATGACGCAGAGGGGGAGAGGAGAGCGCTGCAGACAGGCTGGTATGTTTATTTTGTTAAGTTTGCATGGATACAGATTCTCTTTAAGGTCCCATTGAAATGACAGCTAAACGCAATGCAATATAGCATAACGTGTACTAACACATTATGCTTTTGCGTGGCGTTACTACCTGCGGTGCGACCTTAACGTCGCACCAAAAACGCAACATCAACTGTGAACTTAGCCTCAAACTTACTGTTACCTAAATGGGATTTTAATCTGGTTTATTTGGTGCTTTCGTATTATACTTTCTACCAAATTGGAATGCCCCATTGAAAAGATATTTACCGTACTCCCCTTTGGAAATATTCATATTGTTGGAAAGTCGAAAGTCTTGACTATCATTTGCATTATGCCCCAAGCCAGTGCATAGTGCCGCCACTGCACACCAGACCCTCGCCCGCTTGCTATGCTTCAGCTGGGAACTCGGCTTGCCAGGTCAGTGCTGCTGGCAACCAAGTGTAGTGGATACCCCTTGTTCAACGCCCTCTAACTCAGGAACGGAGCAGCGCACCGACATCGGACATAAGGCGGATGAAAGCCAAGATTCTCGGCTTTCCAACAATATAAATTTCCAAAGAGGAGTAAATATCTGTTAAACAGAGGGCAGCCAAATTCAATAGACTGTATAATACGTGAGTACTGTTTTTTTCTTAACATTTTTCTTCTATTTTCTTGACTAATGTTTGCGCCCTTGTACTGCTCCTAATTTATATGTGTATTGCTCCAAGTGTTTTAGCCAATCACAGTGGAGGAGGAGAAATGTATGTTAACGGCAGAAACAGTTGTAAGCCAAATAGCTGCTCTGCTTTCTGTTAATTTTATTCAAATGTATGTAGTTTGGAACTGGATCAGTCAAATGCAGTTGCTGATGATTTATGTGGCCCAGTTCCAAGCTGCATACATTTTCATAAAATTTGCCTCAACTTAAAATTATTTGCATCTAATTGACCATGCCTACTAGCCATACAGAAGGTCAATTATAGCCCAATATGCAAACGATCAATCACTCCTTGATCGGAAATGTATAAGTAATCAATTCTATCAATCAACTTGTTCCCCTTGATCCTGAATAAATGAATTAGCTATTGATTATCCTTGCTCCTCTCAATACCCTCTCACCAATGTACTGTCTGATCATCCTTTTAATAGATTAACTGTCAAAAACCATTGGTAATTCAGGTATGCTGAGGGTGATCAATCAGCAGATGATTCAATCAAAGTGCTTGATTCTGACAAAACTTTTTTTTTACCTGATAATATCTGGCTTTACAATTTTGAATCTTTACACATTACAATTATGTACAATGTAGGTTGTGGTTGAGAGAAAATGGATGGTTGCAAAATAAACATCCCCTTTAGTATCTGTGTGTAGCAGTGTTCTTTTGTGTACAAGAAAGATGCAGTGCATGTCTTTGATTTTTATATTTGTAGGCTGGAAAGGTCTATAGTGTTTCACAAGATGGGGGTAGTGACTCAGCTCTTAATGACTCTCCAATCCAGGTAAGTTATTATCCGTTTTTTTTTAAATCTCTTTAGGACCTGAGAATGCAATGTTTTCATTTTGAGCTTTCTTATGTAGGGAGATGGACGCAAAGTATATTCCACAGGTGCAGTAACAAATTCTTCCAGTATCAAACACCCAGGCAAAGAGGAGGACTCAGTCTTCTATGCAAAGCCAGTGAGAGTGCGTCCAGTTCGGAAAGAGAGAGTGATCCAGAATGAAACTGATGGTGAGCAGGTTTCTCGATTCCTCTACACATTATCTTAGTAATGGCAATTCTATATATCCAGGATGTTTGGTTCTGTACATGATTTTCTTTTTATTTCAGAGGATGGGGGAGTATTTAAAGTCAAAGAAATACGACATGAGGTTGATGGAGCCCAAGAAATAAAAGAAGATTCACATACACTTGTGGAAGTCCCAGTAGATCAGGTAAGAATAAAGATCATGAATAGGACACTGCTGTGTACTGTGAACTAAGGCTGTGATGGTTAAGTTACCAGATGGAGTACAGTCCTGTTGTCTATCCAAACACAAAGATTCTGTAGGACCCATAGTGAAGCTGCAATGTCACAGAGTGTACTGTAAGAACACAGATGCATCATAAAACCTCCTTGTGCCACTGTGCCAGTGTAATCCTTGTACTACTTCTGTGCACCTTGAGATTCTGTTGCACACAATGTTAGGGTCTTTCACACATACATGGCTAAGGGCAGTTGCTGCATCCAGAGTGCTGCATATAGTTTCTTCACTGGGCCTTCCCATAACCTGTACATGCGTATAGGCCCCAGTGGCGTAGCTAAGGAGCTATGGGCCCCGGTGCAAGTTTTACATGGGGGGCCCCTAAGCACTCTATACATAACAATTGATATGGAGTACCAAACAATGCAAACGACAACCACAGTGTCAGAGGAGCAAGAAGGGGATGGGGAACAGTGTGTTAAGAATTACTACTATTCAAAGTATCTATAGAAGTGATTGTTACCAGCACAGGACTAATAGAGAGCTAATACTGTGATAGAGGATGGACCTTTTGGGGCCCCTCTGACCCAAGGGCCCCGATGCGGTTGCTATCTCTGCACCCCCTTTTGCTACACCACAGATAGGCCCATAGGTTTACATACAGTAAAATGGTGTAATTCTACTCCCTCAAACCAACTCAAATTTCCAGCTTTTGAGTTAAAGCAAACCTGTGTAAAAATGAGCTTGTCTAGCCATAGAGTTTGTTCATATAATTATCTTCTGACTAAATCTTGGTTACTGCCAGTTGAGGCCACCTCAGGTGTGAATGTAGCATGTGTACTGTGGCCCTGATGCACCTCAACGTGTTGGCGAGTGCTGGCCGAAAGCATCGTTCTTCTACTCACCTCGCCCCCTCCATCATTAGCCCCTCCTTCAGCCTTCCTCCCTCCTACATAGCAACAAAATGCATCTGTAAGTCACCTACGGGGCAAGTGATGTGTCTGTACAGTCTCGGCCCCAAACTGTTGCCCAAAGGTTTGACTTCTGATCCCTGCTGGGCAAGCAGTCCTAGCATGTGTGTATGAGGCTTATGTTTAGTAAAAATTGTAGCAATCAGTTGGTGTATTAGGCGTATTAATTCTAGGAATAGGAAAACATGCAGGACATTTAATAGCAGCCCGTTAGTCAGCTCCAGCTTAGTAGGTGAACTGCATTCATCCAACAACATCCAACAATCCAACATCCGTACAACAATACAAGCCCCTTCTCATCCATACAGTTGTTTAAAGGAAATGTCCGAGCTGGAAAAAAAAATAACATCTACTTACCAAAGGCTTCCTCCATCACCTGGGAGCCATGTCCCTCGCCACAGCTCCGGTGTCCCGGGTTCTCCTCCGTTCGCTATGGCGACCTCGCCAGGTCGGGATCTTCTGCGCCTGCGTGAGAGCCAATGTCAATTACGTCCACGTGGTCTCACCATCGTGAACAGAGGGGACGCTGGGCCACCAGCTGGGAATGGAGCTGCGGCGAGGGGCATGCTGGCTGCCACAGGCTGGAGGAAGATCCGGGAAAGTAGATGTCATATTTTTTTCCAGCTGTAAATGTTTACAGTTTCTACTTCCTGATTCATGGAAGAGAGGGGAATCAAATTACAACTTGTGATTAGACACAAATGTGAGGGAATTAAACAGGCTAAACTCTCTAAATACATTTAGGGTGCATTTCTCTACGTTTTCCTTATTTACTGTGCAAGAATTCAGGTCCACTTTAAGTTGACCAATAGAGTACATAAATACTTTAAGATATTTGAAAATATCAAAAACAACAAGTAATATAATTTTCATTTGACTTCAGAGAGAAGCAGATATTGTGCAAGAAGAAAATGTTTCAGAGGAGAAAAAGAGCCATAACAAAAAGGTTAGATAATATTATTGTCATGTATCATGGACTGTACAGTACTTATATGTTCCAATTAAAGAGGACATGTAGAAAAAAATAACGTAATTAATAACATTTTTGTTTAGTTTTTTGTTGTTTTTACAATATTAATTTATAAATGATTTAGTGTTTGGCCATTGTAAAATCTTTTCTCTCTCTGATTTACGTTCTGAAATTCATCACATCTTCATGACATCTTTAGTGCTGGCAACTTGCATAGCTAACAAATGCTTGGATGTTGTTTGTTCTGAGCTGTGTTCTGTGCCCCCAGAGAGCACTAGGAGAAGAAGGGCGCATAGCTAACCAACCTAGACTGTGATATCACTGGGAGGGCAGGGCTACATGCCAGTGTACAGCAATATACAATACAATACAATAACATTTCTATAGCGCTTTTCTCCCATAGGACTCAAAGCGCTCCAATATATAGAAATAGGAAGTGTTATTGATGCTGAAACCAGAAAAATTAACATAAAAGTGGGTATCTTGAATAATTTACTGCTTTATACTATATGTTGTAACATTGGCCTCATTAATGTATTGCTGTGTCTTTCCTCCCTGTCTCCTAGGACTGGAAGTCAGAGGACAAGGAACAGTTTGACTCCCCCCGACTTAAGAACAAAATCAACTACTAAAACCTGGTCTTTTAACTATTCTAAACTGTATTCTGAAAAAGAGCCAATAAACCGTACCACATCTCAAACCAAAGTACCACAGGCACCATTTGGTATCATCCCCATTTGTGTCTGCACTGAAACCACACAGCCCTGGGATATTTTATTAGAGTCAATAAGAACATTGAATCTAATGTGTAAACCAGGCTTTCTCAACCAGGGTTCCTTGAGCACTCTGCAGGGGTTCCTTGGCATTTTCCTCCATTGTGGGGAAAGCATCACAGAGCACATTATAATAGGGGGTACTTTAAAAAGAAGCACTAAATTGGGGGTCAGAATAATAATGTGCACATTACTAAAAAGCACTAGAACAAGGAGACAGTATAGTGAGTGACAGTATAATAGGAAGTAGGGAAATAAGTGGCCACAACTACTATTAAATAAATGAAGGGGTTCCTTGAGATAAAAAAAAAATATTTTCAGGGGTTCCTTGAGATCCCAAAATTATTTGCAGGGTTCCTCCAGCGTAAAAAGGTTGAAAAAAGCTGGTGTAAACTGTTAAAAATTGCCCATGGTGTCTATATGCAGACTATTTGTCTGAGTCTGTTCTGTTATGATCTCTCTTTAAGTTAATAAAGTACAAAGTATGAAAGTAGTTCTTACAGTACAGAGTGCAGATAATTCTTTATTTTAGCTGAAGTATCTCCTCTCTGCCTGTTTGAAGTAAGCAGTCCCGACTATTATACTGTGGAGCTATGATTTGAGACAGTGCCTGTTTTAAACAGGTGTGTGAAAATATGGTAAGTATGGATGTGGACCAAAGTACTCCATTTTCTTTTAATGTTGCCATTGGCTGGTCACAAGTAGACCTGGTCCATGAGATGCTAATCATTCCAGCCTCGATACAGTTTAGGGGATCCAGTGGAAAACCTCATAGTCAAGCTTCGCTCCCCACAATAAATCATGGAAATCTTGCCACTGCTAACATAAACCACTAATTTGCCCTCTGAAATACTTCATTAGTTAAAATTATATAATTTCTGGTAAATTCTAAAATTGCACAGTCATGGTGATTGCTTTGTTTTTCGCCTTTGCGTGTGCAACTTAACTTAACCTATTCGATTGGTGGTGTTGGATAGTGTTTAATGACATTAGTGTATGTATGTACTTGTTGGGCACTATGCTTTTAGCAGCAGTGAGTTTGCTGTGATTTATTGCATGGAGCTGCCGTTGGTCTATGAAGATCCCCTCAGCAAGACTAACACCAATTTGCCTGCAAGTCAGAATTATTAGATCTCTTTGATCATCTCTAGCTTAGGGGTGCTGCTAAGGTTTTTGTGGATCCAAGTGGCACAACATTTTTGCCCCGCCTCCCCTTCTCAGAGGCCCCTTCTCCCATTATAATAGGTAGCCAAATGTCCCCCCCAAAATGGGTAGTCCTCCAGTATAGGTAGGTAACCAAATGTGCCACCCCCAGTATAGGTAGCCCAGGTGTCCCCCTAGTATAGGTAGCCACCCCTGTATAGGTGGCCAAGGAGTCCCCCCAGTATAGATGATGTTCTTCTGGCTCCCCATTCCCAACACTCACACACCTGCAGATCGGAAGTGATCCGAAAAGAAAAGCGCAGCCCATAATAATCCAGTGGCAGACTTAAAATGCAGGAGATTGGGAATGACCTCACTTCTGCATCTGAAGTGTACTCTGTGGTCACTGTGTCGATCTCCTCTCTGTTCACATTGTTGCTGATCTGAGGTCTGTCTGTGAGTGACAGGATGCCAGCAGCAGCCATACAAGTCACAGACAGGGCTGCATGGGAGGCCCCTGCTGTGGGTGGGGCCCCAAGTGTCCGCATTGGTTTGCCTGGGATTAGCTGCACACCTGCTCTAGTCAAAAGTGGTCATTCTGTTGGGTTACATTGCCAAGAATTCCACATTAGTATGTGCCTTCATGATTGTTATTTCCCAATAGTATTGTAGATCCTGTGACACTTTACACATGTATTCCTAGAATACATATAATGTACATAGCAGAAATGGCTTGTGAATCTGTACTGAGGATCAAGTGTCACCTGAGATGATTATAAACGATTGTCATGCATCTGTACATAATTTTATTTCTGAGCATTATCGCATCTTCACAAATCCCTTTACTTCTCATCATATGTCTGACAATTCCTCAGGATCTATTTACCTATAGTGAATTCAGTAAACAGCTGTATTAAATAGCAGATAAGCAAAGAAGATGGGGAAAGATTGTGGGGGGGGGGGGGGGGGTTATAGTGGTGGAAAAATGTTCTAAACTTTGGTCACTCCCAGTTTTAGTTCAGCTGATTTGTGCTGACCTATACTGCAATCATGAATACTCATGGTCAATGAGTTACAGATACCGTATATCCACAAATATAAGTCGACCTCGTGTATAAGTCGACTCCAATATTTGACCCTCTTAAGCTGGAATTTTATTTTGACTCAAGTATAAGTCTGCACTTGGGGACTTTGAATAATTAACTGTTGCACTTGAGGACCAAGAGGGGTTAATGGCTGCACTGCATACAGTATTGCAGCCATTAACTCCTCCTGTCCCTCAAGTGCAGCCAATAACTCCTCCAGGCCCGCAAGTGCAGCAATTATTCACTCCTCTTCCTGCAGCCCAGTATTTTGCCCCACCCCTTTCCTTGGTAATTGTTGTGGCCAGGACTTTCAGACCTGTGCTTTCTTAGCATTTACTTTATCAAGAATGTGTCACTTTCCACTGGGTAAATTGCTGCAAATGGGAATGTCACTAATAGTACACACATTACTCTTTGTGCTCAGTGTTGCTGTGACTCGTGTAAAAGTCGACCCCTATACTTTTATTTAGTGAATCAGACCTACATTTCTAGACTTATAGTTGAGTATATACAGTAATTGTGGCTTGAATGCAAACTAGACATTGTATGCAGCTTGAATGAGCCAGTCAGATTCACTTCCTGCTGATCTGGATTGGTCCAGTTCCGAGCTGCTTACAATTTGCATGCCAGACTGATTTATTTGCATCTCATTACTGATTGCCTATCTCTAATCACAAAATTGTGATTTTTAGGTTCAACCTATTATTTTGCCTATTTTTTCAATCTCAAATATTCTCTGTTTACCTTATGCAGTGTTAAGTAGAAACAAGAGTAAAACAACTGGGAAACCATCTCCATACACTTACTATAAAAATTAAAAGCATTATTTGACGGCCTTCTGACTATATACGTACAGTACATATCTAGACAGACCAATTTTGTACACTTTGTAGCCAGATTGATAGTGGTAAGTTTACAAAACATACAATATATAATATAATATTTTATACAGGCATTCAAAGAATAATCAGTGCAAAGAAATGATAAATCCTATTAGTTTTGTACAGCGGGGGAAAGTGGTTATTAATTGTTGTTTGTGTCCTCATGTGGAAAAAAAAAATCTAACTGGAGGGTATCTAAATCACTAACAATAGAGAAAGCAATAAAGACATTAAAGGACAACTGACGTGAGTAGAATGTGGAGGCTGCCATATTTATTTCCTTTTAAACAATGCCAGTTGCCTGGCAGCTCAGCTGATCTATGTGGCTGCAGTAGTGAACAGAAACAAGCATGCAGCTAATCTTCTCAGATCTGACAATAATGTCAGAAACACCTGATCTGCTGCATGCTTGTTCAGGGTCTATGGCTGAAAGTATTAGAGGCAGAGGTTTAGCAGGACAGCCAGGCAACTGGTATTTCTTAAAAGGGAATAAATATGGCAGCCCCCTTATCCCTCTCACTTCAGTTGTCCTTTAAGTACATTTTTTGCAGCGTGGGAAAAAGGTAGAAACTCACTGAAGTTTATTGGTGTGTCTCGTCTCTTGTCCCTGAGATCACCAGAATATATACCTTTGAGGTCAGGAGGAACAACAGGTGAGGGGAATGGTCCCCAGTGGTGACACCAACAGCAGTAAGAACCTAAAGGAGACTCTAACTTATTTCAGTACTAAAGTCAATTTTTTCCTGGAGTTTCACTTTCACAAGATGCTGAAAAAGTTTTCTCCATTTGATTTGTAAACGTATTTTACTGTTAATAAATGAAATTAATAAACATTTTAAAAATAAAATCCAAGAACCAAGTGTACAATTTATGTGACCTGCATAGCTGTCAAGGTTCTGGAAAAGATACCTTTTTTGTTTTGTAAAATGTGCCTAGCGTAAAAACAGAAGTGTGTTAGGGTTGATGTGTTTCAGTGAATTCTATTAACTTTACCAGGCAAAAAGTATACAAGTAAGATACAGTATACTGTATACTGCACAGTGCATTCCTGTTACTGCAATAGTGAAAAGGCAAATTTTAAACTATATACATAAATAGCTTGTCCCAAAAGCGAATACAGTATATGATAATTTAAACACGTGAAGAAGTTCATGTAAGATAAATTTGCGTACATCGCCGCATGGTAATGTAGGTTTGCCCTTGTGTCGGGGATGCAGCGAAAACATCACTTCCGTTGAATTGCACTGTGTTGGTATGAAAGGCCCCATAGACTAACATTGGCCTAGCGGTGGGCTGCGGTAAAATACCACACCGCGCCAGTGTGGAAGGGCCCTAAAGGACAACTGAAGTGAGAGGGATATGGAGGCCGCCATATTAATTTCCTTTGAAGTAATACCAGTTGCCTGGTTGATCCTCTGACTCTAATACTTTTAGCCATAGACCCTGAACAAGCATGCATGCAGCAGATCATTAATGTCAGATCTGACAAGATTAATTGCATGCTTGCTCCTGGTGTTATTCAGCCACTACTGCAGGCAAATAGATCAGCAGGATGCCATGCAACTGGTATTTTTTAAAAGGAAACTTCTCATTTCAGTTGTCCTTTTACTTAACCCAATTAATGAAGATCCTACTTCCTTGTATTCTTCCTTAAAGAGAATCTGTACTCTAATATTCTTACACTAAAAAGCATACCATTCTATTCCTTATTTTCTCCTGTGCCCCTCTGTGCTGTTTCTGCCACTCCCTGCTGCAATCCTGGCTTGTAATTAACAGTTTTAGGCAGTGTTTACAAACAAACTAACCAGCTTGTAATAGGCTCACATAAACAGAGTGTGTGAGTCATACAGAGTGTGCAGGGGGCCTGCAGAGGGTGTGTATCGCTTCTAACCAATCACAAGCAGCCCTGCACATTCCACACACTCAAGCTTTAGCCCGACAGACACAACAGAGGAAAGTAGATAAGATTTATTACAGAGACAGTGCAATCAGGAAAAGCTGCAGTAAGCCAGAGCACATTAGAACAGGCATAGGAACTTATAGGATAGAAGAAATAAGACTGAAAAATTTGTTACAGAGTCTCTTTAAAAGGAAATCTACACACACACACACACACACACGCACGCACGCACGCACACACACACACTTCCCCTGCTATCATCCAATTCACTGGATCTAAACCTACCTGCTCCCCTTGTTCCCTGTGCCCCCCACTACTTTCAGAATTGGGTGGAAATAAAGCTGCATCATAGATTACACATGACAAGTCATCTACAATGAAATTTGAAGGTGGAAAACAAAAACTGCTGTCATTTTCCTTCAGCGTCCTTTGATTTCTCCCAAGTGTACGCTGCACATATTCATCAAAATTAGTGACATGTTTCACTTTGTGAAAGATGCCTCTTAAGTGGATAGCAATAGGACTGTAGTGTGAGTAAATAACCTATGCCTTGGCACTGCTAGATGCCAGACAAGGGTGTTACCTCTGGCTCCATAATCAGTCATTTATTCAATGAGAGGTGCATTTCCGAGCAGTGATCATAAATTCACTTCCAGAATCCAATCGTGTGCCAAGGAATTTCCAGATTCAATGTTTAAAGTGAACATGACTTCCCTTAACTGCTCTTCACAGTTCATTTCCTTTCTACCAAGTATCCCTCCGTGAGTCAGCATAGTAATGTCATATGGCCATTGATTGTGAATACAAATAATTCCAACCTATTCAATCAGATTTGGAAAGCAAATACAGTAGGATGTTGCAGTATTACATAATAGGCTGATTTGGTAAGTATCGTGCATGCAGCGCATTTGCGATTTATCTCAAATGCTGCAGTGTGAATGTATCCATAGGGATACATTAGTAGCAGCGCTTTACTGATCGCCAGCGATCAGCAAAGTGCTGAAAAAGCGGCAAGTGTGAACCAGCCTCCATACCACTCTTACCTCGGGTTCCCTTTAATGAACCCAAGATGCGCTAGATTTATATATTAAAAAAACAAAACAGTACTTGGTGTAGTAGCACAAACTAAGGATTCAGCATTTCTCACAATTATCTAATGTGACCCAAGTGAGGGCGGCCAAACAGAGGATAATTTGTAAACATTACAGTCCAGGATTTCAGGATCATTTATGTGTTCTCTATGGCTGTCCAGATCCAGTCACTATTAGTAAGACAGCCCCATCGCTGTAGACTATCCAACGTCCTAGTTTTGAGGATGACAAAACAGAAGTACTGTGATACAAAGCCTTGACACATACAGTAATGCCTCTGATATCAGCAAACTGTAATTTAGATTTCTAAAATGTCATGCTGGTAGCATGATAATGATTAAAGGTTGCGTGGTTTCTGCAGTGACTTATATCCTTGTTTTGTGAACTCTCTCTAGAGTGCCACAGGAAAATATTTTTACTGATACTGTGTTTACAATAAATATGCTGCATAATCTCTCTGCTCTCTCCTTTTGCCCATATTCAAGTCATCCTCCTACGTATGGGATCTTTTTTTTTGTAGGCAGGGATCAATTGCATGCGTTTTGCCGCAATGTGATAACGCTATTAATGCTTACCTATGGGGCTGCTGTGTTGTCAGGAGACATCTGCAATTCTGTATAGCATGTAAAAAAATACTACTTGCACTACTTTTCTGCAAAAAGCATGACATTTTTCATTGAAATTCAGTGGCTATAGAATATACTATAGCACAACCAGCAAAAGAGTCCTTTCACACTGTGCAGGTTGCTTGTGATACCAGCATAATGCTGCCAAAAATTTGCACCATTTATTTATTGTTTTTATAAAGCACCAACATATTACGCAGCGCTGTATGTTAGTTAAGGTTACAGACAATATTTAGGGGTGACATACAGCAATAAGACAATACAGGAATACATGTAAACCATATCACGCAGCACAGTATAAGTACAAGGTAATTCTTAGTCAGTCCCTGGATGGGAGCATAGATATTAGGCAAGTCGAGTTCACTCAGATCCATAGGATGGGTGTACAGTAATGGAGGTGCGTGATCAGTAAGGAGACATAAGGAAGAGGACCCTGCAAGAAGGCTTACAATCTAGAGGGAGAGGTGGAGACACGAAAGGTAGGGGACCAGAGTTCAGCTGCGGGTTTAGAGCACTAGTGAGGGGGGTAGGCCAGAGTGAAAAGGTGAGTTTTGAGGGCCTTCTTTAAGATGTTAAAGACCATGAATTAGAATGTCGTGCGACTATACAGTGAAGCATACAGAACAATGAAAGTATGCCTCACTGCCACTGTAAACATTCACATTATCGTGTTAATGCATACTACATTGGAACCCATAAAGCCACATTTGATGTGAAAGCCACGTAGTATATATTATTGCATCACATTGTGATGATATTGTCCATTGCAGCGTAATGGACTTAGGGCCCTTTTCCACAGGTGGCTAAACTGCAAGCTTAGTAAGCAGCTACAAAGTAGTAGGGAGTAGTTACCAGGCAGCAGCAAGCAGTTGTGAGAGTTTGAGTCTTTTCACTCATCAACTGCTCCTGGAAAAGGGCCCTTAGTGTGAAAGGGTCCTAAGCCTGTGTAAAACAACATGGTCAATGCACCTCCCTATTCTGTTGAATGGGCAGTATAGGTCAGCAGTAGAGGTTAAAATACCTTTGCAAATCGCATGCAGCTTCAAACTTGGCCAATCAAAATCCCTCAGGGCTGGGCTGTTTCAGTCGGGCTTTGGAATTCTCTGCGATTCCAAGTGCAATAGGCTAATGAGAGGCAATTGGGGTGATTCTACAGAAGTGATTGTGAGTTCTCCAAATCACAATCATGGGCCCTGCAATATTTTTCAAACGTTTGCGCTTCAATACAAAGTATAGGATTGCTGCAAAATCACTTCTCAATCAATTTACAAAGCGATTTTACTACCTACAATTACAACCACAATTGCTGTACAGATCAGTAGCATTATATTCAAAAGTTAAAATCACCAGTAAATGCTCTGGAAGACACTTGTGGATTCCACCACACTGTTGTGTAATTGTACCATTATAATTTAATTGCATTGTGTTAGCAATATTGTCTGCGCAGTTGAAAGTAGCCTCATTTTACTCAGAATCGGTTGCATTTACTGGCTCAATATTAATATGAATTTAATCATTCAGCATCCTTTCACACTGTTGCATCCAACAGCCAACATCATGTCATCACAACGCAATATTACTAGGGTGCTTTCAAATTGAGTGTGGTGTGGTGGAACCCATTGGAAAGGGCAAAGTGCACGTTTACAGTGGCAGTGAGCGCATACATTCCTTGTACCATATGCTTCACTGTATGGTCGCCCCCACCCCACACATCTAATGCGTATTGCAACTTTCCAGCACTGTTGCATTGTATTCCTACTGCAACACAACATGCACAGTGTGAAAGGACTTTAGAACTGGAATTTTCTTTCATATTTGCTCGCCAAAGCGCTGCAGCTTCTGCGTCGGCCCGACCACTACCGTCGTATTGCGTTGCACTGCGGGTACTGTGGCCTGTCTAATAGACAGTAATGGCCACTGCAACAAGCTGCAACACTGTTAGTGTGAAAGAACCTTCAAAGTCTAAGCCAAAGTGAATGGAAGAGGGAAGCCTCTGGATGCTCCAGAGGAGCCCTGTGTCCTCCTCGTCCCACCATTGCCATGCACAGACCCCCGGAACATATCCAACAAGAGTTTGTCAAATATATTATCATGGCCATTATGACCGCCATGTACAAGTGCGCATGTACTGCACCTGCCTGAGTACAGCCACGCCTGCACAGCAAGCCGGAGCCACCAATCTACAAGCATCTATGTGCTACTGTACAGGTACAGCCATACCCGTAAAAGCATGCTAGCGCACAAAAAGGAGTGCGGCCACAAAGTTCCAGAGAGTCCCAGGCTGCAGCAGTAGTCTCAAAGAGAACGTGGGAAGTCTCTGAAGGATCCAGAGGCTTCCCCTTCATCGGTAAGCATGAATCTTTTTTTGTTAACTTCCACCACAGGATCTCTTTAGGCCAGAAACCCACAAGGAGCGCTTTACTGAGCGCTTTGTGATGTGAAATGCTCTTGCTAATGTAATGCTATGTGTGTGTTCTCACTTGAGCTGTGTGATTTTATAAAAATCCCCCAAAGCATTGCATTAGCAAGAGCCTTTTCAAATCATTAGCACTTAGAAAAGGCTTCTAGTCAGTTTCTGGCCTTAAACATTCCAACTTACATCAAAGAAATTATTAAAACAATAACGATATAAACACAGTGGGACTATTCTGAGTCACCACACATTTCCATCCATTTGTGCATTACTCATTAGGGTTTCTCTTCAGTGCAGTGCTACTTGTATGTAGGTCTGTGCAGACGTGTCTCAATAATTTCAACCTTCTTTTTTCTTTCTTTTAAAGAAATCATCTTAGTGAAAAAAAATGTTTCTACAAAATATCACAGAAATCAAAGCAGTTATTGATAATACTTAAGCAAAAAATATAAAAAAGTAATAATACACAAATAACACAAAAAAGTTAATTCTTTCCCAATTTGCAATTCAAAGTTAAAAATTTTAGATATTCTGCTACCTTTATTATAGCAGTAGAAACTGTAGTGAAAATAATATGATAAAGAAAAGCTTATCTTTTTCACACTATTCACGTATACATTATGTAGTCAGTGTTTACTAGAGTGACCAGATTTTTGTGGGTCCAACCTGGGACGGGGAGGGGGGGCGTGGCGCGCATAGCGCGCCGCGGCGACAAGTGGGGAGGACTGAGGAGCGCGCAGCGACGAAGACTGGGGGGGGCTGCGCCGCGGCAAAACATGGGCGTGGCCATGACATTGTATAGGCGGGGCTAACGTAATGATGTAACAGCGAGGCATAAGAAAGAAGTGTTTACGCAATGATGTGGACAAACGAGACTTTGCATCATGGGTGTGCAGAAACTGTGTGATGCTAATAGTATACCGTAACCACAAAGCAGCAAACATAGCCATCTATGACCATTAAATAATAAATGCAGTAACAGTTACCCCGGACACCAGAAAATAAACGCAATGGGCAACATGTCAGCACAAAATAAATGCAATGCGGGCAACATGTCAGTATAAAATAAATGCAATGCGGGCAACATGTCAGTACAAAATAAACGCAATGCGGGCAAACATGTCAGTACAAAATAAACGCAATGCGGGCAAACATGTCAGTACAAAATAAACGCAATGCGGGCAACATGTCAGTACAAAATAAACGCAATGCGGGCAACATGTCAGTACAAAATAAACGCAATGCAGGCAAACATTTTACCAGAAAAGAAACGCAATGCGGGCAAACATTTCACCAGAAAATAAACGCAATGCGGGCAAACATTTCACCAGAAAATAAACGCAATGCGGGCAAACATTTCACCAGAAAATAAACGCAATGCGGGCAAACATGTCAGTACAAAATAAATGCAATGCGGGCAAACATGTCAGTACAAAATAAACGCAATGCGGGCAAACATTTCACCAGAAAATTAACGCAATGCGGGCAAACATTTCACCAGAAAATTAACGCAATGCGGGAAACATTTCACCAGAAAAGAAACGCAATGCGGGCAAACATTTCACCAGAAAAGAAACACAATGCGGGCAAACATTTCACCAGAAAATTAACGCAATGCATGCAAACATTTCACCAGAAAATAAACGCAATGCGGGCAAACATTTCACCAGAAAATTAACGCAATGCGGGCAAACATTTCACCAGAAAATAAACGCAATGTGGGCAAACATGTCAGTACAAAATAAACGCAATGCGGCCAACATGTCAGTACAAAATAAACGCAATGCGGGCAAACATTTCACCAGAAAATAAACGCAATGTGGGCAAACATGTCAGTACAAAATAAACGCAATGCGGCCAACATGTCAGTACAAAAACGCAATGCAAGCACACATTTCACCAGAAAATTAACGCAATGTGGGCAAACATTTCACCAGAAAATAAACGCAATGCGGGCAAACATTTCACCAGAAAATTAACGCAATGCAAGCAAACATTTCACCAGAAAATAAACGCAATGCGGGCAAACATTTCACCAGAAAAGAAACGCAATGCGGGCAAACATTTCACCAGAAAAGAAACGCAATGCGGGCAAACATTTCACCAGAAAAGAAACGCAATGCGGGCAAACATTTCACCTGGAAAAGAAACGCAATGCGGGCAAACATTTCACCAGAAAAGAAACGCAATGCGGGCAAACATTTCACCTGGAAAAAAAAACGCAATGCGGGCAAACATTTCACCAGAAAAGAAACGCAATGCAGGCAAACATTTCACCTGGAAAAGAAAGCATTTACTCACCTGGATTCCGCATATCTAATCAGCCTAGGCTAAGCATCCCTGGAAGGGCAGGGCTAAATCGTTGATTGTTACGATAAGAAATGTCAGTTAAATATATCATATAGGAGTCACACACAGTGATATTTGAGAAGTGAAATGAAGTTTATTGAATTTACAGAAAGTATGCAATAATTGTTTAAACAAAATTAGGCAGGTGCATCAATTTGGGCACCGTAAAAAAAAAATTAAATCAATATTCAGTAGATCCTGCTTTTGCAGAAATTACAGCCTCTAAACGCTTCCTGTAGGTTCCAATGAGAGTCTGGAATCTGGTTGAAGGTATTTTGGACCATTCCTCTTTACAAAACATCTCTAGTTCATTCAGGTTTGATGGCTTCCGAGCATGGACAGCTCTCTTTAACTCACACCACAGATTTTCATTTATATTTAGGTCTGGGGACTGAGATGGCCATTCCAAAAGTTTGTACTTGTTCCTTTGCAAGAATGCCTTAGTGGATTTTGAGCAGTGTTTAGGGTCGTTGTCTTGTTGAAAGATCCAGCACTGGTGCAGCTTCAGCTTTCTCACTGATTCCTGGACATTGGTCTTAAGAATCTGCTGATACTGAGTGGAATCCATGCGTCCCTCAACTTTGACAAAATTCCCAATCCCTGCACTGACCACACAGCGCCACAGCATGATGGAACCACCACCATATTTTACTGTAGGTAGCAGGTGTTTTTCTTGGAATGCTGTGTTCTATTTCCTCTTTGCATAGCGTCCCTTGTTACGCCCAAATAACTCAATTTTAGTTTAATCAGTCCACAGCACATTACACCTTATTCCAAAATGAAGCTGGCATGTCCAAATGTGCTTTATCATACTTCAAGCGGCTCTGTTTGTGCTGTGGGCCGGGTTTCCTCTGCATCACTCTCACATACAGCATCTCATTATGTAAAGTGCGCCCAATTGTTGATCGATGCACAGTGACTCCATCTGCAGCAAGATGATGTTGTAGGTCTTTGGTGCTGGTCTGTGGGTTGACTGACTGTTCTCATCATTTGTCGCTTCTGTTTATCTGAGATTTTTCTTGGTCTGCCACTTCAAGCCTTAACTTGAACATGTGGCCCTCCATTTCCTCAATATGTTTCTAACTGTGGAAACAGACAGCTGAAATATCTGAGACAGATAATAATTTCAGAGAAAATTAAAAGAGGAGGGAAACTTAAAATTGACCCCCTTAACCTTCCTGGCGGTAAGCCCGAGCTGAGCTCGGGCTATGCCGCCGGAAGGCACCGCTCAGGCCCCGCTGGGCTGGTTTGCATAATTTTTTTTGCTACACGCAGCTAGCACTTTGCTAGCTGCATGTGCAATGCGATCGCCGCCGCTACCCGCCGATCCGCCGCGCCGCGGCCCCCCCCCCCCCCAGACCCCGTGCGCTGCCTGGCTAATCAGTGCTAGGCAGCGCTGTGGGGTGGATCGGAGTCCCCTTTGACGTCACGACGTCGATGACATCATCCCACCCCGTCGCCATGGCGACGGGGGAAGCCCTCCAGGTGATCCCGTTCTTTGAACGGGATCTCCGATCGCCAGAGGCGATCAGAGGGGCTAGGGGGATGCCGCTGAGCAGCGGCTATCATGTAGCAAGACCTTGTCTCGCTACATGAAAAATAATTTTTTTATTTTTTTTTCAAAAAGTATTTGCTGCCCCCTGGCGGATTTTTAGCAAACCGCCAGGAGGGTTAAATACTCTTTCTCATAATTGGATTCACCTGTGTATGTAGGTCAGGGGTCACTGAGCTTAGCAAGCCAATTTTAGTTCCAATAATTAGTTCTAAAGGTTTTGGAATCAATAAAATGACCAGTGCCCAAATTTATGCACCTGCCTAATTTTATTTGAACAAATATTGTGCACTTTCTGTAAATCAAATAAACTTAATTTCACTTCTCAAATATCACGGTGTGTGTTGTCTCTTATATGATATATGTAACTGACATTCTTTATTGTAACAACCAACAATTTATAAAGGAAAATCATGACTATTAACAAGGTTGCCCAAACTTTTGCATCCCACAGTGTGTGTGTGTGTATAAATTAAAAAGGCACTGTAGTGACTTATAGTATAATGCAGTAAGCTGTTCAAGATACCCAATTTTGCAGTAATTTTCATAATATATATATATATATATATATATGAAAATTACTGCAAAATTGGGTATCTTGAACAGTTTACTGCATTATACTATAAGTCACTACAGTGCCTTTTTAATTTTAAAGTGACAATATGCTTGTGGAGACAAGGTTTCCCCTTCGCTGACCTCTTGACAAGTTCTCCACATTGTTTCGATTACAGATCAGCTGTGTACAGAGAAGCAGATAGACATTTCCCAGGTGGAAAAGGCGCAATGAAGACCCAGTCCCTATCAGTACCATTGCAGGCATATCAGGAGCTGTCAGATAACGGGAAGTAACATTTCTGAGCATTGTTGCCATGCTAAAATTAACAGTAGGGATAATAGAAGTGATCCAGTGTAATTTGAAAATGGAAGTTTTGTTATTTATTCATTGTATTTGTTCACCATATATGTGACTGGAGATATTTGTTTAAAGGACCTCTATCATGAAAATCTAAAAATTTTAAATACATGTAAACATATACAAGTACATTTCTTCCAGAGTAAAATGAGCTTACTTTTCTCCTATGTTGCTGTCACTTACAGTAAGGAGTAGAAAGCTGACATTACCGACAGATTTTGGACTAGCCCATCTTCTCATGGGGGGTTCTCAGGGTTTTCTTTATTTTTAAAAGCACTTAGTGAATGGCAGTTGCTCCGTCCAACTGCCAAAAAAGTGTGCAGTGAGCAGGGAAGCTGGACAGCACCTTTGTACAAATCTTTTTCAGGGAGTGTCTTTATAAAGGACATTCTGAGATTCCCCTATGGAGAGATGGACTAGCCCACAATCTGTCGGTAATGTCAGATTTCTAATACTTACTGTAAGTGACAGCAACATAGGAGAAAGTAATTTATGGATCATTTTACTCTTGAAGAAATGAACTTCTTATTTGTATGTGTTTCAAATTTTAACATTTTCGCGACAGTTCCTCTTTAAAGATCTTGCAGGTGACCGACGCCCCCTTTCCTCATCTCAGAAAGTTGTCAGGTATGAATTTGGCTAACTTGCCAGTGAACTGATTGCTCCCTATTTAGTGTATGAGTTGTAAGGCCCAGTGCACACCAAAACCGCTTGCAGATCTGCAAAACGCTAGCGGTTTTGGGAGCAGATTTCAGAGCGATTCTAGGCATGTTTAGAGTGGATTTCTAAACATGCCTAGCGGTTTTGGCTGCGTTTTTGTGTAGCAGATTGCACAAATTGTTACAGTAAAAGCTGTACTGAACAGCTTCTGCAACAAAAACGCCTGGCAAACCGCTCTGAAGTAGCATTTTTTAGAGCGGTTTGCGTTTTTCCTATCCTTTACATTGAGGCAGAAACGCTTCTGCAAACCGCAAACGTGCAGCAGGAGGCACGTTTGCGGTTTGCTACAATCCTCTAACCGCCGGTGTGCACCATCTCATTGAGATACATTAATCAAGCGGTTTGACAGGTGGATGCGGCCGGCGGATCGCATCAAAAACCGCTCGGTGTGCACTGGACCTATTTCTATATGGTTTCTATCAGAGGCTTTGGGCAGGTGCTTGAATGAAGGACAGACACATTTTGTGCAGTGATTGCCACCACATAAATATGACAATATTACATCGCTTGTGAATACATTTATAGAGAGTATTATCACTGTGGCAAACATAATACATAGGGTAACAAACCTGTTTTATTTGTTTCAGAAAAATATCAACCCTATTGATTTTAGAAGAGTAACTCCCTTTATCAGTCCCTGTGATGTGCGGTTTTTGTGCATTTTTTTATGCGTTTGTGTTTTTCTGATTGGCAAGTGTAGTCTTGATTTTTAAAAAGAGATACTAGTGGTTAAATCAGAACGCATTTCTATGCGTTCCTATACTTTACATTGAAATGCAAAACACATAATCGCACAGACTTGCATTTGCGTTTTTTTAAAAATCGAAACGCAGCAGTGGAAAAGGCCACTCAAGATTCTTATTTTAAACAAGCTGCACTTAAAGGGAACCTGAAGTGAAGAAAATTATTTAAAATAAACACATGACTTAGCTGCAAATGAATATTATATACTAACCTCACTGTCGGTTCATGTCAGAAGCTCATCATTTTCTTCTTACAGTGATCCCTTCCAGTTCTGACAATATTTTGTCAGAACTGAAATACACCAGTTGCTGTCAGTTATATATCAGCAAATGTCAGTTTCAACTGAATGTGCAAAGTAATGTCCATGTTTCCCTATGGCTCTAGTTGCTGATATTACAGTTTAATGGTGTGCTGACCAGGAAGCTGTTATGGGGTAATGGCCATTTTTAAAATGGAGGACAGAGAATTCCATTGATCACAGTGGACAAATGGGATGCAGGAGAGGCGGAAGAGATTGAGGAGTAGATTACACAGGAGGTAATTATGACCTGCGTATGGTTATTTTGACTTTTTATTTTCAGTTCAGGTTCTCTTTAAGAATCAGCAAATGCATGCGTTTTGGGCAAAAACGCAGCTAGTGGAAAAGGGCCCTAACACCCCTTCCCCGCCTTTCAGATTCTTCTCACTGGCTCTCCCCTGACCCCTTCCACTTCTTTCTGCACGCTGTGTTCCTGGAGGAGAGCAGAGTGCTGTGTGTGTGCAGCCTCCTGAACCAGGTAAACTGAAGGAAAAGAGCGGCAGTAAGGGGCGCTGCCTCATCTGGCCAGCCCCCTGGATCAAGTATGTTGTTTGTTTTTTTACTTTAGTTACTGTCTCGGGTTCTCTGTATGTACTTGATACTGATGTTAGGCCTCTTTTTCATAGGAGGCTGAACAAGGTGAATTCAGCGCCCACCAGCTACTTCTGTTCACAGGTGACCCCCCCCCCCATTAAGTTACATCTGAGCATCCTCAGACGTGACAAGTTTTTTACCACTGGGTAACACCACGATGATGGCATGCCTCTGTGTTACAAATGCTGCCATTCTGCTGCATTGAATTACGGCCAGCAGGCTTAACTGCCTGGCAAACGTGTGGAAAAGAGGCCTTAGTTTTGTGTAATGCAACCTGCAGCTCTAACACTATGTACACATTTTCTTGTTAAATCTATTTTTATGAAGAGTTTACATAGAAAAATGTTTACAGGGGAAACATAGCATAACAAAAATAACGGCAAGTGAAGTCAAATAAATGTGAGGAACAAACAAACTCAGACCCTAATGTAATACCTTTAGGCTAGTTTCACACCAGGACATTGCGTTTTAGGGGACGTTTTGGTCGCATAACGTGCCCCTAACGCAACGCCTGTTGCTCCCTGCTTTGGACGTCAGAGTGAGCCGCGTTGTGCAGCTCACTCTGGCGTCCGTGATGCCTTGATGCGTACTCTTGTGCGCATGCGGCATCACGTGGTCCCGCCGGCCAATCACTGCACAGAGCGGCCGCTCCAGGAAGTAAACACTGCACGTCACTGAGTGCAGTGAATATTAATTAGCCATGTGCCTGGCCGCTCTCCGCTCCTCCCCAACGTTACTGAGCATGTGCAAGCAGTCTAACGCGGCTCTGCCGCTTAGAAAGTACTGCATGCAGTACGTTGTCTGGTGGCGCAGCGTTACTATGTAACGCAACGTGGGCACTGTGAACAGCCCATTGATTTTTCATTGCTGTGCGGTGGGGTGCGTTACAGGCTGCTCTAACGTGCGCCTGTAACGTCCCACTGTGAAACCAGCCTAAAGGACAACTGAAGCGAGAGGGTTATGAAGGCTGACATATTTATTGCCTTTAAAGCAATGCCAGTTGCCTGGCTGTCCTGCTGGTTCTCTGCCTCTAATACGTTCAGTCATAGACCCTGAACAAGCATGCAGCAGATCAGGTGGTTCTGACGTTATTGTCAGATCTGACAAAATTAGCTGCATGCTTGTTTCTGGTGTTATTTAGACACTTCTCCAGCCAAATAGATCAACGAGGCTGCCAGGCAACTGGTATTGCTTAAAAGAAAGTAAATATGGCAGCCTCCATGTTCTTTTAACTTCAGTTGCCTTTTAATAGAACATAGTTCATATTATATTGAGGAAGTAACCGTAAACATGACAAACCATAAACAAGAACACTTTTTACGGCTTCATGAAGTATTAAAAACCAGATAACACTAGCCCTTATAAGAAACAAAGGAAAAAAAGGAAAAGAAAGCAAAAAGGTAAAGACAAGCAGTACTTACACACTTTTGCCTGGATAGATTCTGGGAATGATCATTGTACGGACTCACTGCCTGCAGCCTTTTCTGTACTATGGAGAAGGGGGGGAAATAGAAACAGCAGTTCTCAGATGATTACTTGTTTGTAATGTGTGTTTTAATGTGCATGTTGTCTACAGTAGCTGACTGTTAGCAATACTGATATTATTATGCAGGCAGCAAGTTTATTTTCCCCACATACGGATACTGAATTAGATGTGAATGAGCCCATTGCTTAACATGTGCTATTACATCTGGTGAGATTCTGCTTGGGGGGAAACCGCATGTGATCTCCTCAAGTGTGATCCCTGCCTGAGGCTGAACTGATTAGCCTTCTGTCCTTGGCATCTTGTAAATGGACATGCTCCCATGTGCGTGTGTGTATGTGCACACATCTCCAAGCATAAGTGTTCCCTAGTCTTCTGTACATGCCTCATAGTGTGGAGGATACCTAAACTCTTTACTGACACGTTTTATCAGGGCTGTGGAATTGTAATGTTGAGCTTCTTCGACTTTTATGGTACCTCTGACTCCATCTCCACAATATTTAATGTGTTAATATTGGTTTAAAGAGTGCAGCATACAAGGCTTTTCATCACTGACAAAGCTCAGCAATTTTAAATATATGTGAAGGTGGTTGTATGCTTTTGGGAACAAACCAAAGAATTAATGGCTAGGAACCTAAACCTACTGGCCACCCGAGCCTGTAACCACTAACATGAATGAATATAATCTTTAAGTGTGGGTGTAAAATCTATAGCTAAACCTATGTGGTGGCTTGTAAAAGAAATTACAAATTTTCATTAACCGTAAAATTCATACTAAAGATAAAAAAAAAATGTAAACAATGAGGCTAGGCTCACAGTGGGATGTTGCATTGTAAAGTTGCAACGCAACAAAAAAAGTGATAATGTGTTACCATTGCATTAAAGTAGGCAGAAAAAAAACAAGTCTTGTAAAAGTAATACCTTTAATACATTAAAGTAATACATTTTTACATTGCATTAAAGGAAATGTCAGCCAGAATGACCGACTACCCAATCTACTTACCCGGGGCTTCCTCCGGCCCCTTGCAGTTGCCATGTCCCACGCCGCAGCTCCGCTCTCAGCCGCCGGCCCGGGGTCTCCGTCAGTGCAGAGGCGGACCTTGCGAGGCCGTCCTCTACTGTGCCTTTGCGAGCACCGCTGTCAATCACTTGCACGTGAGCTGGAGTGTTCTGCATGGCCCCAGGCCCAGCGGCTGAGAGCGGAGCTGCAGCGTGGGACATGTCGGCTGCAAGGGGCTGGAGGAAGCCCTGGGTAAGTAGAACGCGGGGTAGGTTATTTTGGCTGACAGTTCCTTCTAGTAGGTACAGAAAGCATTGTCAATGAAAAGTATGCTTTCCTGTACCTGGTCAGGTGTGCGTTTAGAGGTAATACACTGCAACAGTGCGTTACCATAATGCTACAGGGTACAATGAAACTCTAATGTTGCACTGCGAACGTCCCATAGACTTTTATTGCAGTGCGGTAAGCTGCGTTATAAAATTGTATAACGCAGCTCAGCAACGTCCCGCTGTGAACCTAGCCTAAGGTTATATTTATAGAAACGCTATAAAGTAATTGCATAACAATCAGGATGGCAGAAGGAAACTTGCAGGAGGCTTTTTTTTTTTGCACCTGACTATCCTGTCTGAACTTTGACCTTGCCTCTGCCAGCCAGGAGAGTCCACACCTACTGGCACAAACGATAAAGGCATAAGACGCTGCCAGAGACAAAGTGTTCCTTCTAATATGAACATTTCCAAAGGTATGGTGGAATCCACCATGGAGGAAAACTGTTATCTGCCCTTACTGGCTTATGGAAAATGAACACCAGGGCGAGGAAGAGGAAGTTCAATTCACAGCAATAACCTAGCAGTATCACTGAAACAGGAAGTGAGGAGAATACTCCCCAGCACAATCATAGATAACAAAGTCTGGAAGAAATTCTAACCCTCCCCCCTATATTCCAAACTAAAAGAACATATAGGGTAATGAAGAAAATCTGCATTTGGATGTGTTGGCAGTACTATATAAGTTAACCAATCCTTGCTAGTAGATTTTGTGTCCATTTTTCATGTGTAAAAGGATTATTTTTCAAAGTAGAAAATACCTTTTTAAAATCTATTGATTACATTTCCAGTAGTTTCGTGATAGTTTATCAGAAGCTGGGTTATCTTTGAAAAGGTCATGTCAGATAGTACCTGACTTTCTTGTGGCAAAAAAACAGTGTGTACTACTGTGACCAGTGCTGGCACATAACTATGAACAGGTTATGAGGTGGGTGTGCACTTTGCCTCTCTTTCCTAATCACTTCCTCCACTCATACTCTTTCACACAGAAACAGGCTGGCCTGCTGCCCTGTTCTGGCTTCCAGCTGGCAGGACATTCACAGAACTGGGAACACACTGTTGAAATGTGGTATTGGTCAGTCACTTAGCAGAAGCCAGAAGCATGCCGGGACATGCTAGAACTGTAGTATAAATAACTATGCCACCTTCTTGCTATTTATATAGGAATGCACCCAAACTTATTCTTATATGCTAGCTTTTCTTTATTTTCAACACAGAGTACCTTATTTAGTAAATTCATAATGAGGGGAGAATTGCCAGTTGCAATGTTTGTGAAAAAGCACATGTGAGGTACTCACATTGTGCGCTATAGAGATCGCTATAGCAGTTATGATTCAGGTGATACCTGAATTGATCATCAGCAAAATGCAGGTAATATTGCTGCTCTTTAACCATAAAATGTGTATGCAGTCTTCTTAACATGTAAGCATTTTGTTCTATTTTTTTTATTTTTTACAGTAAATAGACCATTGGAAATAATTTCTGATACTGTAATTGCTGTGAAAATTCATCTTCATCAGTATTTCAATGGTATTATCCCATCAGTCACCTAACCCTAACCAATCCTCTGATTGCTAAATCTCCTTTAGGCCCCGTTCACACTGCACACATTTCCAGCCGCGTTTTGGAAACGCGTGCAGGTGGCCGACACGCACGACATCAGACATTGCATAGAGTGCAATGTCTGATGTTCACACTGCATGCGTTCCGGACCTGTGCGGTCCCAATGGCGCACGGAAGGGGGTGTTCCGGGTGTCTGGAACCACCCCCTCCCACCTAGACCGGAAATGCCTCCTGAATCTGAGCAGCGGCAGCCACTGTTATAGTGCAGCTGCCGCCTGCTCATGTGTGTGCGCCGGGATCCCCATCGGCCGCAGCGGGGCCCGCCAGCCGTGTGTGGGGGGAGCGCTGGCACCCTCTCAATTGCGGGACCCCCCAGCCAGGTGTAGAGCTTCTTCCCTGCAGCCTGCACTCTCCCGGGAGGCAGAGCAGGGCTACGGCAAGATGGCTGCCGAAGCCCTGCACTGGAGACTATTTGTGTCTCCAGTACAGGGCTTCGGGAGCCATCTTGCCGTAGCCCTGCACTCTGCCTGTCAGCACGGGAGATGTGATGCAGGAGGACTCGGGGAGCTGCGCGCCTGATGCCAGGAGAGGAGAAGACTTTTGTCAGGTAAGTGAATTGTTTTTTTTTCACAGGTGCATTTTTATTTTCAGGTGTCTGCTGCCTACATTGTGATTTTCAGGTGTCTGCTGCACACATTGTGATTTTCTGGTGTCTGCTGCCCACATTGTGATTTTCTGGTGTCTGCTGCCCACATTGCGATTTTCTGGTGGCTGCTGCCCACATTACGATTTTCTGGTGACTGCTGCCACATTGCGATTTTCTGGTGTCTGCTGCCCACATTGCGATTTTCAGGTGTCTGCTGCCCACATTGCGATTTTCTGGTGACTGCTGCCCACATTGCGATTTTCAGGTGTCTGCTGCCCACATTACGATTTTCTGGTCACTGCTGCCCACATTGTGATTTTCAGGTGTCTGCTGCCTACATTACGATTTTCTGGTCACTACTGCCCAAATTACAATTTTCTGGTCACTGCTGCCCACATTGTGATTATCAGGTGTCTGCTGCCCACATTACGATTTTCTGGTGACTGCTGCCCACATTGCGATTTTCAGGTGTCTGCTGCCCACATTACCATTTTCTGGTCACTGCTGCCCACATTGTGATTTTCAGGTGTCTGCTGACCACATTACGATTTTCTGGTCACTGCTGCCCACATTATGATTTTCAGGTGTCTGCTGCCCACATTACGATTTTCTGGTCACTGCTGCCCACATTACGATTTTCTGGTCACTGCTGCCCACATTGCGATTATCAGGTGTCTGCTGCCCACATTACGATTTTCTGGTGACTGCTGCCCACATTGCAATTTTCAGGTGTCTGCTGCCCACATTACCATTTTCTGGTCACTGCTGCCCACATTGCGATTTTCTGGTGAATGTTGCCCACATTTCGATTTTCAGGTGTCTGCTGTCCACATTACGATTTTCTGGTCACTGCTGCCCACATTGTGATTTTCAGGTGTCTGCTGCCCATATTACGATTTTCTGGTGACTGCTGCCCACATTGTGATTTTCAGGTGTCTGCTGCCCACATTACGATTTTCTGGTCACTGCTGCCCAGTGCCCACATTGCGATTTTCATGTATCTGCTGCCCACATTACGATTTTCTGGTGACTGCTGCCCACATTGCGATTTTCAGGTGTCTGCTGCCCACATTACGATTTTCTGGTCACTGCTGCCCACATTGCGATTTTCAGGTGTCTGCTGCCCACATTACGACTTTCTGGTGACTGCTGCCCACATTACGATTTTCTGGTCACTGCTGCCCACATTGCGATTATCAGGTGAATGTTGCCCACATTTCGATTTTCAGGTCTGCTACCTGTGTGATAAATGGGGGTCATCTGGTCACCTATACTAAAGAGGGGTGGGGTAATTTCGTTATCCATAATAAAGGGGGGTTATCTGGCTACTTAATCACTGCCACATTATATATATTTTGGCGAAACACTACTGCATCATGTGTATTTTGTAGGGAAACACTGCGCATTGTGTGTATTTTGTGGAGAAATGCTGTGCATCATGTGGATTTTGTGGGCAAACGCATGCGCGGTAGTGTGCGGCTTGCCAAAAGAGATCTATCAGGAATCCCCCCCTTGAAAATCCTGGATTTGCCCCTGCGTCCGGGAACGCATGCTGCACGCATTTTTTGCAAAAACGCGTGGCTGTCCCATTCACTTTTCAGTGATGGGATCAGCCACGCAACGCATACAAACGTGGATGGCGTGCGTTCATACGCGTTGCGTTTCGCGTGCGTGCCCGTCCGCGTTTGTAATGTGAACGGGGCCTCACATATAATCATAACGTCCCTTCTCTCTCTGCCTCCTTGAAGTTAACTCCTTCCTCATGCTTAAAGGGAAACAGAGACAGCGATACCTAAAGATTTGATACTTACCAGGGCTTCCTCCAGCCCCATAGGAACATCTGAGTCCATTACCGTCCTCCGACGGTCTGCCGTTCAGCCTCAATCAGTCCTGGTAACTTGCTCAATCGCAGTTTTCTGCGCATGCATGGGAAGTCTGTGCATGCGGAGAAGACCCCGACTGACACGACTGAGCCAGTGCTGATTGCAGCTGAATGGCAGACTGCAGGAGGACAGCGAGGGACTCAGATGTGCCTATGGGGCTGGAGAAAGCCCCGGGTAAATATCAAATCTTTAGGTATCGCCGTCTCTGGTTCCCTTTAAACCTTACCTTTCATTTAAACCTAACTTCGCTCATACTATCCCTAACACTAAAGCCTGGTACACACTTTCAATTATAATTGGCCAATCAGTGACCAATTTTACCACCTCCATGTCGTAGGAGGGTTTACCTACACAATCTGCCCATAGTATTCAATATCTGTTGACCCTCATACTATATTGAGGAGGTAAAACGGTTCAGTGATTGGCCAATTATAATTGAAAGTGTATACCATGCTTAACCCTCCTAAACAAGACCTAGCATTACCTGACACTCATCTTGTGTCGTCTTGCACCCAAGGCCACAGTGCTAGATAGGATAGGGCCTTGGGTGACTGCGGCCCAAGAGGTGGCATGACATTAAAGAGCGGTTTCTGCATGTAGAAGAGGATGCTGCTGTACATGGAAGTTACAAAAGGAAGGGATAGCTCAATATATAAAGGAAGAAAGCTGGCATAGGGGCAGAAAAAGTATAAATCTAGCCTTGCTTGCACCCAGATGTTTACTCCAAACACCCTCGCCGGGGGCAGATTTAGGGAAAATACGGCACTGGGCAAAAAGTAATGTGGGGACCCTTATATTTTCATACTGTATTGACAGTAAATGTGTGATGTCTACAGTACTTCACTTACGGAGCCCAACTGAGCAGCACTGGCTATAACCCCAGTATCCAAACCATACTACACACTCGTCACCGATATCTTCTGGGCCCATTAATAACTGTAGCATAATCACCATCTGCTCATGTATTTCATATCCAAGCACTGGTGCTGAATCCATTACGACAAAATGATTTGCTCATCTGCTGTGATAAATGCTTACCCAAAATGTGCTCATTTATGGTGAAATTGCTCTGCAGTGTTGGACTGTGATTTGCATGCATGAATAGCAGCAAGTCTGCACCAGCCTTAAAGGATATCTGAAAGTAAAACAAATTGAATAAAGTATAGAGAAGGTCCTCAGGCCTTACATTAGGAAAAGAAGCAAGTGTTTTACTTACAGCAAACAAAAGGAGCGATCAGCGTGGCAGGGTGGAAAAGGAAGAGGATAAAGGTGCTGCACTTGGTATCCACCTCGGTGGCAAAAGTATCTGTGTTTGAGACAAGAAGAGACAGAGCTCATTCAGGGGAACAGTACAGCAATAGATTGGGTGAATTCAGAATAATCTCACCTCTAGAAGTTGCTGGCGAACCTGTACAGGAGTAGCCAGCGTGTAGGCTTTTATCCCTCTAGCCAGGGATCAGGCACAAAGGCAGCTGGATTCCTCCTTCACTCGGATGGTTGTTGGCAGGAAGCGAGGGGCTCTGGGGTTGTACACCCTGTCTGTGTGCGAGTCAGCTATATGCAGTTGCACAAACAGATTGTGGTGGGTTTCAAAGCATCAGCTCCAGGAGTGAGGGATCTAAAAGCAAAGCTCCACGCTGTTTTGCGAGTCTTGCACAGGCAGTTCACGGGCAGTTGGAGTGGTGGTCGAATTGTAATGCAGCGATGCGTGTAGGAAAGAAGAAACAGTGGCTGCCGTATAGTGTTGATTGTTTATTAAAGTATATTGCAACATGTTTCAGGAGACCAAGTCCTCCTTTCATCAGGCAAAGAGTTACAATGGTGTTTTCAAGACAGTTAAATACATAATTTCCTCTGCCAAAGCTGCAGTTCAAATATTGATATACTACACATTTAGACTCATGGGAGTCTAAATCCTGAATCCACTGAGAATATTCTGCACATTGAACACAGAGGTGTTGTCCATCACTTGTAAACCCGGTTCAGATTGTGCCAAACCAGTTCAGGTCCATAGGCTTACACCCCCCTAGTGACCAGGCTATTTTTTACAATTTAGTGCTCTGCAGCTTTAATAGCAGGCTGCTGAGCCATATCACTTATCAGACAAATGAATCACCTCCCCACCCTTTTCTGCCTACTAAGCTTTCTGTTGGTGGGCTCTGATTGCTGCCAGCCAATCACGGCGATCCTGTCTCATAGGCATCAGCCTATGAGAGTGGATCGGGATCGGAGCCTTTCTAGGGGACAGCCGAGTGACACAGCTGTCCCCAGTGCAGTGCTGTACAATGTAAATAGGCAGTGGTTTTGCCGTGTAACAGTCTCCTAGCGGCGATTGCCACTGGTAGCTCCGTCACTCAAGCGGGATCAGTGTTGACAACCTATTGTTTTTTTACTGACAAAGACATCAAAATTTACTGACAAAGCGTTATTTTTTTTTACTGACAAAAACCCGCGCACTGAAAATGGGCATGGTCACGCAACAGAATATGGGCATGGTCATGGGTGGGGCCGAATATACATGACTTTAGCAGTGCTGTAAAAGGTCTGCCGGGGAAATTTGAGCTCTGCTATAGTGTTTCCCCAAACATACATGTAATTTTACATCATTTCACCAAAAATACACGTAATCTGGTAGAGGTTCTTCCAAAATACAGATAATATGGCAGTGGTTCCCCAAAAATAGATATAATCTGGCAGCAGCGGTTCCCCCAACATACACATAATCTGGCAGCGGTTCCCCAAAATACACTTAATCTGGCAGCAGCAGTTCACCAAAAATACAGATAATCTGGCAGCAGTTCTCCCAAAAAAGGTGCCCCCAGTATAGGTAGCCAGGTCTATAGGTGTCTCCAGTTTAGATAGCCAGGTCTATAGGTGTCCCCAGTATAAGTAGCCATGTGTATGGATGTCCCCAGAATAGGTAGCCAGGTCTATAGGTGTCCCCAGAATAGGTAGTTAGGTCTATAGGTGTCCCAGAATAGGTAGCTAGTGTAACAAGCCCCCTAGTGGCCGGACCACACAATGCCTCCCAATCGGTTTCAGCACATGGACCATGCAATCTGTGGTCGCAATCGGTGCGCAGAAACCGCTGGGATTTTGGCAGCAGACCGACTAGAAGGGAGCCTGTGAGTTACGGTAATACAAATTACACACTATTTCAGGGAATAACTGCCACCACCTCTGTTACCATGGAACAGAGGAACCCACTGACTGGCTGACTTTAGGCCTGCAAATAGAAAACGGTTGAACACACTCTATTTTATCTAGCTATCAACAATAGTAGCGACTCTTCAGAAGTCACGGTTCAGTTTTGTGTTGCTGAATAATAGGTGTAGCCGAGCAAATAAATGACGTTAGCGTCGTTTATTAAAAATGCAATATAAATAATTCATATATACAGAAAATCGTTGAAATCAATTATAGAGACAAATAATAGCGCAGTATGAAAAAATAAAAAGGGAATAGAATACTTAAGTTCCTGGAAATATGTCCTTTCTGGGAAAATCTGAGCACATGGAAAATGTCCTTTGTTTCAGTTCAGGAAAATGGCCGCCAGCCACGTGGTCCTCTGGCTGGCTTGATCCGGTGATGGTACACAGGGGAGGACTGAGGTCCGCCTGCAGGCAATGTGCTTTTCATGAAGCTGGTTTGGGGTGTGGCAACGCCTGCCCCCCCCCCCCCCCCCCCCGAATTACAAACCAATCACAGTTCATTCCCTCGAAGATTTAGGTTTAAACTTATAAAACGCTGTAATTCAAAACCGATAAATGCCACATTGGCGCTGATAACAGATTAATATTCCTCAGATTATGACAATTCCTATGACATCAGACTTGATTATGGTAGAGGATCCAGTTCCTGAGAAGCTTAATAACTTGGTTGTAGAGTACCCCTTGCCCCTCAAGACTGGTATCAAAAGATTCAGCAAGACACTACAAACCCAATGATACAACTCTCATAATTAAAGGGAGGGATTTTGGGGTTTCTACATGTAATTTTCTAATAAATGTTTTTCTATCATTATAGAGGCTCCCTATATTACTATGAATAAAACTCTCATAATTATCCTAGATGCTATATTCCGTAGAGAGGCAAAAAAATCATATACAGCATTCACTTACTCTCTGCTTCTGATAGAGTCAGGCAGTCTGGTCTCATGCTGAGTTTATCCTGTCTCTTCAAAAGGCAGTAACACTTGCCATTTGCTTGCTGCTGGGGAAGCTTTCACACCTGGGGCCATATGCAATTCACTTTTTCACCTGAGTTTTCTCCTAGGAGATAATTTTTCAACATCTTTTTAAAATAGATTTTTGGCATTGTATAATTGAAAAAGTACCTAAAAGTAGGTGAAAAGGCACTATCAAATTTATTTTAAGCATTTTCTTGCTTGCTGGTGGCTTAAAAGGCATTTTATTGACAAGTTTAAAAATATCACCTAGGAGAAAACTTAGGAGAAAAAGTTAATTGCATATGGGCCCTGGTGTCACTGGAAGGAAAGGGACTCCTTTGATCAAGTTAATTAACCACACAGGCCTTATCAGACAGCAGACTTGGCTTTCATGAAAAGAACTCTAACACCTGTGATTGCAACAGAGACCCCCAGGCTTGACTGCCTGGTATCCACAGACAGACGATTCTGATCTGACATGTCAACGGCAATCTGGGCAGTAAACCGATTGCAATTGTGTTTTCTTTTCTCACGGCTCTTCCGTGACAGCTAGGTCTATAGGTTTCCCCAGAATAGGTTGCCAGGCGTATAGATGTCCCCAGAATAGATAGCCAGGCGTATAGATGTCCCCAGAAGAGATAGCCAGGCGTATAGATTTCCCTAGAATAGATAGCCAGGTGTATAGATGTCCCCAGAATAGGTAGCCAGGCCTATAGATGTCCCCAGAATAGGTATCCAGGCGTATAGATGTCCCCAGAATAGGTAGCCAGGCCTATAGATGGCCCCAGATTAGGTAGCCAGGTCTATAGATGTCCCCAGAATAGGTAGCCAGGCCTATAGATGTCCCCTGAATAGGTAGCCAGGCATAGGTGAATATCCCCTGAATAGGTAGCCAGGCATACATGTTCCCAGAATAGGTAGCCAAGCATATAGATGCCCCCTGAATAGGTAGCCGGGCATATAGATGTCCCTAGAATAGGTAGCCAGGCGTATAGATGTCCCCAGAATGGGTTGCCAGGTGTATAGATGTCACCAGAATGGGTAGCCAGGCATTTAGATGTCCCCATAGAGGGTAGGCAGGTGTATAGATGTCCCCTGAATAGGTAGCCAGGACTTTAGTGTCCCCAAGCAGGAGGGGTGGCAGGGCAGAGAAGGGGGAACGGTGGGCACAATGCCGGGGAAGGGGGTACATCTACCCCCCTGCCCGCTTCCCTCACCTGGGGCATCCCCTTCCTTGCTCCCCCTCCAGAACTAAGTATTGTGCAGCTGGCATCAGCGGGCGGGGACTTACCTCTGCCTCGTTCCAGCAGGCGATGAAGCTCTGCATTGCCGCTAGTCTAGTCTAGACCAGAGCAGCGGCACGCAGAACTTCCTCCGCGCTTGGAACGAGGCAGAGGTAAGTCCCCGCCCGCTGCCACAAAACTTAGTTCTGGAGGGAGGGAGCGAGGAAGGGGGAGCCCCAGGTGAGGGAATCCCCCCTTTCCCGGGCCGATGTGCCCACTGCTCTCCCTTCTCTGCACTGCCACCCCTCCTGCTCTCAGGGCGGCCGATTAGCCGCCCTTTTACGGACGCTGCTGAATTCCTTATGGAATTCACGGCAGCTTAATTTGCATGAAAATTTACGATATGCCCTAAATTTACTGGCGGTTGGCAGCACTGGTGTGGATGTGCGCGATCCACTGTAAAACCCTGCCCCAGGACTTGATGCCTTTTAGCAATAGGCGGTCCTGGGACTGCCACTTTCCCAACGCTTATCGGCGTTAGGCAGTCGGGAACGGGTTAAAGCAAATCTGAAGTGAAAATAAGTGTATGAGATAATGAAGTGTGTTTGTAATACAGCTAAGAAATAGAACATTAGTAGCAAAGAAAAGAGTCTCATATTGTTTTCCAGTACAGGAAGAGTTAAAAACCTCTTATCTATGCAAAAAAGCTTCTGGGTCGAATACAGTCCTGTTTTCTGAAGCAACAGCCAAGAAATAGTGAGAGATAAGCTGCAGGGAAGTTCAAAGTCATTATTTCTGCTTTGTTTTATAGCTTAAAAGGCAGAGTGTGATTTCTAAACTGCAAATATGACAATGATGCAATTTTAAAAATAAAGCTATATAACTGAACACATACATCATATTTCTTTTTTGCTTCAGGTTTGCTTTAAAGAATGTATAACTGAGGAAGAACCTTGTGGGGTGACTGCACATCACTCTGAAGCTATATACAAATGCTAGACTAAACTCGGCCAAGGAGACCTTTATTGAGAATCTAGCACGTTTATGGATTGTGTCAGCAGAGTGCTGGCCAAAAGCATTTTTCTTCCCACTCCCCCTACCCCCAGCAAAACATCAGAATTCATCATCAGTGTGGAGAAGGATGACGCATCTGTACAGCCTCAGCCCCACACTGTAATCCGAGGAAATTAGTCCTGATCGCTGTTGGGCAACACAAGGCTTTAGATCAGGGGTGTCAAACTCAATAACAGAAGAGGCCAAAATCTAGAAACATAGTACAATCCGCGGGCCAAATTGTTTATTAAGATTTAACTGTCTCAAATAAAGTGGCATAACTATAGTGGATCCCCGCTCCCCTCCCCTCTTCTGCGGTGGAGCAGTTTAATATTTACCTGCTCCAGTGCTGCTTTGGTTTTTCTCTAATCTTCCTGACAGACACATGCTCTTTTGGCTCTTAAGCCTGGTGCACACCAAAAACCGCTAGCAGATCCGCAAAATGCTAGCAGATTTTTAAACGCTTTTTCTTATTTTTCTGTAGCGTTTCAGCTAGCGTTTTGCGGTTTTGGTGTAGTAGATTTCATATATTGTTACAGTAAAGCTGTTACTGAACAGCTTCTGTAACAAAAACGCCGGCAAAACCGCTCTGAACTGCCGTTTTTCAGAGCGTTTTTCCTATTCTTAACATTGAGGCAGAAACGCATCCACAATCCAAAAAATGCCTCACCCCGGGAGTATGCGTTTCTGCAAAACGCCTCCCGCTCTGGTGTGCACCAGCCCATTGAAATACATTACCTAAGCTTATCCGCAGCCGCAAGCGGATAGCAAAACACAGCCGAACCGCTCTGGTGTGCACTAGGCCTAAATGAATGTGACGTGATTGGAAGCTGGAGGTATAGATGTATAGAGCATGAAGCTGTTGGGAAGAATGGAAGAGACAAGAAGCAGCACTGGAGCAGCAGTGAAGCTCTCCAGGGCCACATAAAATGGCAGGGAGGGCCACATTCAGCCCGTGGGCCTTGTGTTTGACACCTGTGCTTTAGATGTACCCGCAGTAGATTGCCTAGAGCCTCACTGATGTTTCAGGTTCTCTTTTGCATCTTCTACATGTATGTAGAATGGGCCCTAAGCCCAGCGTGTTTCAGGATGAATTACAATGTGATAATACATGTTAGGGCTGGTTCACACTGGCCGCTTTGCTGATTGCCAGCGATCAGCAAAGCGCTGCTGCTAATGTATCCCTATGGATACATTCACACTGCGATGTTAAAGCGGACCCAAACCAAACATTTTTTTAATTCAAAATATTCAGTTGCACCACTCTGACACATACAAAGATAAATAAACACTCCTTTAAGCCTATGAGCATTTCAGTGCATGCTTTTCACCCTTCTCTTTTCATAACTAGGGTTATACAGGTGGCAGCCATTACTTCTGAGCTAAGTAGGAGGTTTTAGA
Organism: Hyperolius riggenbachi; assembly: GCF_040937935.1. NCBI lineage: Eukaryota > Metazoa > Chordata > Amphibia > Anura > Hyperoliidae > Hyperolius > Hyperolius riggenbachi. The sequence goes on from NC_090647.1 coordinate 284,892,323, forward strand.
TCATGGGTGTGTTTATCATGCCTCCCTCATAGGGGCGTTGTCTGTGAAATCTCACACAAGCTGAGATCACCTCCCCTGTGACATCATCAGTAGCAGCCTGTTAAATCTCCTCAACCAGTTTGCCGGATTCTGTCCCAGCAATATGAAAGGAAAGGAGAGGTTCCTCCAATAAATGTAAAATATTTTATATTTGTCATCATGCAGCTGAAAAAAGGCTGCTATTTATTATTATAATTTAGAAAATAGATTTTATTTCTGAAATCTTGTATTTTTAATTTGGGTCCACTTTAACTATTTCGATCAATCGCAAACGCTCTGCATGCAGCATCTTTGGGGCGATTGCGCTGTGATTATCATTCTATTGACAGGAATCACAGGCACAAATTGCACAGAAATTGTGAGATTTGGCAGCCAAATCGCAATCAAGGACCTGAACGTGATCGCTGGGAAGTGGCAGGAAAGCGCCCAATGTGAACCAGCCCTTTAGGCTATGCAACAGCGATTTTGTGGAGATTGTACTTTGCGATTCTCATTTGGTAAATTTAGTGAGTAGCTAGCGTTTGCGATAGGAATTGGTGCCCTTCAGACAAGTTTATACACCAGTGTTGCCAACAGTCCGTCAAAGTACGGGCAGTCCATACATATGATGTTAAATTTACCCTATCCGTACTTAGGAACATGCGTCTGTCTAAAAAGTCAACACACTGCCGCGGTCTTGTGTGCGCATGTGCACACCGCAGCTACAGGCAACTTGGTCCCCAGCGGCAGCTCTGTAAGAAGCCTCAGGCTTCTATTTCCTCCTTCCGCCGCCCTCCAATCAGTAACGCTGATTTGTATGCTGGTGCCACTCTCCAGCCAATGAGTCAGGCAGCCAGCAAGCCTGCCCCTTCCAACCCTGTCCAGGAAACAGCAGCAGCTGTGGGGCAGAGAGGAAAACAGCAGCGTGCACTGTTTACCCTTCAGCCCCCGCTGCCCCCCCCCCCCCCCCCTGACTTCTTAGCGTCTCTCCCCAGATAACGGCAGCCAGACACAGAGCAAGGTATGAACTTTGAAGATGTGTGTCATCTGCTCTGAGCTACCTGGGGATATTTGCGCCATCCACAGTGAGAAATCAGGATGCAGTCCTGTAACCTCAGTGTGTGTGACATAATGCAGAACCCTGGCAGCCAGGCAGGGCTGCATGACACAAGCACACACGCACGCACGCACGCGCACACACACACACACACACACTCTAATCCTACCGTAGTCATATGCTATTATTCTCCCATATTGTTATGTATTTGTATAGCTCTAACATCTCCTGCAGCACATTAGAGTACATATTCATGTCACTGACTATCAGAGGAGCTCACAATCTAATCCTACCATAGTCATAGTCTGTCCTACCATATTATTATTATGTATTTGTATAGCCCTAATATCTTCTGCAGCACTTTACAGAGTACATAGTCACAATCTAATCTTACCATAGTCATAGTCTAATGACCTACATTTTTATTATTATGTATTTATATTCTACTGACATCTCCTGCAGCACTTTACAGAATACATAGTCATGTCGCTGCCTGACTGTCCTCAGAGGAGCTCACAATCTAATCCTGTCATAGTCTAATGTCCTAACATGTTATTATTTTTATTATGTATTTATATAGCACTGACATCTTCTGCAGTACTTTACAGAGTACATAGTCATGTCACTGACTGTCCTCAGATGAGCTCACAATGTAACTCCTACCATAGTCATAGTCTAAAGTCCTACCATATTAAGATTACTTATTTATATAGCATTGACATCATTTTTTTTCTATGGGGAAACAAGTCTTCACAGTTCAGAAGGGCTGTTTCACATGAGCCTTATGCAGTAATCACCTGCTTCAGCTGTTTCTCTCCTCCCAAAATTCACAAGAAGTTGCCTAAAAAGCCTGCTACTGACTCCGCCCACTGTCCGTCCAAAACTTGGGATGTCCAGTTTTTTTTGACCATTTTGTCCAGGAAAAATGAGAAATTGGAGTGGCAACCCTGTTATACACTATTCAAAACTCTATCTTAAGACACACTACAATAGGTTGAATTTGACGAGTTTAAACCCGCATCATGCATCTCCAGCGCGAACGAACCACATAATAGGACCTAATCTCGGTATATACGTCACTACAGTGACTACACAACACTCTCATTCAGCTAAGACCGGAAATGACGTCCACCATTCGTTCACGCAGCCCTTCCAGCCAGACAACGTGACTATCAGCGCCTACGTCAGCCTGCTGTTCCCTTTCCAGCTTCTCATTGGCCCTCACTCTGTGCTCTCGCGCTGTCAGCCCTGACTCATGGGCCACAGAGAATTGGCTGCAAGACTGTATCTCCCCCTCCAACAGCAACTGACAAGTACCACCCACCCCTTCTCACCCGGCCATGCAAAGGCCATTATCTATCTCATATTGGCTGCAAGCCGAGGGTGGAGAAACATCCTGTGCCGCCTCCTTACACTGTAACCTATAGGGACGTGCAGTAACGCCTCTTTTTCCGGTGTTGCTATTGGCTGGGATGCTGCATGGGCGGGCTAGAGTCTGGCGTTGTGTCAGAGGTGTCATAGCGGCCGGAACCTTCAGAGGAAGACAGGGGAAACCGGAGCGTACGGAGGCCTCTCACTGACAGCCCGACTTCAATGAACAGTTCGCCTGTGAGTAATGGAGCGCTGGCGGCTGGCTGCTTTCTGTACGCAAGTGTGATGCGAGCTGTGTGAGAAGTATCCGGACCCGGAGGTTGCGGGAGAAACCGGCATTGCGTGGGCCAGGCTGTGGCCCTAGCTGCAGGCAAGAAGCATAATAGCGGCCAGGGAGGGGGAAGGGAGAGGAGCCCCTTTTAGTCTGACTGTGCTCAGTGCTGGTAGACTCGTCTGTCTGTCTGTGTGTGTGTGTGGCGGCTCTGTCCACAGGAAAGACATCTGTCTGCTGCTGGACGCATGGCAGGCGTTGTTACATTGTATGAAAGGCAGGCCTGCAGCCTTTTGTGGTCATTCTTTAGATTAGAAGTTAACATTCTTATTTGTTACTTTCCAAGCTGTGCCAATGTCCGTACCTTTTTTATTAGACACTATAATGGCTACATTTTATATGAACATTGTGTATATGTGTATATATCATAGATACAATCTCTCAAAAGTTGTCTATTCAGCTGTGCAAGGATTCTGATTGCAATTTGCTTTACAGTTTTCTTTTTGTATGCACCTGCCTTAAAGCTTATGTAGCCAACAAACTAAAGCTCTATTTGCAAAAAGTTCAGAACACTTGACTTTAAATGGCAGGTGCCAAGCTTCAAAGCCACTACTGAAAATAAAGTTAAATGTGATATACTGCTGTTTGCAAGTAACTTTTTATCCAAGCAGGAATAGCACAATACATTTTCTGGATTTTTAGGTGGCATACAACACAGCTTGTTTCACGCTGTCAGGCAAATATGGTCCACTTGTGGATAGCAAAACACACATAGTAAATGGATCCTATGTTATTCATAGGATCTATTCACTGTCGATGGAATGGAAATGTAAAATGCTGACCAATGTAATTGTTCCAGATTGACTTGAATGAATGTCAATCACTTTTGGTCTCAATTTCAGCAGTATGGCTAGTTAGATTACGCTTACTCAATTGCTATATTTAAAGTGTACCCGAGATATGTGACATAAGAGAAATGCATATGTACAAAACATGTTAATAACCAGGCGGTTTTACTTGTTTCGTTTTACTGTCTGAAAGAGCTAATTTCTAGGCATGGAAGTGACAGCTTTTGTCTTGTCTGTACCCTGTCGGAAATGTAGAAAACATCGCTGATGAGCAAATTCCAGCCATAAAAGTGTTTCTGGCAGAATATAACTTTTGAGTGCAGAAAGAGATAAAATACATGAACTATAGATCTTTTTCTAACTTTGAGACACTTAAAGTGAACCAGAGATGAAGCACCCTCATGTATCTTACCATATATATCAGTGGGAACATTAGAGAAAATGCCTACCCTGCTCTCTTTCATTCTTCACTGCTCAGCCTGCTTGTTATCAGCCCTGATAAAATTCCTGACTGAGCATTCAGTCTGGCTTTGCTCAGGAATCATTGTAGCTGAGTCATTATAGCAGAGCCAGAAGGGTGCAGGCTTAGGCTTGAAAAGACATCAGAGAAGACAGACTCGGTTAAAATGATTCCTGAGCAAAGCCAGACTGAATGCTCAGTCGGTAATTTTATCAGGGCTGATAAGAAGCAGACTGAGCAGTGAAGAATAAAACAGAGAGCAGGGTAGGCGTTTTCTCTAATGTTCCCACTGATCTATATGGTAAAATACATGAGGGTGCTTTTGTCTCTGGTTCACTTTAAGGTGGCCATACACTTATAAATTTGCAGCAGATTCGACCATCAGGTAGATTTCTGGCAGATGCCTGTCAAGTCGCATCTGACTGGAATCTATCTGTGTGCGCCACACACTAGGAACAGATTTCCAATAGATTTCAGAATAAATGAAGAGAAGCCGGCACCATCAATTGCTCTTTTACAGTTTATTACAGACTGTCACAGGGTACACATAGTACAAACAACGTTTTGGAGCTATAGACTTGCTCCTTTATCAAGCCATGACATTCTAATGCAGTACAATACATCAGCAGTTTAAATACCATACTTAACATTCAAATGCATCAATCATCAGCTGAACATCCATGTCAGCCAATCCCATGTCGCTATCCATAAGCGGACCTGATTGGGAACTCGTGTGCAAAAAATAGTAGCCAATGAACAGCGAAAGCACTCCACCTGCACTGTGTGTCGGACCCCCAATGCGCCCATGGATGCTGGTGCAGCCCATAAGCCGACGTCACAGCCCATAGTACCACCCATCTGTCCGCACGGACTAGATGGGGGGGGGCGGGGCCGTAACGTTACTTGGACATTACCCGGGAGATGGAGGACGCGGAGGAGTCAGCACAGAATCCGCCCACCTCCCGTAGGCAGGACGTATGACGTCACTGTCTACGCCAGCTGATCACGTGGACGCTGTCCACCAATCACTCAGCATACAACTCCCAGTAGGCAGACTCGGCATCCGGCTAGCCGAGTCACCTAGGAGATATAAACAAACCCATTGGCTGCATGGGTCCATCCTCTGTCCGTTTTTAGGTATCCTTAATGTGGTGATATTATGCCTAGATCTGCTGTGCAGCGGCAGTGCTGGTCTGCGCTGTTATATGCGTGTGTGTTTTTCGCTTTATGCCCCCATATGCAGCCAATGGGTTTGTTTACATCTCCTAGGTGACTCGGCTAGCCGGATGCTGAGTCTGCTTACTGAGAGTTGTATGCCGACTGATTGGTGGAGAGCATCCACGTGATCAGCCGGCGTAGACAGTGATGTCCTACATCCTGCCTACTGGAAGCGGGCGGAGTCTGTGCGGACTCTGCCGCATCCTCTCTATCTCCCAGGTAACGTCCAAGTGACGTTACGGCGCCGCCCACCCGCGGCACAGTTCCCCATCTGGTCCGTGCGGACAGATGGGTGGTACCATTGGCTGTGACGTTCGCTTATGGGCCGCACCAGCATCCATGGATGCATTGGGAGTCAGACACACAGCGCAGGTAAGTGCTTTCGCTGTCCATTGGCTCCTATTTTTTGCACATGAGATCCCCATCAGGTCCGCTTATGGATAGTGACATGGGATTGGCTGACATGGATGTTCAGCTGATGATTGGTGCATTTGAATGTTGTGGAGTTTAAACTGCTGATGTATTGTACTGCATTAGACTGTCATGGCTTGATAAAGGAGCAAGTCTATAGCTCCGAAACGTCGTTTGTACTATGTGTACCCTGTGACAGTCTGTAATAAACTGTAAAAGAGCAATTGATGGTGCCGGCTTCTCTTCATTTTTTTCAAGATACTTGAGTGGTGATCGAGCTAGCCTGGGCACATCCAGTCTTCCTGTGGGGTAGTGCATTTCTTCACATTGCTATTAATAGATTTCAGAATGAAGTCTATTGGAAATCGATCTAACTGCATTATTGGACCATTAGATCCAATGCAACTCTATGGGCCATTGATCAGCTGCCAGAAGCAGAAGCTGCCAGCAGCAGATCGACCTAGATTTTCCATCCTGTCAGATCAAATCGATCAAAATCGGCCGCAAATCGATCGATCTGGGAATTTGATAGAATTGATTTCTGATCGATCGATTCTATATAATCGATTGATCTATGGCTGAAATCGACCAGTGTATGGGCCCCTTTAGGCTGCCATTGATTAGAGACCGTAAAACATTCAACCTACTTTGTAAATGTTTAAATATAAAAGAAGATTATGGGATACATTAATTTTTAGGAGTAGGAGGATAAATTGTTTATCTCATCAGTTTTTCACCTCTGGTTCACTTTAAAGTAATCCTGAGATGATGCAAATTTAAAATATATATCAATCAGTTATTCCTCCAGCCCTCTTCAGGGTGCTCCATCCCTTGCCGTCCTCCTGTACTGCCTGGATCCTCTGCAATTTTGCCCGGTAATCCCGCTGTGCATGCGTGGTCCAGTGTGTGCACCCCGTCGTAGGGAAAGTTGCACACCTGCGCAGGTGCAGTATGCTCCCGGCCGCAGGAGCGTGACAGCGCATGTGGTTGGACTGCACTTGCGCCGACTAGCGGAATTACCGTGCTGCATATCCGAGCATCCAGGTGGCCTGGGAAGACAGCAAGGGTCCAGTGAGTCTGAAGGGGTCTGGAGGAAGCCCCAGGTATGTATCCTTTTTTTTTTTTTTTTTTTTTCCCTGTCACTTTAAAGTGGGATGAAACTCTATATTAACTGAAAAAAATAAGACATAAATCATCCAATGAGAAATTACTTTTTTTAAATAACCTATTCTTTTTAGTGTTCACTGTCAAATTTAGGAGAAATGTGATCTGAAAAAAGAAAATAATAATCCTGCTGGTTTTAATCTTTACTGTTTCACGGTGATGCCAAAAGTGACATCACTTCTGCCCTTTTTCTCTTTTTTTTTAATTTTCCCTCCCTACTGCCACAGTTCACTGTCCCTCCCCCCTGTAAACATCACCTAGACCAGAGGTGCCCACACTTTTTTGGCTTGTGAGCGACTTTTAAGTCCGTGATCTACCTATGTACAATTTTAGGAGCACACTTGTATATACAGAATTGAAAATGTAGTGGGGTCGAGATCTACCATAAAGGCCTTCGCGATCTACCGATAGATCGGTATCCACCTAATGGGCACCCCTGACCTAGACAACAGGCTTATATCACCGTGTAAACTTATCAAAGGGGGGGGGGGGATTGTTACCTTCTTCTAGTCATAGTGTCCGTATTTTATCCCTAGCAAGCTTTTTCTCCTACCTGTATTTATATTGTAGAGAGAAGCCAGTCAAACTTTGTTATACCTTAGTTTAAAGGACAACTGAAAAGGTATGTAAAGGTATATACACATGTCTGATATTTCTGAACAACTTGCGACAGTTTGCCGTGTGTACGAATGATCGTTAGACTTGTGGCAGCAGTTTTGACGGATCCGTGGATTAACTGTCATTTAAACGACAGTTAGGTCCGTACATGTGTACAAACTACTTGTTGTTTGAAAGTCTTATGCTGGGCATACACGGTTAGATAGTTCTTATCAATCAAGCCACTGATGGCTCGATTGATAAGATCCAACCTGTCCGATCACCGCGGCGGATCGGTACCGCGCTCGATCCCCCGCAGGCGGACAATAGAGAAAAACGAAGCACTGATAAGAAGCGCCTGCGAGGACGAGCGGGAATCGATCCGCGCGGATGAGTGGTGACGCGCCGGGATCAAGCCGCTGGCTTGATACCGCTGCATAATCGAAGCGTGTATGCCCAGCATTACTTTGACACTAATAGATATTCAAACAACAAGTCATTTGATCTAGTCCATTATTCTATCAAGTCCATTGACCAGTCAAACGACATGTAAATTAGCTGTAATTAGCATTTCAAACATTTTGTCGTCTGTGTGTGCAAGGAGTCTGAACGACTTTTTGTTTGAATGACTAGTCGTTCAAACGACAATCGGGCATAAAATCAGACATATGTATGCACCTAAAGGCCTCTTTCACAGTGGGACGTTAAAGTCGCACGTTATAAAATATAATGCAGAGTAACGCACAGCAATGCAAAGTCTGAGCGACATTAACAGTGCACACATTGCGTTTAGTGTGTAAAGTGTAGCATTATTAAAGTGCTGCATGCTGTGCGTTTAGCAATTAATCTGCTGCATTACTTGTGTTGCACATGCTCAGTAATGTTTTTTTTTCTTTTTTAAAATGTTCCGCATGCGCAGTTTTTCGTTCCATAGTAAGTACATTTTCTAACGTGCGACTTTAACGTCGCACTGCGAAAGTGTATATACATTGTGTTAGGGCCGCGTTGTGCGACCGTAACGTCGCATCAAACGCAACGTCCTAATGTGAAAGTAGCCTTAAGGGGCCCATAAATCTAACTATTTTCCCGCCGATATACAGCAGATTCGATCACTGTGATCGAATCTGCTGTGAAATTGTTGCGCAAACGCTGACAGAATGATCGATTTCCGTCCTAAATCAATCGTTCCCGTCGATCTGTTTGTACGGAAGATTTTGCTCGATCGCTGGAGGGTCGGGAGTGCGTCGATAGCGACGTTCAAATGCCTGACGACCGACGCTAGCTGCAATACATTACCTGTTCCGCCGGCGCGTGTCCCCACTCACTCCGCTGTCTTTTTCTCCCCGCTGGGCTCCGAGTCCGACTGGCTTCACTGAAATTCCTGTCCCGGCAGGAAGTTTAAACAGTAGAGCGCCCTCTACTGTTCCCCGGACAGGAAGTTCAGTGAAGCCAGCCAGACTTGGAGCCCAGCGCGGAGAAAAAGACAGTGGAGACCGCGGGACTCGTGCCGGCGGAGCAGGTCATGTGTAGAGGGGGGATGTGGCAGCTTCACAGATGGTGAATCGATTTCATGCTGAAATCCATTCACAATCTGTTTGCAGTAAAGGCAGCCATACGATCCCTCTCATCCGATTTGATCAGAGAGGGATCTATCTGTTGGTCGATCTGATGGCAAATCGACTAGTGTATGGCTACCTTTAGAGGGATATGGAGGCTGCCACATTTATTTCCTTTTAAACAATACCAGTTGCATGTCTGCCCTGCTGATCTATTTGGCTGCAGTAGTGTCTGAATAACACCAGAAACAAGCATGGAGCTAATCCTGTCAGATCTGACAATGTCAGAAACAGCTGATCTGCTGCACGCTTGTTCATGATCTATGGCTAAAAGTATTAGTGGCAGAGGATCAGCAGGATGCCAGGCAACTGATGTTGCTAAAAAGGAAATAATTATGGCAGCCTCCATATCCCTCTTGCTTCAGTTGTCCTTTAAAGGACAACTGAAGTAAGAAAAATATGGAGGCTGCCATAATTTCCTTTTAACAATACCAGTTGCCTGGCAGCCCTGCTTATCTATTTAGCAGTAGGAGAACAGAGGCGCCAGCAGGATAAAAGTGGATAAAAACTTTAAAATTTGCTGGGAGGAAGTGGTGGACTTACCTCCATAAAGCAGACACGAAAGACTGTCTGAATAGTAGTCACATTTATTAATTAGTACCCCAAAACAGTGCAACGCGTTTCGCAGGCCCAGCCCGCTTCAGTAGACTGAGGCGCTACACCTGCTATTGCTGAAATTCTGTCTTGTCCCCATTTTTATTGCCTGATGAAGCGGGCTGGGCCTGCGAAACGCGTTGCACTGTTTTGGGGTACTAATTAATAAATGTGACTACTATTCAGACAGTCTTTCGTGTCTGCTTTATGGAGGTAAGTCCACCGCTTCCTCCCAGCAAATTTTAAAGTTTTTATCCACTTTTATCCTGCTGGCGCCTCTGTTCTCCTACTGCTATACCGTGTCCACCCCTGGTGGAGGGGTGATCTACCCCCTTTCGCATCTACAGAAAGCGACTTCTTATCCCTGAGTGAGGACAGGTCTAATCTCCTCACCTGCCTATACAGTGGTTGCCTGTGTGGTAACCCATGTTTGTGAGTATAATTTTCTCACGATAACCTTTACTTCATTTATGCTTAACATACTACACTATATTGGGCTCTCGGTTTCTCTACACTTTATCTGCTTATCTATTTGGCTGCCGTATTTTCTGAATCACACCAGAAACCAACAATTCACTAATCTTGTCACTTCTGACAATAATTTCAAACACCTGATCTGCATGCTTGTTCAGTATCTACAACTAAAAGTATTATAGAGGCAGAGGATCAGCAGAACTGCCAGACAACTGGTATTGCTTAAAGGGAAATAAATATGGCAGCCCCTATATCCTTCTCTGTTGTCCTTTAAGCCTGGTTGGATGTCCAAGCGTTGCATATTTATTTTTAGCTTTTTCAACTATGGTATTTGTTTTATTTTGTGATGAATGTGACGACTAGGGACATGTAAATGGAAATGTGCATGTTAATCAGCAGCTCCAGAATCTGATAAGCCCCATGCAAATTTCTAGTTTTTGGTTTGCTCATTCTTTGTCCTGTGTAACAAAACATTTGTTTGGAAATAAAAGAGTGCATTGGACCTTTTTTAGTTTTGGCGTTCTGAAAAACTGGTGAAATATCAGCTGCTAGATAGTTTGTCACCACCATATGTGATTTTTTTTTTTTTTTCTATATATTTTTTTTTCCAGCCCTAAATCAGTCCAGCACTCCCAAATCCCCTTGCATTTCTAGCCCCCTGTAGTGCCCCATATTTGTGTTTTTCTAATATTGGGAATAAACCATGCAATTTCCTGTCGGATCGACAGGAATCGTGCAGTTACAGTGGAGGAAATAATTATTTGACCCCTCACTGATTTTGTAAGTTTGTCCAATGACAAAGAAATGAAGTCTCAGAACAGTATCAATTCAATGGTAGGTTTATTTTAACAGTGGCAGATAGCACATCAAAAGGAAAATCGAAAAAATAACCTTAAATAAAAGATAGCAACTGATTTGCATTTAATTGAGTGAAATAAGTTTTTGAACCCTCTAACAATAAAAGACTTAATACTTAGTGGAAAAACCCTTGTTTGCAAGCACAGAGGTCAAACGTTTCTTGTAATTTATGACCAAGTTTGCACACATTTTAGGAGGAATGTTGGTCAACTCCTCCTTTGCAGATCATCTCTAAATCCCTAATGTTTCTAGGCTGTCTCTGTGCAACTCTGAGCTTGAGCTCCCTCCATAGGTTTTCTATTGGATTAAGGTCCGGAGACTGACTAGGCCACTCCATGACCTTAATGTGCTTCTTCTTGAGCCACTCCTTTGTTGCCTTTGCTGTATGTTTTGGGTCATTGTCGTGCTGGAACACCCATCCACGACCCATTTTCAATTTCCTGGCAGAGGGAAGGAGGTTGTCGTTCAGGATTTCACGATACATGGCTCCGTCCATTTTCCCGTTAATGCGATTAAGTTGTCCTGTGCCCTTAGCAGAAAAACACCCCCAAAGCAAAATGTTTCCACCCCCATGCTTGACGGTGGGGACGGTGTTTTGGGGGTCATAGGCAGCATTTTTCTTCCTCCAAACACAGCGAGTTGAGTTAATGCCAAAGAGCTCTATTTTGGTCTCATCAGACCACAGCACCTTCTCCCAGTCACTCACAGAATCATTCAGGTGTTCATTGGCAAACTTCAGACGGGCCTGCACATGTGCCTTTTTGAGCAGGGGGACCTTGCGAGCCCTGCAGGATTTTAATCCATTGCGGTGTAATGTGTTTCCAATGGTTTTCTTGGTGACTGTGGTCCCTGCAAATTTGAGGTCATTCACCAACTCCTCCTGTGTAGTTCTAGGATGCTTTTTCACCTTTCTCAGAACCATTGACACCCCACGAGGTGAGATCTTGCATGGAGCCCCAGAGCGAGGTCGATTGATGGTCATTTTGTGCTCCTTCCATTTTCGAACAATCGCACCAACAGTTGTCACCTTCTCTCCCAGCTTCTTACTAATGGTTTTGTAGCCCATTCCAGCCTTGTGCAGGTCTACAATTTTTGTCTCTGACATCCTTGGACAGCTCTTTGGCCTTTCCCATGTTGGAGAGTTTGGAGTCTGCTTGATTGATTGATTCTGTAGACAGGTGTCTTTTATACAGGTGACTAGTTAAGACAGGTGTCGTTAATGAGGGTGACTAATTGAGTAGAAGTGTCTAACCATCTGTGGGAGCCAGAACTCTTAGGCAGGGAACACACTTGACTGTTTTCGTACGCGTTTTCTGCACAGAAAAACTGAGAACTCATGTTAATCAATGAGCTAGTCCACACTTAATATTTTGTTCGCGCACAGAAAAAAAACTTACATTCTGCATCATGACTCTGCACATTTTGTCAGTTTTTATCAATTACATCAGCTGCTATGAAAAAACGCACGCGTTTTCCTGCACAGAAACACACTGTGCAGAAAAAGTATGCAGGAAAACGCGCGCAGAAAACTGAAAGACAAGTGTGTTCCCTGCCTAAATGGTTGGTAGGGGTTCAAAAACGTATTTCACTCAATGACATGCAAATCAGTTGCTATCTTTTAAGGTTATTTTTTCGATTTTCCTTTTGATGTGCTATCTGCCACTGTTAAAATAAACCTACCATTGAAATGATACTGTTCTGAGACTTTTCATTTCTTTGTCATTGGACAAACTTACAAAATCAGTGAGGGGGTCAAATAATTATTTCCTCCTCTGTATTCCTGTCATGTCCGATCTGTTTTCGATTGAGAAAGGAATCAATTTTGCAAAGTTTTCATTAGAAAATTGATTCCTTTATCGATTGGGAGCAGTTTGGATGTGTTGGGAGCAGTTTGGACATGATACAACTTTCTGTCCAATCACCCGTCGATCAAGTCGGAAATTGCATTGTGTGTTCCCAGCATACCTGCTATAAAGTGATTCTGAGACCACCTGTGACTGCTGAAAGATTGGGTGCTGCATTGTGACAGCCAGGTGGTCTGGGAAAATCAGCTGGGTGGTGACCTGGCAAACGGGGAGCACTGTAGTGATACTTTGTTATAATTCATGGTGGTCTTAAATGACACTGCTTTTTTGGGAAATCGAAATATCATTGATTTGCTTGTTGTCTTTTGTCACCGGGTGTTCATTTTTCTGTTAAGAGCTTTGGGAGCTGCATGATAATTACATCCTCCAAAGTGTGTTGCTGGAATCTGTTGTTTATATGTACTGTATCTTCAAGTGCTGTCATGACACTGACTCCATGGTTAGTGTCTCCAGAAAGGGTTGTTTATTTCTGCTTGCTTCTTCATCTCCTGGAGTTCTGCTTCCATTGTGAATGAGAAACAATTCATGTTGCTGCTGGTGTCTCTTATTCTGTGTCAATAAAGGTATATTTTACAGCTGAAGTAGCATCAGTTTAGATTTCAGCTAATGTGGGGAAGGGTGGAAATGCTCAGGATTTTATTATTGTACAGATTCCCCTTCACTTCCTGCCCTTGTACGGGCTGCATATTGCTCAGACAGGGCCCCAGACAGCAATAAAAGTAGATTCAGTAGACTTTTTAATCTAGAGCTGCTGATTTAGCTTTTGAGTTTTTCAAATTTCAGATGACCTGGCTCCTAAAAAATAATTCCCACCTGGCCAGATTGGACAGACTAGTCTATGAATTCTATATTAAATGCTCCTCCCTGATTTTACTCAGTACTGCTTGAACTAAAGCATTTTTATTTTCCTGCCGTTCTTCTGATATAAAGATTTCTCGCTTCCAGTCCTATGAGAACTGTTCAAAAAACAGGCAGTGTCTTAGGATAAATCAAATCTAATCATCAAACACCTAGATAAAAATCTGTGATTCTTATCTGTTCACACACTAAACACGGCTTTGGCTAGAGATTCAGTTGTTTTTACAATTTCCTGTTTGATATAGTTCAGAAAACAGTGTAAAGTTGCATAGACTTGCAGTGGAAATATTTCTTCAGGTTAGTATTTATCAGGGCTGTGGCGTCGG